>NC_133451.1:123772500-124090000 GCF_048565385.1 Saimiri boliviensis | reverse complement strand
CAAAGTGCTGAGATGACAGGCATGAGCCACCGTGCCCGCCCCTTTCTGTATAGTTTGTATCATCTCTCGATTAGTTAGAATACATAATACAAGTTAAATGCTGTGTAAATGGTTGTTGTGTTATGTTTTTATTTTTATTTTTAATTTTTCTGGTGGAGTCTCACTCTGTCACCCAGTCTGGAGTGCAGTGGCGGGATCTCAGCTGACTACAACCTCCACCTCCTGGATTCAAGGGATTCTCCTGCCTCAGCCTCCCATGTAGCTGAGACTACAGGTGCCGGTCACCATGACCAGCTAATTTGTGTATTTTTAGTGAAGATGGGGATTCACCATGATGGCTAGGCTGGTCTCGAACTCCTAACCTTGTGATCCTCCCAACTCAGCCTCCCAAAGTGCTGGGATCAGAGACGTGAGCCATCATGCCCAGCTTTATTTTGTTTCTTTATTTCATTATTGTATTTGTTTGTTTGTTTCTTTTCCTGAAAATTTTTGATTTGCAGTTGGTTGAGTCCAAGAATGTGGAACCTGCAGATACAGAGTGCCAACTGTACTAAAGTCTCTTCCCTTTGACTGTCAGCTGCCTTGTGGTAGACAATGTCACATTATTTTTGTATCCTCAGCTGCTAGTACAATAGCTCACAAAGAGTGAGTATTCAATAAACACTGACCCAATGTACGATTAAATGAGCTCATAGGATAAACCAAAATAGAGGGAGATTTGGGATCACTCATGAGCACATAGGATTAGGAAAACCCATGGGCCACAAAGGAAGCTTCTGAGGGATTCTCAACATAGTCAAATCTCCAGAAGAGCTGTTACAAATCTTCAGGTCCAGGTTCCATGAGTCCCATATTTTCTTGCAACTCCCTTGTCTCATAGAATTCTGTGTCTTCATCCTTCTCTCCAACACTCTGTTTTTTCTTTTTCATTTTTTTTACAGTGATTTATTTTTCTTTACAGTGATGTAATTTGCACTGGTTCAACAACACTCTATCTGAAAGCACAGTTTACAATTACAACGGAGGGGCCGGGCTTGCTGGCTCAGGCCTGTAATCTAAGCACTTTGGAGGCCAAAGCGGGTAGATGACCTGAGTTCAGGATTTCAAGACCAGCCTGACCAACATTGTGAAATCTCGTCGTAAAAAAAAAAAAAAAAAAAAAAAAAAAAAAAAGAATTACAACAGAGGAATGAGAGTTTATTTCAGGAGCCTGTTCAGTTGCATAGCAGCCTTGTGGTATCAGAAAACACAGTGAGAACCACTGGCAGAAATAGATAGTCAAGGACAGGACCCTGGAAAACACCCACGTTTAAGAGGTAGTCAGAGAAAGAGCAATTTGAGTAACAGACTGTGGAAGAGCTTTAGAAAGAGGATGGGAACTGTTGAAAGAACTTGAATCTGGCCAAGCACAGTAGCTCACACCAGTAATCCAAGCACTTTGGGAGGACACGGCTGACGGATCACAAGTTTAAGGGATCAAGACCATCCTGGCCAACATGGTGGAAAGACGTCTCTCTAAAAATACAAAAAATTTAGCTGGGTGTGGTGGCATGAACCTGTAGTCACACCTATTTGGGAGGCTGATGCAGGAGAATTGCTTGAACCCGGGAGATGGAGGTCTAGCACGGATGACAAGAGTTAAACTGTCTCAGAAAAAAAGAAAGAAAAGAAAAAAGAAACAATTCTGTCTCAAAACACTCCGGATATTCTCTTTTGATTGTGTGTCCTTCAACAGCACAGGAAATGAACAGCCATCGCTGGGATCAAGGGGTCCTTCTGCCTCAGCCTCTTAAAGTGCTGGAACTACAGGCCTGAGCCACTGTGCCGGGCTGTAAAAATTCTTAGAAAGCAGAATGATATATTGTATAAGACTGTTCTAAAAAGCTTCCTGATGAGAGGGGGTTATACTGTGATTTCCCTGTGTAGTCACTGAAAGAGATAGGATGTTGTAGCAGCACAGAGAAGGGACGTTGCAACCCTGTGGACCTGGCTGAGCTGCCCTGCTAAGCCTTCCTTTTCACTTTTGTGTATCGAAGACAATTCTTTTTACAAAACAGAATTCTTCAGATTCAATGGAATGTTTGACTAAGTCGAAAAATACAGGGTTTTTAATAAAGTACTCAGAAAGTGGTAGTTTTTAATGTAAAATGACAGGATTAAAAAATGCTGGAAATTAAGTTCACTGGAAGCAAGGTTATGCTCCTTGTCCTTCAAAAATATTATTATTATTATTATTTTTAAACACAAATAGACATTTACTATTTAGTCTGAATGTTAGGCCGGGCACGGTGGCTCAAGCCTGTAATCCCAGCACTTTGGGAGGCCGAGGCGGGTGGATCACAAGGTCAAGAGATCGAGAACATCCCGGTCAACATGGCGAAACCCCGTCTCTACTAAAAATACAAAAAATTAGCTGGGCATGGTGGCGGGTGCCTGTAATCCCAGCTACTCAGGAGGCTGAGGCAGGAGAATTGCCTGAACCCAGGAGGCGGAGGTTGTGGTGAGCCGAGATTGCGCCATTGCACTCCAGCCTGGGTAACAAGAGTGAAACTCTGTCTCAAAAAAGAAAAATAACAATAGTCTGAATGTTGACCACAAAAAGTGAAATATTTCTGCTGATAAAGGAAGATTTTAAAAACCGCATGATAAATGAACACAAGGAGGAGGGACAGCTGTAGAACAACTGTGCTCTCATTTGCAGCTTAAAGAGGGAATGGACACAGGCCACCTCCACGCCATATCATCAGCTGGGAACGTCACAGTTTTTGACCTTTGACACGTGGGGACTGGAGGTGACTAGACTGGATGCCACTAGATTATTTTTCATGAACATGAGGTTTTCTAACTCTGTCATTTTGATTTTTCCAAAGGTTCCCGCAGATGGTGCTAGGCACTATGCGGTGGCTCAGTTCTGGAGAGAGGCATTTGCGTTCTTGATGAACAGAAAAGCCTCATCTCAAGTGAACAGACCGCTTCCACACGGAAGCATTCTTTATTTCTGTCTCTTTGCCCTGGCCTGCCAGATGCCCAGTTTTAGATATTGCGTCTATTTTCTCTGTGCTGTAGGATTCTAATGATTGATTAAGTGAATACTTCAAATTGCTTGAGTGGCTGACTAGAGGAAAGAGTTTTTAAAAGGTGAATGAATTTAATTAATTAATTAATTAATTTTTAGACAGAGTGTCTCTGTCGCCCAGGCTTGACTGCAATGGCACATCTCCGCTTACAGCGATGTCCGCCTCCCGGGTTCAGGGGATTCTCCTGCCTCAGCCTCGAGAGTACCTGGGACTACCGGCTTCGGTCACCAAGCCCAGTTAGTTCTTATATTTTTGGTAGAGATGAGGTTTCTCCATTTTGGTCAAGCTGGTCTCACACTCCTGATCTCAGGTGATCCGTCGTCCTGCCCTCTCCCCCTCTCCCTCCCCGGCTTCCCCTGCCCAGCCTCGGCCTCCCAAAATGCTGGGATTACAGGTGGGAGCCATGGCGCCCAGCCGTGATTGGATCGATTAATGAGAAGATCCCAGAAGATCAGGGCTGAAGGTCAACATTCAGCAGCTGTTACCACCTGGGTGACAGCTGAAAAGGAAACTCCCTACAGGGTTTCACGGTGACCCTGGCCAGGTAGGGACCCAAACAGTGAACTGTGTCCAGTCTTCTGAGATGGCTGAGAAAACGCCTCTGTTCCCAGGGGAGGGAGGGGCCGTCCGCCCCAGGAGCCGCCTCGCGGACAGGAGCGCCCCCGCCACGCAGACAGGAGCGCCGCTCCCCGCCGGGAGCAGACCTTCCTGGGGCCCAGCGAGGCCCCTGAGCGCCCGGGAGAAGGGGAGCGCAGGTGGACTCCAAAAGGCGACAGCTCCAGCCCCGGCTGGGATTGGGGGAACCTGGCGAGGGCGCCGCCCCACGGGCTCGGGATGGAGTCCTCCGAGTACCCCGGAAAATGGGAATGCAGTCAGAGTCGCGGTGGCCGAGAAGCTGCCTTTGAGTTCTCCACGGGGAGCTGGGATTGCTCCGCACAGGTGACCTGTGGGATTATAAGAGGGATGTTGACAGCGATAACATCTACATTAAAAACAACAACGACAGGCCTGGCGCGGTGGCTCACGCCTGTAATCCCAACACTTTGCGAAACGGAGGCGGGTGAATCAAGAGGTCAAGAGACTGGAACCATCCTGGCCAACAGGGCGAAACCCGGTCTCCAAACAACAACAACAACAACAACAACAAACCACAAAGGTTTTAAGTAAGCATCTACTATATATGGTAAGGAACTAGAAAAAAGCAACTAAGCTCAAACTTAGAAGAAGGGAGAAAATAACAGATTACAAGAGAAACAAATAAAATAGGAAATAGAAAAGAAATAGAGAAAAAAGAAACTAAGATTTGGTTTTTTGAAAAGATAAAATTGATGAAAACCCTTGACTAACGAAGAAAAAAGAAAGCATGCAAATAAATATAATAAGAAATAATAGACGATATTACAGCTGATGTCGATTACTCACATAATTTTATACGAGTTTCTTATAAACTATAAATAAAATGGATTATAAGAAACTCGTATAAAATTATACTCCAAGGAAACTGGACAAGCAAGAGGAAATAGGTAAGGTCCTACAAACATACAACCTTACTGAGACAAAATCATAAAGAAATAGAAGGTCTGAACAGTTCTAAAACTAGGACGGAAATGAAATCCGTACTCAAAATTACCACCCCACAAAGACAGAAACAAGTCTTCACTGGTGAATTTTGCCTAATATTTAAAGAATCATTAATTGCAATCTTTCTGAATCTTTTCTAATTTTTCTTTTTTCTTTTTTTTCATTGTTATGAAGGAGTCCCCTAAAACATGTTTTTATTTTTTAACTTTTTTTTTAACCTCCACTTGTCAGCAGGAACCTTCTCAGTCTTTTAAAAAATTTAAGAGAAGTCAGGCACAGTGGCTCACACCTGTACTCCCAGCACTTTGGGAGGCCGAGGCAGGTGGCTCATCAGGTCAGGAGTTTGAGACCAGTCTGTCCAGGATGGTAACATGCTTCTCTACTAAAAATTTAAAAAAATTAGCTGGGTGCGGTGGCAGGTGCCTTTAGTCCCAGGTACAAGGGAGGCTGAGGCAGGAGAATTGCTTGAACCCGGGAGGCGGAGGTTGCAGTGAGCAAAGATTGTGCCTTTGCACTCCAGCCTGTGAGACAGAGCCAGGCTCCATAACAAAAAAAAAAAATTTTTTTTTTTTTAAATTGAAGAGAGGGCAACACATTCAAACTCCTTTTATGAAGTCAGTGCTGCCCTTATAACAAATCAAGACAAAGGCATCAAAAAACAGGCCAATATTCCTGAAACATACAGATGCAGAAATCCTCAACAAATTACTATGGAACCAAATCTAACACCGTATTAAAAGGACCATCTGCTGTGATTTAGTGGGATTTATTCCCAAGGTAATTCAACATATGACAACTCATGTGATACATTGTTTTCATAGAGTAAAAAAAAAAAAAAAAGATCATCTCAGTGAATGAAGAATCATCATCTGACAAAATTCAACACACTTTTCATGGGAAATTGAAAACTTTTCTCTAAGACTCCAAGGAAGACAAGAATGCCCATTCACCACTGCTGCTCTGTATAGTACTGGAAGGTCTAATCAGTGCAATTAAGCATGACAAAAGTAGCAAAAGGCATGCAAATCAGAAAGAAAGTAGAAAAATTGTCCTCATTTGATGATTATATTATATATTAAAGAACTCTGAAGATATTTTAAGAAGTCTATTAGAACTAATAAATAAATTCAGTCATGTTGAGGGCACATTATCAACATACAAAAATTAGTAGCATTTCTATATACAACCAACTATCTGAAAAGAAAATTAGAAAAACAATTCCATAGGCTGGGCGCGGTGGCTCAAGCCTGTAATCCCGGCACTTTGGGAGGCCGAGGCGGGTGGATCACGAGGTCAAGAGATCGAGACCATCCCGGTCAACATAGTGAAACCCCGTCTCTACTAAAAATACAAAAAATTAGCTGGGCATGGTGGCACGTGCCTGTAATCCCAGCTACTCAGGAGGCTGAGACAGGAGAATTGCCTGAACCCAGGAGGCAGAGGCTGCGGTGAGCCGAGATCGTGCCATTGCACTCTAGCCTGGGTAACAAGAGCGAAACGCCGTCTCAAAAAAAAAAAAAAAAAAAAAAAAAAAAAAAAGAAAGAAAGAAAGAAAAACAATTCCATTTATATAAGTATCAAAACAAATAAAATATTTAGAAATAAACTTAAGGAGGTGTAACATTTGTAAAATGAAAACTACAAAATATTGATTAAAAAAATTACACAAGGAACACAAAAAAGTGGGAAGACATTCCATCTTGATGGATTGGAAGAAATACTCTTGTTAAAATGTCCATACCAGGCTGGGCGCGGTGGCTCAAGCCTGTAATCCCAGCACTTCGGGAGGCCGAGACGAGTGGATCACAAGGTCAAGAGATCGAGACCATCCTGGTCAACATGGTGAAACCCCGTCTCTACTAAAAATACAAAAAATTAGCTGGGCATGGTGGCACGTGCCTGTAATCCCAGCTACTCAGGAGGCTGAGGCAGGAGAATTGCCTGAACCCAGGAGGCGGAGGTTGCGGTGAGCCGAGATCGCGCCATTGCACTCCAGCCTGGGTAACGAGAGCGAAATTCAGTCTCAAAAAAAAAAAAAAAAAAAAAAAAAAAAATGTCCATACTACCCAAAGTAATACAGATTCAGTGCAATTTCTATCAAAATCCTAATAGCAGTTTTACAAAAATAGAAAAAACCCTCAAAATTTTCATGGAACTAACCACAAAAACTGTAAATAACCAAGTCAGTCTTGAAACAGAAAAAAACAAAGCTGGAGGTATCACAATCCCAGATATGACAATATAAGACAAAACCACAGTAATCAAAACATTATGGGACTGGAATACAGGCAGACATATTGATCAATAAAACATTATAGTCAACCTAGAAGAAATAAGTTCATGCACATATATTCAACTGATTTTTGACAAGGGTGTGGTGACTACATAATTGGGAAAGGTTTGTGTCTTCAATAAATGGTGTTGAGAAAACAAGATATCCGCATGCAAAAGCTTGAAATTGAGCCCTTGTCTTATACTACATACACATTTACTCAAAATGGATTAAACACTTTAAATATAAGACCCAAGACTGTAAAACTCCTACCAGAGAAGGCAAAGGTGAAAAGCTTCATGATATTGGTTTCGACAATAATTTTAATGATAAAAACACAGGTAATGAGCCGGGCGCAGTGGCTCACGCCTGTAATCCCAGCACTTTGGGAGGCCGAGGCGGGTGGATCACGAGGTCAAGAGATTGAGACCATCCCGGTCAACATGGTGAAACCCCGTCTCTACTAAAAATACAAAAAATCAGCTGGGCATGGTGGCACATGCCTGTAATCCCAGCTATTCAGGAGGCTGAGGCAGGAGAATTGCCTGAACCCAGGAGGTGGAGGTTGCGGTGAGCCGAGATCGCGCCATTGCACTCCTGCCTGGGTAACAAGAGCGAAACTCCATCTCCGGGGGCGAGGGAGAAACACAGGCAATGCAAACACAAATAAACAACTGGGACTACCTGAAACTAAATCATTTCTACACAACAAAGGAAAAAACAGCAGAGCGAAAATTCAATCTATGAATTCAAAGAAAATACTTGAAAACCATATGTCTTAAAAAGCGTGTAATATCCAAAATATGTATTAACACATTTCTAAAACTTGGTAGTTTAAGTAAAACAACAACCTAAAATCACAATTACAAATGGGCAAAATACTTTAATAGACATTTTGACCAAACGAAAATATACACATGACCAACAGGCATATGAAAGAAGCTAAAAATCACTGATCATCACGAACATGCGTATCAAAACAATGTCAGATAATACCTCACACTTGTCAGGATGGCTACTATCAAATAAAAAACATAAAACAACAAGTGTTGGTAATAATATGAAAACATTTTAATCCTTGCACACTTTCAATGGGAGAGAAAAATGGTCCAGCTGCTGTCAATTACCATATAGTCTAGCAATCTCATTTCTCAATATGTATTCAAAGGAATTAAATTTATGATTTTTTTTTTTTTTTTTTTTTTTTTTTTTTTTTTTTGAGACGGAGTTTCGCTCTTGTTACCCAGGCTGGAGTGCAATGGCGCGATCTCGGCTCACCGCAACCTCCGCCTCCTGGGTTCAGGCAATTCTCCTGCCTCAGCCTCCTGAGTAGCTGGGATTACAGGCACGCGCCACCATGCCCAGCTAATTTTTTGCACTTTTAGTAGAGACGGGGTTTCACCATGTTGACCAGGATGGTCTCGATCTCTCGACCTCGTGATCCACCCGCCTCGGCCTCCCAAAGTGCAGGGATTACAGGCTTGAGCCACCGCGCCCGGCCTTTTTTTTTTTTTTTTTTTTGAGACGGAGTTTCGAAACTTCTTGTTACCCAGGCTGGAGTGCAATGGCACGATCTCGGCTCACCGCAACCTCCGCCTCCTGGGTTCAGGCAATTCTCCTGCCTCAGCCTCCTGAGTAGCTGGGATTACAGGCACGCGCCACCATGCCCAGCTAATTTTTTGTATTTTTAGTAGAGATGGGGTTTCACCGTGTTGACTAGGATGGTATCAATCTCCTGACCTCGTGATCCACCCGCCTCAGCCTCCCAAAGTGCTGCGATTACAGGCTTGAGCCACCGCACCCGGCTAAATGTATGATCTTGAAGAGATATTAGGACTCTCATGTGTATTGCAACACGGCACAGTACCTAAGATGTACGAACAATCTAATTTTCCATTGATGATGAATGGATAAAGAAAATGTGACAGATCCAGCCTTAAAATAGAAGAAAACTGTGAAATATGTGAGAACATGGAGGAACCTTAAGGTCATTACAATAAGAGCAATAAAGACAGTCACAGAAAAAAGAAATACTGTACGTTTCCACTCGTATGGGATGTCTAAAAGAGTTAAATTCATAAAATCTGAGGGGAATGGTGTTTGCCAAGGGTTGGGAGTAGTAGAAATGGAAAGTTACGAATCAACAAGCATTCCATTTTAGATAAACAAGATAAGTAATCTCTACAGACCTGCTGTAGAACATTGTACTTATGAGCAAGTATAGGATATTATACACTTGAAGCCTAGTTGAGTGGGTTGGTCTCATGATAAGTGTTGTTATGAAAAATGTAATTTAAAAATGCATATGTGTCACATTTCACCATAATATTACATACAATAGTAAAAAACTTGTAAATTTTTTTAACAGTCCAACAACTGAAGTAATTCACTGTACATCCACACTTAGAATATTACACAAACTGTATAATATCTTCTGCACACTCTCAGACTAGCATTGTAGAGAACAAAATCTTTCTTTTTTTTTTTTTTTGAGACAGAATCTCCCTCTGTTGCCCTGGCTGGAGTGAAGTGGTGTGATCTTGGCTCACTGCAACCTCTGCCTCTCAGGTTCAAGCAATTCTCCCACCTCAGCCTCCTGAGTAGCTGGAATTACAGGTGCTTGCCACCACGACTGGCTAATTTTTGTATTTTTATTAGAGACAGGGTCTCACCATGTTGGTCAGGCTGCTCTCAAACTCCTGCCCTCAGGTGATCCATTTGCCTTGACTTCCCAAGTGCTGGGATTATAGGCCTGAGCCTCCACACCCAACTGAAGCAAAATCTTTCTAATCACCACTACAAGTTCAGGAGGTCCTCAAGACCACCTTCAGTTTAATAATTCACGATAAAAGCTTACAAAATTCTGCAAACTTGATTTATCATGATTTAAGTTGTTTTGGCTACCATAACAAGACACCATCATTGGGTGGCCTAAAAACAGACATTTGTTTCTCCATATTATGGACACTAGGAAGTCCAAGATCAATGTGCCAGCAAGATAGGTTTCACTCTGATGCCTTTTCTCTCTTACTTGTGTGCACAGAAAGAGCTCAGGTCTCTCTTCCTCCTCTGATAAGGCCACTAATCCCATCATGGGGACCCCACCCTCATGAACTCATCTAAACCTAACAACCTCCACAAAGGCACCACCTTCATATTTTTTCACTGTGCAAAATATAAAGGTGGCGCCGTTGAGAAGTCATTAAGTTCAGATTAGGGCTTAAACACATGAATTTTGTATTTAAGAATGTAAAGAAAATTTGAATTTAAGAAAATATAGAATGAAAAAAATTTTTTTTGAATATAAGAATGTAAGCCCTAAGAATGAGGCCTTAAACGTATGAATTTTCAAAAATACATAATTTTGGGGTGACACATTATTTGGTGCCTGTCACCATGCCTGGCTAATTTTTGTATTTTTAGTAGAGATGGGATTTCACCATAACAACTCATGAATACAGTTTAATAGAAGAAAAGAACACATTGAAATAAGCAACAGGGAAGAATTCTTGGAAGATAGAGAAATAGGAAAACCAAGAATCATTTTTCCCTACTTAGACATCAGTTGCACTAACAAAATCTCACTGATAAAACTGTTTTGGAACTCCGGAGTATTGTGTGTGTGTGTGTGTGTGTGTGTGTGTGTGTGTGTGTGTGTGAGACGGGGGCTCCCTCTGTCACCCAGATTGAGTGCAGTGGCCCTATCTCAGCTAATTGCTACCTCCACTTACCAGGTTCAAGCAATTCTCCTGCCTCAGCCTGCAGAGTAGCTGGTTTTACAGGCATGCACCACCACACCCAGCTAATTTTTGTTTGTATTTTCAGTAGAAACATGATTTCATCATGTTGACCAGACTGTCTTGAACACCTGACCTTGTGATCCTCCAGCTTCAGCCTCTCGAAGTGCTGGGATTACAGGCATGAGACTCCACGCCTGGCCTTTGCAGTCTTTTTAAGGCTTGCAAATTCCAGGGGAAGTCTTGGAGGATAAATTGCCATTAACGTCAGTCAATTTTAGCTTTTATCTTAGCATCAGCTATGCATGGAAATAATGAGGAAAAAAAAAAAAAAAAAAACAAAGGCTACACAGCCTTTAGAAACCAAACAGTAAAATGACAAAAGTAAATCCCCTCTTATCAGTTATTATTTTAAATGTAAATGGCTTAAATTCTTTCCTCAAAGGCAGATTGGCAGAATTAAGTCTAAAATGATTCTCATGTATATGGTCTAAAGACAAATTCACTTTAAATCCAAAGACACAAACAGGTTGAAAGTGAATGAATGAAAAAGGTATTCCATGGAAACAGAAGCCAAAAGAGAGCAGTGGTCATCAGACAAAATACACATTACATCAAAAAGGCATTTACAAACCAAGTAACAAATGATCGGGCTGGGTGCATTGGCTCACACCTCTGATCTCAGCCTTTGAGAGGATGAGGTGGGTGGATCACAAGGTCAGGAGTTTGAGACCAGCTTGGCCAACATGGAGAAATCCCATCTCCACTAAAAATACAAAAATTGACTGGGTGTGGTGGTGGGCACCTGAAATTCCAGCTACTTGAGAGGCTAAGGCAAGGTGGGAGAATCTCCTGAACCCGGGAGGTAGAGGTTGCAATGAGACGAGCTGATACCATTTCACTCCAGCCTGGGCAACAAGAATGAAACTGTCTCAAACACAAAAAAGATCCAAATTGATGAACACTGACAAAATAGAAGAGATAAATATACAAATAACAGTTGAAAACATTATTAATAATAAATATTGAGATAGAATTTTGTTCTTGTTGCCCAGGCTAGAGTGTAGCGGCCTAATCTTCATTCAATGCAACCTCTACGTTCTGGGCTGAAGTGATTCTCCAGCCTCAGCCTCCAAAGTACCTGTGATTACAGGCACCTGCCACCATGCCTAACTGATGTTTGTATTTTTAGAAGAGATGGAGTTTTGCCATGTTGGCCAGGCTGGCCTCAAACTCCTGACCTCAGGTGATCTGTCTGCCTTGGCCTCCCAAATTGCTGGGATTATACGCATGAGCCATCTCACCTGACCACTTCCTTGTCTTCAGAGAAAAACAGAAAAAAAAAAAAAAACTTTTTTTTTTTCTTGCAACCCCAGCTGTTGCAAAAAAAAAAAAAAAAAAAAAAAAAAAAAAAACCTTTTTCAAATGAATGTATAGATAATCAGCAGGTATATATTAACAAAATATATCTTTTGTATATTTTGTACACTACATTTACCATGTGTGAGCCTATTCAAAGTGCTTTAACTCATGAAAATTCATTTAGACCTCATACATCTAAAACGTAAGTTAAACTGTTATTACCCCATCCCTCCTTTTATTTACCAAAAAAGATAACTGCTGAGGTCACACAGATGGAAGAGGACAGAGCATGGGTTTGAACTCCTGGAAGCCTGGTTCTAAAGTGAAGCGTTCACCACCACGCTTTACTTTCTTTCTCTAACCTGCAGAAGTACACAGGCACACATAGGTACACACACACATATACACATACATACACATTTCATACTACCTGCAAAAAGTCTGTCACGTGTCCTTGCAGACCTTTATGTATATACACATATTGACAGGAAGAAGGAGAGTGATCTGCTAAAGCCAGATGGAACAGACACAGAGCACAGCTACAAAGCATCTTAGAATGTGACAGGCATGAAAAATATTCCTTGGCTGATGATTGATACACTTGGCACAGTCTCAGTGGATGAGTATGGCTGAAAGCCAGATTGCTTCTGAACTCTTCTCACAGGGAAGAAGAAAATTCTTAAGAGCAACTGCTCCAGAAAAATAATTAAATTACATCTCTTCAGGTTAATTAGCATCTAGCAGGTGGACCATATCCTGTTAAATTATGCTGTACCCAGTGAGGCATAGTCAGCCTTGCAGGATTCAGTGTCATATTGAGGGGGTTCCTATATTAAGTATTTATGTATTTATGTATTTATTTATTTATTTATTTTATTTTATTTTATTTTATTTATTTTTTTTTTTTGAGACGGAGTTTCGCCCTTGTTACCCAGGCTGGAGTGCAATGGCGCGATCTCGGCTCACCGCAACCTCCGTCTCCTGGGCTCAGGCAATTCTAGTGCCTCAGCCTCCTGAGTAGCTGGGATTACAGGCTCGTGCCACCATGCCCAGCTAATTTTTTGCACTTTTAGTGGAGACGGGGTTTCACCATGTTGACCAGGATGGTCTCTATCTCTCGACCTCGTGATCCACCCACCTCAGCCTCCCAAAGTGCTGGGATTACAGGCTTGAGCCACCGCGCCGGGCCTATTTATTTATTTATTTACTTGGGACCTCCAGAGATCACCCACCTCGGCCTCCCAAAGTGCTGGGACTTCAGGCAGCAGCCACCAGGCCTGGTCTCTTAAGTAATTTTTTTTTTTTTCTTTTAAGTTCTGAGATACATATACAGAATGTGCAAATTTGCTACATAGGTAAATATGTGCCACGGTGGTTTCCGGCACCTATCAACCCATCATCTAGGTTATAAGCCCCTCCTGTATTCAGTATTTGTCCTAAAGCTCTCCATCCCCTCACCCCCAAACCCCAACAGGCCCTCATCTGTGTTGTTCCTCCCTGCGTCCTTGTATTCTCATTGTTCAAGTCCCACTAATATGAGGGAGAACATGCAGTGTTTGGTTTTCTGTTCCTGTGTTAGTTTGCTGAGAATGATGGCTCCCAGCTTCTTCCATGTCCCTGAAAATGACATGATCTCATTCTTTCTTATGGCTGCATAGTATTCCATGGTGTAAATGTTCCACATTTTCTTTTTTCAGTCTATCTCTGATGGGCACTTGAGTTGGTTCCAAGTCTTTGTTATTGTCAATAGTGCTGCATTAGATATACATACGTATGTGTCATTATAATAGAAATATTTATAATTCTTTGGGTATCTTAAGTAATTTTTCTGTCACATACTGTGAGAGGTAAAGAAACCACTGTGACTGGCTGCATCGTTTCAATTTAAAATACATCATATAAAGGATGGGCATGCTGGCTCATGTCTGTAAGTCATCCCAGCACTTTGGGAGCCTGAGGCAGGTGGATCACTTGAGCCCAGGCGTTTGAGATCGGTCTGGCCAACACAGTGAAACTCCTGTCTGTAGTAAAAACAGAGAAACAGGCCGGGCATGGTGGCTCATGCCTGTAATCCAAGCACTTTGGAGGTCAAGGCAGGCAGATCACCTGAGGTCAGGAGTTCAAGACCAACCTGACCAACATGGTGAAACCCCATATTTTTAAAACAAAAAACAAAAAACAAAAACCCACAAAAACATCTGGGCATAGTGGTGCAAATCTGTAACCCCAGGCACTCGGTAGGCTAATGGGGGAGAATCACTGTAACACAGGAGGCTGAACCTGGGACGTGGATAATGCAGTGATCCAGGATGGTGCCATTGCATGCCAGCCTGGGGGAAATTTACAAATAAATAAATAAACGATGCACTCACTAACCGCAAAGTAATATGGGGGAAGCTGCTGCCCCTAGTATCTCTTTTTCTTTCTTTGTCAGCCGCCACTGGAATTTCAAAAAGTTGACCAACCAGGACTTTTCTTTATCTGTTGATTGTCTGGGTCACACCTCTAATCAACTGTCCACCACACATCCTTTCTAGGATCTATTAAAAGCATCAACAGGTCTTCTTCCTGAATTGGAAACAGTCGTTATTTCACCATTCCATTCTTATTACGTCATGTTTAAAATCCTTTACTGGCTTTTCTTTGCATTTGACAAAAACCAAAATCCTCAACTTTGCCTAAAGTTCCTTGTAACATTGATACTTGCCTATCTCATAAGCCTCACAAAAGCCATTTTCCATCTTTTCTACTTCTTGCAACAGCCACGTTTTAGTGTCAGCCAAATGACCTCGTTCAGTTCCTCTTCGACCAAGTTTTTAAAAAATTACCATTTCTGGCTGGACGGGATGGCTCACAGCTGTAATCCTAGCACTTTGGGAGGCTGAGGCAGGTGGATTGCCCGAGCTCAGGAGTTTGAGACCCACCTGGGCAACATGGTAAAACCGCATCTCTACTTAAATACAAAATCAATCAATCAATCAATAAAAATAGCTGGGCATGGCAACATGCGCCTGTAGTCCCAGCTACTTGGGAGGCTGAGGCAGGAAAATTGCTTGAAGCTGCAAAGCAGAGATTGCAGTGAGCTGAGATCACACCACTACAACCAGCCTGGGCAACAGAGCCACACTCTGTCTCAAAAAAAAAAAAAAAAAAAAAAGCATGTTTTTGTATAGGCAGTGTCTGGCTATGTTACCCAGGCTTATCCTGAATTCCTGGCCTCAAGCGATCCTCCCACCTCTGCCTCTCAAGGGGCTTGGATTACTGAACTACCATGCCCGGCCTGTACTAAACTTTTCTAAAAAGGCAGGGTTTCACCACATCAATCAGGCTGGTCTGGAGCTCCTGACCTCAGGTGATCCGCTGCCTCAGCCTCCCAAAGTGCTGGGAGTACAGGCGTGAGCCACCTCGCCCGGCTCTGTACTAAATTCTCTAATGTGGAGTATCTCCACATTAGCTCTTCTTTCAGCCTTGAAGACTTTGACCATGGAATTTGTCCAACGAATGCCTCTTCATACCTCAAATTCCAACGCCAATGTCACTTCCTGAGGTGAACCTGAGTTGGTAGGGTGGAGCACAATCCCACAGGGTGTGAGAGATCCACCCAGTCAGCCACTGTGATGCAAACTGATCCACAGGCACGTCTGTTCCTCTTTCACGGGTGGAGGAAGCTCAACGAGTCCACGCTGCGGCCGCAGGCTATGGGAAGCACTTGACCCAGCAAAGCACTCCCCTCCCTCACCATCTGGGAGGGGACGCTGTGCTGGTGAAGCTTTTAACCAGCTTGCAGCCTCACTTGGACCCTCAAGTTTGCTCATATAAATAAAAAATGGTGAGAATCCAAAGAGGTACCCCGGGGAATTAAATGCCACTTGGGGCCAACTGGGCCCTGATCATTGAGGAGGCCGCCGCACCTCTCAAAGCTTCACACTCTCCCTGCACCCAGGGTCACGGAGCATGCGCAGGCCCACCCCGCCCACTTCCGGAGGACTCGCCAATCCCCGCACAGGCTGAGCTCCAGGCAGGAAACCGAGCACATTCCAACTTCCTTATTCTGCGCGAAAGTACCCATTTTAAAGTATTAAGCAAGTATTGGGAGTCACCATAGCCACACTGTGTGGGCAGATGGGAAGAGCGATTTGTAAGAGACAGCGTTCTTTATATTTGTTTTCTTTTTTTCTGTAGAAATGGGATTTTGTAGAGATGAGATTTTCCCATGTTGCTCAGGCTGGTTTTGAACTTCTGGGCTCACCGATCTGCCCACCTTGGCCCCCCCAAGTTCTTGATTACAGGCCTGAGCCACCATTCCTGGCCGTGAGTCCATATGAATGCTCATGACCAGTGGATGGAGATTCTGCATCCCAGGAATATGTATTTTCAATTCTTTCCAAAGTTGATTGTGTTAGTGGATGCTGAACTTGTAGATACGGAGGGCTATTTAAAATAAATGATGTATTTTAAAATTTGGAAACTTCTGTTTTATTCCACAATTAGTATAGGACAATTTTCTGAAGCACACCGTTACTGCAGTGAGCCTTTGGAAGTTACTACCTTTACTAATCATTTGAGGATTAACAACCTTATTAAGACACAACAGCTTTTAGGTTAAAATGTCAATGTGGCTTTTTACTGAGACGGAGCCTTGCTCTGTCGCCCAGGCTGGAGTACAGTGGCAAGATCTCCACTCACTGCAAGCTCTGTCTTCCAAGTTCAAGTGATTTTTCTGCCACAGCCTTCCAAGTAGCTGGAAATACAGGCATGTGCTGCCATTGCCAGCTAATTTTTTTCTTTTTCTTTTTTAGAGAAGGGCTTTCACCATGTTGGCCAGGATGGTCTCGATCTCTTGCCCTCGTGACCCACCCGTCTCGGCCTCCCAAAGTGCTGGGATTACAGGCTTGAGCCACCGCGCCTGGCTGTATTAACACACTTCTAAAACTTACGTAATTTATTCATTTATGCTTAAAACCTGAGACAGTATTATTTCCTACTTTCTGAAAAGTGAAACTCAGAATTTAACTTGACCAAGTTGACCAAGTACCTGTAGATAGCAAAGTGTTAGAGTTGGATGAAAACCCAATTCTGTTAGGAATTGTTAGCTTTCAATTTCTATGTTCCCTGTTTTCACCATTGTAATGTTGGACCAGTAAGTGCATTATTCCCTGTTAAAATATTTGGGAGACATTATTAAGTGTGAACAACTGAACATATCAAATATGAAAGATGTAAGGTGGTTTCATATAGAGAGAAGCATAGGCTGCTCTGGGAGTGTAAGGAAGGAGCGCTACAACTTAGTGATTATCATGCCAGTGGCTATGCCAATCAGCGTAATGATGGGTAAGCATGTTCAAATTCGTGTGGACTCGGCTTTTACATCTCTAAGTGAGGATGATAGCTCCTAACTGATGGAGTTATTCCGATGGTTTGGTTGAAGCTGTGTCTATATGGAAGATCCTTAGCATAGTGCCTGATATATAATAAATTATCCTTGAGGACATGTCACTTGTGCTGAGTCTCTAGTTGCAAAACAGTCCTAGGAAAGAAGTGAGAGTAGGGTAATCTAAGCAGAAAGTGGTTTGTGCAGAAGAGGGAAAGCAAGATACCCATGTTTATTTGTTTTTGTTAAGTACTTTAGGGCACTGTAGCCAGATGAAGATAATGAAATACAGAGGGCTCTGAATGGTGAGCTCAGGGTGAAAAACTTTGTTGTGACTTATGGGGAGTTATTAACAGGTTATAAAGAGGGGAAACATGTAATTTGTTTAAAGAGTGAAGGCCTGAGGTACAAATTAATTGATGTCAACAAGCAATAGGCATGTTGGGAGCAGTGGCTCATGTCTGTAATCCCAGCACTTTAGGAGGCCGAGGCAGGCAGATCACCTGCAGTCCAGAGTTCAAGACCAGCCTGGACAACATGGCGAAAACCCATCTCCACATAATATACAAAAATTAACTGGGTGTGGTGGTGTATACCTGTTGTCCCAGCTACTCAGGAGGCTGAAGCAGGAGAATCGCTTGAACCCAGGAGGTAGAGACTGCAGTGAACCAAGATTCTGCAACTGGGCAACAGAGCAAGGCTCTACCTCGTGAAAAAAAAAAAAAGAACCAGTAAAGCCATTGGCAAATCTTGAATGTGGGGTAGTCTAGGACATAGGTGGAGGCAGGGAACATTTTTCTAGATTGAAAAAGATTTAAAAGAACTAATAAGCAGGCCGGGTGCGGTGGCTCACGCCTGTAATCCCAGCACTTTGGGAGGCCGAGGCGGGCGTATCACGAGGTCAAGAGATCGAGACCATCCTGGTCAACATGGTGAAACCCCGTCTCTACTAAAAATACAAAACATTAGCTGGGCATGGTGGCGCGTGCTTGTAATCCCAGCTACTCAGGAGGCTGAGGCAGGAGAATTACCTGAGCCCAGGAGGCGGAGGTTGCGGTGAGCCGAGATCGCGCCATTGCACTCCAGCCTGGGTAACGAGAGCGAAACTCCGTCTCAAAAAAAAAAAAAAAAAAAAAAAGAACTAATAAGCAAATGCAATTCATGGCTCTTGTTTGGTTTCAGATGACAAGAGATCTAGCAGAAAGTTCCTTTGGCCAGCCGGGCACGGTGGCCCACGCCTGTAATCCTAGCACTTTGGGAGGCCGAGGTGGGTGGATCACCTGAGGTCAGGAGTTCAAGACCAGCCTGGCCATATATATATATATATAAATTTACTCATCTATGGCTGTTATGGATTTACACTAGGAGTACTTATGAAAACCATTGAACTTCTTTCTTAAGATCAGGCAGGTTTTTTCAAGATGATCCAGAGAAGGAAATACATTTTCAAGTGCATTTCTGTAGTGCTCTACCCAATCCAAATGCATTTACTGTTTATAATGAGGCAGTTTGAGATTTTAATTTATATTTATTGAGTGCCTACTATGGCCAGATTTTGGGGATTTCTCAGAAAACAATGTTCCTTTTCCTATGATTAAAAGTAATAGCAAGTGAATATGTAATATTGTTAGTAGTAAGTACAATAAATAAAAATGAAGCAGGATGAAAGGGTAGAGAATAATAAGAATAATAGTTCAACTAGGATCAGTGTGTCTTTGACGAGGTGATATTTTAGCACAATCCAGAGGGGGAATGGCGTTCCTGGTGGAGAGAATAGCAAGCGGAAAGGCATTCTTGAATTCTCCTGATGAGATAATTGCTGCAGTGAGTGGGTCAGTATAGTTTTTGTGTGTTATGCACTGTACTTTCTTACCTTTCAGATATTGGCATTTGCTAAAATATTTCTTTAATCAGTTCCATTCCCTGATTTTACCTTGAAAAACAACCCCTGCATTTTATGACAGCACTTTTTCTTGTTTTCCTTCTCTGGTTTTTAGGTTGCTAAATGTTATTTGCATACTTTATAACTTTATCTCAATCTTGTCAACAATATTATATTGATAGGTGTCTTATTTGTCATCTGAAGAAGTAGAGTTTAAGTTACTTTCTCAAGCTCATCAAGTATTAGAAAAACTGGGATTCCACTCTCGCCGTTGAATCACTTCTTTCTGTCTTGCATGGCTTCTCTTCTGTCACTGTTTGTGGGCAGTATTTCCTCACAGAAGTAGGCCTCGGCCAGTTCTTTTCAATCAACTGTTAATCTCTAAGTTATAGCTCCATTTATATCTTAAGTCTGGGCTTTAGGTCTGTACTTTGGTGTGGAATTTTGAACTTCTCACGTCTCTACTCTTAGCTCATACTTCTGAACTCAACATATCCAAAACTGATGTTTGTTCACAAACTGACTTCTTTTTATAACATTTCCACTTATTCAATGGGATAACCATTCTTCTGGTCCCTGATGACCAAAACATTGGAATAGTCTTTGATTTCTCTCTCTCTCTTCATCTCCCATATCTTATCAGTCCCTAGGAACTGTAGTCCTGGTTTCAAGTGTCTATTCTGGCTGCTACTTTTTTGATGAATAGATTTCATTACTTGACACCTGAATTTTTTCACTGGTCTCATGTTGAGCTCTGTGTATTCTCTCCTCACTCTTCAGTCCACATACTGTTTTAGGTCTCCAACATCTTAGTCTTGTGAAGTGACTTATCAAAACCAGAGACTCAGGCAGGCACAGCCTTCCGTCATGTCCAAGATCATCATGTGCTTTTAAATTCCGCCGTGTCCACAAGCCAGGATTCTCCAGCCTTTTCCTATGCTTCTCTCCTTCTCTCCCCAGTTGCAACTTGAGTTCCTCCAAGGTCCCATTGGAGCTTCGTCTCCTTCACAGTCTTTCCTCTTTACTCCAACTCACTCCAGCTCATCGTTACATTCCTATAGTGTTGGTCACAGCACCTGTGTACTGACTTGTCCCATTCCTTGGTGGTTTCCCATGTATCTTCCCATTTAGATGGTAACTGGAGGAAGATCTCCGTTCAGCCTTTCTAATGTTTCTCACCCTTCTTAGTACAAAGGCATGCAGTGGGCATCGAGGGAGCACTTAAAACAAATACTTAATTTATTAACTTTGGCCATTTTGAGTATTGCTATTATTTGAATTGAATGTTGCAATTAAAAATGAAGGACCATAAGAGCCACAAAAATATATTTGCATATTCAGTTTAGCATCTAAACTCAACAATTTTCTTCTAAACTTTGTTTATATTCATATGGTGCCTAGTCCCTATAAAGCTCCCTAAGATAAGTAGGAAAGATATTATTATTTTTGACTTTCATATTACATTTCACATCAGACATATTTGTGAAATAAATTTTATGAGTAGTCTGAAGCCCAGAGAGGCTAATGACTAATCCAAGGTTGCTTGGTTAGTACTTGGCATAGACAGAACTACAATTTAGGGCTTCCTTCTGATGCTGGTCCTCACCTAGTACCTCTTCATTCGAGTGCTAGAAAATATATCCCAGTCAACTGAATTGCCGAGTCATATTGCCACCCCCTTACCAATCAAGTGATGGCAATACTAGGAAGAGGGGCAAAAGAAAAGGCAGAAATATAAGTGATAAGAGAAATGGAAATGTTTGAAATGTATTATCAACCTCCTTTTCCCTATTTTAGCACCTCACAAATATCCCACTCTGACGATGCTTTGTTAGTTGTTTACAAAGTATTCCTTAGGAGACTGATCTTGCATAAGACATGCTTTTGCCCTGGTCCCTTTCCTGGTAATAGTCGCTGTCAGAGACAAAAAGTGCCTGATTGTGCTCTGTTTGTCATGTAGGTGGGAGGGAAAGAGGGAGAGAAAGCTGAGTTGAACTAAAGCAGAGCTTTTTACAGCTCTATTGTTCTACTATCAGAGAGCAATTATACTCCAGCTTCCATCAACCTCTCCACCTCAGACATCCCAACCTCCTCCTCCTGCCAGTGCTTCCCCACACGCTTAACATAAAGCCGCACGACCGAGTTCTGCAGGGAGAAAAAGGGTGCTATTTAATACCTCCCTCTGCCCTTCAGTGAGTTCAGGGCTCTGGTTTTTAACTGCTAATATATTTTAGTAAAGTTTGGCAATTCACACTTTTCTAGATGTTTCCTTTTCAGCTCTAGAAAATTGGAAAAATAATTTTTAACAATACATATATATTTAAAGTATTCAGTGGCATTATTATGATACTGTCTGAAAGGTATTCTGTGACTTGATGCAGGATCGGAAGTTTTTTTTTTCTTGGATAAATAAGTAATAAAAAAGAAAAAAATAGAAGTTTTTATCTCACAAGATGCTTCATATTCAGTTCTAAGGGTCTACATACTGAAGACCTAATCCAAGTTCTTACCTGTCAATAGGGCAGATGTTAACATTTTTAAGAAGCTGTATTTATTTGGTAATATGAGCCTATATTTGTAGATTAGTTAATCTACTGGTTCTATACCTAATAAAACTTTAAATTCCAGACACTTGAAGAAAATTTGCAGTGTGTCTCTTTGCCTTAGCTAATTGCAAAAATTGAAATTACAACCCTCCCATAGACCCAAATGTGTTTCCAGTTGAGAATGTCTTCTACCTTCACAGCCTCCAAGTAATATAGTGGTTATTTGTTTGAAGGATGTGAGAGTATTTTGTTGAGAAACTATAGAATGATGTAACAAATTTTAGTTAAAATATTAGTTATGGTTGACTCTCTACTTCTGATATCCTGGATTTGTCTATGAGGGCAATGCTAATAAGATGCCTGCTTCTGAATGCAAATGTAGCTGGGAAGACAGAAGGGAAATAGAAGAAATAATATAAATTAATGGAGAAACCTCAAAACAGTACAGCATGGATGTTGACTTTGAAAACAACAGCTGCTGATGCGAACTTGGCAGACATTTGTGAGTAATGGTGGGTGACTCATTGCAAGCAGGGGAGTCTTGTACCTTTTGAGGTGAACAGGGAGAGGGGAGAACAGTGATGGTGGCCACCCAAGGGCCAAGTATTTATGTCCTAAATGTGAAAATGTCTTTGGCCCCCTGTTAAACTTTGCAGCTGCATCATTCACGTGAATTGTTAAAAATAAAAACAATTCATATTTTCTAAAGCATTTGTTTTTAATCTGCGATGATTTTGGGGTGGGAGATAAGTTGGTGGTGGGGCATATTATATGACTTGTGTTATTATTATTATTATTATTTTATTTATTTATTTATTTTTGAGACGGAGTTTCGCTCGTTACCCAGGCTGGAGTGCAATGGCGCAATCTCGGCTCACCGCAACCTCCGCCTCCTGGGTTCAGGCAATTCTCCTGCCTCAGCCTCTTGAGTAGCTGGGATTACAGGCACGTGCCACCATGCCCAGCTAATTTTTTGTATTTTTAGTAGAGACGGGGTTTCACCATGTTGACCAGGATGATCTCGATTTCTTGACCTCGTGATCCACCTGCCTCGGCCTCCCGAAGTGCTGGGATTACAGGCGTGAGCCACTGCACCCGGCCTATTATTATTATTTTTAAAAATCATGCATTACTGCCTTTACCCTTTTCTTTTTTACCCCTGGAGATGCCATCATATACATATACCTAATTTTAAAAAGGGCTTGTCTGACTCTTCATATGAGAAGGGGTGATTATTTGTGGCTTGCAAAAACTGCTTGGGTGATTCTGATCTTTCTCTTTCACTCTACTGAAAACCATTATTCCAAAGCCAATAATAAATATCTAATGAAATTATACCTCATTTCTGTGGTGTTCTCAGAATTGTTACAGTAGGCTTAAACCTTTACCTGGCTTGGAAATCTTGACTATTTGAGGGAGATGCCATGTTAGAGTCTTTATTTTCTTCCTTTCTGGGAATTCAGCTGTCATCACTAGTGTATTCTTAGGCAGAGTTAGAAAGTCACCTCATCTGAGAAGCCAACCTCTTCCAAAGCTGGGAATTTGCAGAAGTTAGTCACCGAAGGAAGGCTTTAGGATATCTATCACAAAACATAGCAGTACACTGGGATTCAAACTCTGTGAAACCAACTATTTTTAGAGTATGTGTTGATAACAATAGGCTATTGGATAATTGCAAGACTACTTGAGGACTGTAACAGTTGAGGAAAGACTTAAAGGTGAAAGGAACTTGAAAAAAAATACCTTCTTCACATATTTTAAAGAAGACAGTTTTCAGAATTAGAAGCTTTTTCTGGAAAAGGCTGCACTTTGCTTCAGAAGGGAAGCAGGGCAAAGGTATAATTCTGGATTTAATGTGGCATGACCTAAAGGGCAGCACCTTTACCTCTCACTTAACCTCTCACTTAACTGGTTGTTCCTAGTACATTTCCCTCATCTATAATTTTGGACATTATGCATCGTTTTCTTTTCTGCTTCTGAATGAGAAGCCATCTAACACAAAGCCACATAGGGGGAGTGGAAAATTATGGAAAGGGCATTAGTTTTGAAAATAGACGTGTGCAGAAGGGGTGATGTATTTGTAAGAGGCTCTCAGTACAGAGAACACTTAAGAAAATTCAGCATTTTTTTCTTATTCCTTTAAGCCTTTGAATAAAGTCTTCTTTGTAGAGTTTCTGTAGTACATCAAAAAAGGAGGAGCTGAAAATAGGTTTAAGAGAGCACCAATATGGGCATTGATTGTTGTATGGCAGCCGTCTTAAAGTGACTTCTCCAATGCAGGGATTTTAAATTCCTAAGTTCTTAAGCAAATACAAACACTCCTGATTCTTAAACAATGACATTCTTTCTGGGGCAGAGTTCCTTTTGCTTCTACTTTCAGCATTGAAAAATTCTTTTATGATAGTTTTGCTGATCTTCAGCATACCATTCTTCCTTTGTGTCACCTTCTAAATTATTAAACTGGAAGCAGATATAGAATAAGTGTTACCTTGCTATAGTATATGGACATTCAGTGTCACATGGTCAGGAAGTTTGCATGGGTTGCATATATCTATGCAGTTTCCCCTTTCTCTGGTTTCCTACTGTTTCCTTTGTTAAGTAGAATGATAGTATCTGTCTTAAACTATAAAGTGTTTCCTCAGTCCTCTCCCTCTAGATGTGAAAGTTCTTCCTTCTTTTTGGCTTCTAGGCTTACCAATCCTTTTCCTTTTTTTTTTGAGACTGAGTTTCGCTCTTGTTACCCAGGCTGGAGTGCAATGGCACGATCTCGGCTCACCGCAACCTCCGCCTCCTGGGTTCAGGCAATTCTCCTGCCTCAGCCTCCTGAGTAGCTGGGATTACAGGCACGCACCACCATGCCCAGCTAATTTTTTGTATTTTTAGTAGAGACGGGGTTTCACCATGTTGACCAGGATGGTCTCGATCTCTTGACCTCGTGATCCACCCGCCTCGGCCTCCCAAAGTGCTGGGATTACAGGCTTGAGCCACCGCGCCCGGCTTAATCTCTTTTTGAACCTCATCTTTCACTTTCACTGCATTGTAAAGCTCTAAAATTCCTCCTGTCTCTCTCTCTTCATTTTCACAATTGACACAAACCTCTCCCCATTCTCTTGCCACTCCAACTCCATCTTCCTCCTTGTCCTGCTTCTTCAAAGGCCAGCGAAATCTCCCAAATTGAGATGAAAGAGGTCCGTGGCAAGAGGAAGGCCAGGCATCAGGGCTCACCGTTCTAAAGTTATGTGATCTCTGTCCTCAGACAAAGCTGTCCCGTCTGCCTCCCTCACATGAACTGCATCTTCCTCTTATGAGCCTTCATCATCCATTATCCACTCTGCCGGCCGGTCCACTTCAAAATGAATCTAAACGGCACTACCTCCAATCTGCGTCCCAAACCACCCCAATTTCATCCTCATGGATTGTTGTGAGTCACCTTTGCAGGATCATCCCACAGGCTGACTGGTCCAGTGAGGAACCTCACCCAAGATTCCTGTCCCTTTACTGAGTCCAGGCTCACCTGCCCTCCAGGGGCCCTCGGCATTGGTGAGCCAGCCCTACATTCCCGTGAGTTTCACCTCAGAAACTCTATCATGTTCTCACAGTGAATATCAGAGTAGAATCCTTTGCACTTTGCAGAGGCAAGAAGTACACTTTTTCCTTTATTTTTATAAGTTTTATTTTCAAAATAAGTTGTACATTCACAGCAGGATTGGGCAGAAGGTACAGAGATGTCCCACATATGCCCTCCCTCTAAATAAGCACAGCCTCTGCCATTATCAGCATCCCATCCAGAGTGGCACGTGAGTTACAATTGATGAACCTATACCGACATTATTATCACTGGCATCCACAGTTCACACTAGAGTTCAGCTTTGGTGGCGGACAGTCTATCTGTGACGACAAATGCATAATGACATGTATCTGCCACCACAGCACCACACAGAGTGGCTCCCGGAACTGAACATATCTCTGTGCTCCACCTACTCGTCCCTCCCTCTCCCCAACCCTTGGACCCCACTGACTCTTTTACTGTCTTCATAGCTTCCCGTTTTACAGAATGTCACATGGTTGGAATCATACAATAGGAGCCTTTTCATACCATGTTCCCACAAGAACCTCTTTGAATTCATAGTCTGGAGCAATCAGCGCCTTGCTCTCAGCGCATGCAGAAATGGGAGAGACCTTTAGAGAACTGTCTCCACAGTCATGTCTTCTGGGATTACAATTTCATAAGCTCCAAATTTCAAATTACAGAAACACTTTACAGTTGATCCCCACACCTATTAGTTTCCACATCCCTTGATCTTGAAACAACATAATTTTTTTTTTTTTTTTTTTTTTTTGAGACAGAGTTTCGCTCTTGTTACCCAGGCTGGAGTGCAATGGCGCGATCTCGGCTCACCGAACCTCCGCCTCCTGGGTTCAGGCAATTCTCCTGCCTTAGCCTCCTGAGTAGCTGAGATTACAGGCACGCGCCACCATGCCCAGCTAATTTTTTTTTTTTTTTTTTTTTTGTGTGTGTATTTTTAGTAGAGACGGGGTTTCACCATGTTGGCCAGGTTGGTCTCCAACGTTGAACCTCAGATGATTCACCTGTCTCAACCTCCCAAAGTGCTAAAATTACAGGTGTGAACTACTGCACCCGGCTGAAACAATATAATTTTTGAAAAGAAAAGTAAAGAAAAAAAGAAAACTAAACCTATAAATGTATTTTATAAAATGTGTGGGTGCTACATTTGCTAACGGTTGTATAAAATTCACCCTTTGTTCATAGGACAGATGGAAGAAAATGAAGCATTGTCACAGTTCATTCATCATAATCAGTCACTGAGCAGATTCTAAGAGGTTTTGAGTCACGCCCCATATAGAAATAAGGCTTTAGTACTTCTGAAAATGTATCAGTGAAGGTATGGATGTGAGATCTGTCATTCAAATTAAAAAAGGAGATCTCACCCAACTCATAGTCCAGATAAATGCCAATTCCTCTGGGCTTCTCCTTCAGGGGCAGGTAGACAGTGGCAGCACCTCGGGCCACATACTCAGCCTTCCGCAGCAGGATAGCCCAGCGCATGCTCTGTCCTGACAGGGGCCACTCTCCCTTCTTCTTCCTGGGCCCGGAGTCCTTACACACCCCCACGGCCCACGTGGGCTTGTCATCCACTTGTACCTCCCAGTAATGCCGGCCACAGGCGAATCCCTCAGAACCCAGGACCACGGGATGGCACAAAAATCTCTTTGGATTCCAGCGAACTCTCTGACTTTTCTTAACAAATGCCACACATTTCTTTTTTCTTTCTTTCTTTCTTTTTTTTTTTATTGCATTTTAAGTTTGGGGGTACATGTGAAGAACATGCAAGATTGTTGCATAGGGCCACACATTTCTTATCCTCAGAGACACACAGATGACGATGTGCAGTTTCGGGATCCAGAGTAACGTCTTCTCTAAACTTCTGTAAGATTTTCTGGAAAGCTAAGTACAGCGGGGGAAGCCTGAATTCTTCCTTCCGAGGCTGCACAGAGTGGACAGCTGGGGACTACAGGCTGTCACACCTAGGCAGGACGCTCCTGACCTCCATCAGCAGGTTCACGTCTGCCATCACACTCGTCTCTGCCACCTGCGTGAGTAGACGTTCCCTAGTGGAAATGAATTCTGAAAATGCCCTCATGTTTGCATCGAGTTTCAGCTCAATATCCTCTGCTTCTTTATCTAACCTGTGGAGGGCTGCCTTTTCTTCACGGTCTACAAACTTTATCAAGAGATTCGATTCTGAGCATAATTCCTCCCTTTGGTTTTCCATCTTCCGTCTCAGCTCCAGCAATTTTCTGCCCTGGGTGGCTTGCAGCTTCATAACTTCAGCCACCCGCCTCTTCAGGGGCTGGATGTAACTGCGGAGCCTTTCCCTGTGATGAGAGGCAGCCTCCTCTATGGGCCTCACATGGTGGCCCTGGTGGTCAGGGGGCTGAATGCACAGGGGACACAGCACCACCAGGTCCTCCTCGCAGAAAACGCTCAGGGGCTGGTTGTGCTTCTCGCAAAGGGGCCTCTCTTCCTGCCTGGCCTCACTGGCCCTGGCTCTCTGGAGCAGCTTGACAGTGTCCATCATCCATCCTATCTGGGTGTTGTTGCTGAAGTGCCCCTCTGGGCATCGGTGACCACAGACAGGGCAAGGGAACAATTCCTGCAGATCTATCCAGGACTGCTGGATGCAGGAACGACAGAAGTTGTGCCCACATTCGATGGTGACGGGATCATTCAGGCCATCCAAACAGATGGAGCACTTGGCCACTTCCAGGAGTCTTGCCAGGGCTGCTGCTTCTGCCATTGGGCTGTGGATGAAGGTCTGGACAGAGAAGCTGCTCTGCTTTCAGATCTCCCTGACCTTTCTGTCCTGAAGGTGTCCCTGTCAGTTGAAGATTGTCCTTGACGTCCTCTGGGGCCACCAGCCTCAGCAGCTGAGAGCAGCTCTGTGGCAGGTCACAGAGTAGTGGGGCGAGTAGCTGTGAAGGAGAGAGAATTCGAAGCCAAGCTTGGCAATTGTCTTGGTCAGAAAGACGACACGACTCTAAAGTGCCTGTGAGGTCCTGGGGACAAGAAGGAATTCCTTCATTTAGAAAAGGCTGACGTTCTCCTGGTACCTGCAGAGCCCAACCTGCTGCAGGAAGCCCACCTTGGAGCAGACCTTCC
Organism: Saimiri boliviensis; assembly: GCF_048565385.1. NCBI lineage: Eukaryota > Metazoa > Chordata > Mammalia > Primates > Cebidae > Saimiri > Saimiri boliviensis. Next base: position 124,061,490 of record NC_133451.1, on the reverse strand, counting down.
TTCCTCCAATACCCTGCTCACTCCCATGTTTGAAGCAACCAATGATTCTTCTTTTCACCCCCAGCCCCCACATCCAAATCAACCACATGGGCCTCTGTGGTTCTGAGGAAAGGACAAGGTCGTTGAGGCCAAATGCCCTGTGTCTGAGTTCGATTCCAGACTTAATCACATGCTCTGTGTGGGTTCTGGGGAAAGTTACTTAACCTACTGGACTCTAGGAGAATCAACTACAGAAGGACAAAAATGGAAACTTCAGTCATTGCAATTCTGTGAAAAACCTACAATAGCATCTGGCACTTTCAGGGTTAAACCACAGATATTTCTGATGGTGCTGGATTCATAATAACCCAATGTGTACTCGTCATCTGAGCTTCTCACCTGCTGCGCATGCCAACTGTGCACATAGATGGCTGGAGGTTTAATGAGATTTGATTGACCATGAAGACCCTGTCAAGTAAGAAAACAGTTTTCACGTGATGCTCAGAATGAAACTGGAGATTAGGATTCCAGTGTGGAATAAAGCTGGGAAACACACACTTACAGACACACGACTCGTCTTTGAGGTCATCTGGGAGCTACCATGTAGTAAAGGATTTGTAGGAGCAAGATTTTGAGTAGGACTGGAGCTTACTGCTAGAAACAGGTAGTGATTGTGAAATGGAAGATGAGAGGCCGAGAGGCTGACAGCTTTCAGTGGCCTTCCAAGTGTTGGGGAAAATTCAGAGCACTCTACAGAGGGTGTGTCATGGTTGCAACCCTGATGTTTAAATTAGTATCGGCAAACAGCTACCCACTAAAAGAAAGAATAAATCAAAATGATGCCAGTCCTTAAAGAGTCTGATGATTCAATTATCTCCATGTCCTTGGGGGCATAAGACATTCTGGGTTTGAAGATTAGAGGCCAAAAGCTGACACTGCAAGTGTGAAAATGTAAAGAGTGTTGGTGATCAGTGGTGTCACGGAAAGCGTCATACGTAGTTTCTGAGAATGTAAATTCCAGAAACCAATAGACAATTAGGTAAGCAAAGCAGACCCTTTGCATAATGCAGACACATCAGAGCGGAGAACAGCAGAAACGATTCTCTGTGCCTCACCTGACTGGCAAGGTTAAAGTGATTGAAGACAAAGGGCAGGGAAGCAGGAAGGCGAGGAAGCCTGATGGGTTGAGAGCAGGGGCTGAGCTCGGTTTCCTGGGCCAAAATCCTGGCTCCTCTGTTTATGGCCTGGTGACACGTGACCAGCCAGGAAGGACTAATTCAAGAGATGTTCCTAGCAGCAGGAAGATACTCAGTGGTGTGTAGTATCATACCCCAGGCTGTCCACACTTGGAATCCTATTGTCATGGAGCCCACCGTTGGTCATCCCCAATACCACCCTTCACAAACTACCAGCTTGTCCCTCAGGGCCCCTGCCCCTGCCCCTGCCCCTGCCCCTGGCTGCCCACCCCGCCAGCCCCCACTGTGACCACCTCTGATCCCCTGTCAGGCTCAAGGCTCTGCTCATGGCCCTCACCCACAGGCCTGCTGCTCCCATCTGAGGACAGTGTGCCTGCACCCAGGTCTGCTGGCCCCAGCTCTCTGCAGCTCCCACCTTCCCTCACGTTCTCCCAGCACCTTTGTACAAGCAGATCCCTTAGTGCTCTCCTGTGCTGTCACCAGCAGTCCGCTCCTGTGTCACCTACTCCTGACCAAGCATCCCCTGGCCTCCATGAGAACTCACCTCTCTGACAGTGTCACAGAGGAGCATGGACAGTGCCATGAGCTCTCTTTCTAACCTTACGACTGTTGTAAACCTGCCCCTGTTTGAATATCTGCAGTCCCAGTAACTGACTTTACCTTCCTCCCACCAGGATTCTGTCTGGTCAGTCCCCGGGAACCATAATAAACGGCATGTGTTTTAAAATAACCAGATCCTGGCCCAGCGCGATGGCTCAGGTCTGTAATCCCAGCACTCTGGGAGGCCGAGGCGGCTGGATCACATGAGGTCAAGAGTTCAAGATCATCCTGGCCAACATAGTGAAACCCGGTCTCTACTAAAAATACAAAAATTAGCCAGGCGTCGTGGCGCACACCTGTCATCCCAGCTACTGGGGAGGCTGAGGCGGGTAATCACTTGAACCGGGGAGGCAGAGGTTGCAGTGAGCCAAGATCGTGCCACTGCACCCTAGCCTGGACGACAGAGAGTCTCCGTCTCAAAAAAATATAAAAAAATTAAATAACTGGGTCCGGAGTTTGGATTCCTTCTAGAGGTTCCAGCTCCGGTCAGGCAGAGCCGATGCCCAGGAGGCCAGGGGTTTCCCTACGCTCCAGCCTCCTGCAGTCACAGGGCTCCACTTTCCACTTACCTAGAGTAGGTAATTCAGAAGTTCTTGCAGACGGGCACCTGCGGGCGTCCTGAGAGCCAGTCCTGCACCAGACTGAGAGGTCACCGCTGAGACCAGGGCGTATATACACCCACAGGAGGGCGGGGCTAAGGGTCCCACCCACGCAGGAGCGCAGCTCCAATCCCGAGTTGCCTGGGCAGAGGTCCTAAGGGGGAGGCGGAGCCTCGCATGATTCAATTACAACAGCTGGTCGGACAACATGAATATAGATAACCTAATTTCATCTTGGTAATCCTCCTTGATTTTCTCAAAGCACTTTAATCCCATCTTTGCAGATGAGGACACAGGAGCTCTGAAAGGCTCCAAGGGGCCTCTCCAGGTCTCGCCCAGTTGTGTGTGTTCTGGAGCCCATCAGTTTCACCCTCTCTCCCGGTGAAACTTGCTCTCTTTTCTTTCCTTCCTTCCTTTCTTTTTTCTCTTTCTTTCCTTCTTTCTTTCAAGACGGAGTTTCGCTCTTGTTGTCCAGGCTGGAGTGCAATGATGAAATCTTGACTCACGAAACCTCCGCCTCGCAGGTTCAAGGGATTCTCTCTCCCCAGCCTCTGGAGTAGCTGAGATTACAGGAATGTGCCACCCCGCTCAACTAATTTTGTATTTTTAGTAGAGACAGGGTTTCTCCTTGTTAGTCAGGCTGGTCTCGAACTCCTGACCTCACGTGATCCACCCGCCTGGGACTCTCAAAGTGCTGGGATGACGGGAGTGAACCATCGCACCGACCAGCCCCGATGCCGTTTCTAGCACTGCAGGAAAAGGATGGACTTTACCCTTCGGTTGTAGAGGCCTGGATAGAGTCCACCTCCTGCTCCCTGCCCCTCACAACAAGTGGATCCTATTTCAGTGGCTGCAGAATTCCCCACCAGCAGATTGAGGTTGGTAGAGAACAACTCCGGGCCAGCCCGAACCCAGGAAGAAAAACTGAAAAGTCTAAAGTCAAGGAGAAGTTGTGCAGCTGTTTGATGGTTCACGTTCCAGGAATCATTGTGTCCAAGAGATGACCTGAGCACAAGAAAGCCTTGGGAGGGAAAGAGAACCCGGGCCCGCCCAGTGAAACAGGAAGCCCCAAGGCCAGGAGGCAGCAGGGCCCAGTGGGGGGTCCTGGCCTCTCAGCACCTGCTGACGCTTTTTCCCCGTTTAGACCCCACGGGTTAAGTGCAGCAGCCATTGGAATAAACCCCATTTTCTCCCATGCTTCAGCCCACCCCCACCCAGAAGCAGATCCCAGGTCCTACCTGAGTGGATTTTCCACGCGTGACAGTCTCCACCAGCCTGCGCTTCATGGCCCCTTCAGTGATTTGCTCCCCTTCACTCCACCTCACGCCTTTACATTCTCTGCATGTGATCTTTTTCCAAATTGCAATCTTAATCATGCTCCTTCATACACTGGAGCCACTTTTACAACTCTTGTAAAGAAACAAGCTCCTTTCATGTTCCCAAAGGGCCTGACAATCTAGTCCCCACCTAATTTCCATCTCGTCCTTCACCTCTAATCCACACTCAGCACAGGGAATTCCTTTGACAGGGAACCTTCGCAAAGATGGCTTTTGTCTGTCGGGATTTTGATGTTTACTCCCTGATTTCCAACCACTCTTTCTTCAGATGTCTGCCTAATCTTACTTTCTCTAGAAAGCATTGTCTGAACTCTGAAATTCTGTGACACCTTATATTTATTCCTAACAGATTTTTCTTAAGTGATTTTGAATTCATAGATGGTGGCATTTGCAATGATTTAGTAATCATTCATGCACCTTTGTAAAAAAAAAAATTTCATTGTATACTACAAATCAATAACAGATTATTAAGCCAGGCATGATGGCTCATGCCTGTAATCCCAGAATTTTGGAAGGCCAAGGCAGGCAGATTATTTGGGACCAAGAGTTGAGACCAGCCTGGCCAAAATGGTGACACCTGTCTCTACCAAAAATATAAAAATTAGCCTGGTGTGGTGGTGGGTGCCTATATTCCCAAGTGTTTTTGAGGCTGACGCAGGAGAATAACCTGAACCTTCACAGAATTGGACTGCGCTTAATAAGTCTTTTGCAGTTTTGCTATTTGTGTGTGTCACATCCAATTATTTATTTGCAACACCAAGATCCTTAGACTTTACAATATCAGCCATTGACAACCTGAAATTCCTACATTTCTATTTTAGAAGAATAATCTCATTGTTGTTTGCTTTTTGTTTTGTTTTTTGATACTGAGTCTCGCTCTATTGCCCAGGCAGGAGTATAGTAAGTAGCACAGTCGCCACCTCTCAGGCTCAAGCAATTCTCCCTCTTTTTCTCACTCACTCAACTTTCTCTCTCATAAGCGAATTGCTCTTCCTTGCCTTTTCCTTCTTGTGCCTTATTGCTGACTTTCTTTGCACCCTGTATGTTCTGCTTTAGTTATCATGCATGTTCTGTTTAAATAGTTTACGTCCGATCGAGACCATCCTGGTCAACATGGTGAAACCCCATCTCTACTAAAAATACAAAAAATTAGCTGGGCATGGTGGTGCGTGCCTGTAATCCCAACTACTAAGGAGGCTGAGGCAGGAGAATTGCCTGAACCCAGGAGGCGGAGGTTGCGGTGAGCCGAGTTCACGCCTTTGCACTCCAGCCTGGGTAACAAGAACGAAACTCTGTCTCAAAAAAAAAAAAAAAAAAAAAAAAAAAATAGCTTACATCCAGCAGGGTCCCATTCAGACCCAACTTCCTCTGCTATTTTCCTGCCTCAAGGTGGGCAGATTATGAGAACTGACTGAGTAACATATGTTGAGTTTGACAACTTTGTAAATGTCTCCAGCGTTTTATGGAGTTTTCATGAACCCTCTGCTTTGAACTCTCACTGTAGGTGGAAAATGGTTTGCAAATTATATGGAAGGTAAATTTTATTAAAAAAATAAATGACCTCACTGGAATCTATAAAGGGGTCCACTTTCGACCCCTATCTTCAAAAGCAAATGCTTTTGAAGATCTTTTTGTTTGTTTGTCTGTTTTGTTTGAGACGGAGTTTCACTCTTGTTGTCCAGGCTGGAGTAAAGTGGCATGATCTCAGCTCACTGCAACCTCCGTCTCCCAGGTTCAAGCGATTCTCCTGCCTCAGCCTCTCAAGTAACTGGGACTACAAGCATGTACCACCAAACCTGGCTAAGTTTTGTGCTTTAGTAGAGACAGATTTTTGCCATGTTGATGAGGCTAGTCTTGAACTCTTGACATCAAGAGAACCTCCTGCCTCAACCTCCCAAAGTGTTGGGATACAGGCCTGAGCCACTGCACTTGTCCACTTTTAAAGGTATTTTGGGCTGACTATGGAGCATTCTGGAGAGAGAAGGTTGCAGGTCTGCAGCTTCCCGAAACACTCACATGACTGAGCCTGTCAGGTGGAAGCCCACATTACTGAACTTGGTTTCTTCCTAAGTGCTGCCAGAGCCAGAGAGCCAGGCCCTTCAGTCATGTCTGTAAAGCCCTACATGAGCAAAGTCAAGCATCAGGGACTTAATAAACAACGTCCTTACTTTGTCTGGTGCTGCCTTCTGAGGCCCAGCTCTTCTTCTTGGCACCCCCTAGCCAAGAAGAAATACGTCTGTGTCGCCGATTCCTGGGGAGGAGAAGTCCCTCAGGTTACAGATCTTGACAAGTGGTGGATGGAAGCAGCCAAACCTAAACTACATGGAATCTTAGGGGTTTCGCCACACAGTGACTGTTCTTCCTCATAGTGGACAGTGAGTGAGAGGCAGGGGAAGAAGCTTTTCTGGGAGTCGATGGTACTGGGGAGGCTCATTCAGTGCATCGAATTAATGAGATCTGTGACCTGCACAGAATTACACATGCTGCTTCATCTGATGCACCCTCATAGCAGTTATGGTTCCAATCCAGAGTTGAGAAAATTAAGGGCCAGGCTTTTTGTTTGTTTGTCTGTTTTTTTCTGAGACAGAGTTTCCCTCTTATTGCTGGGGCAGGAGTGCAATAGTGTGATCTCGGCTCACCGCAAAATCCACCTACCAAGTTCAAGCGATTCTCCTGTCTCAGCTTCCTGAGTAACTGGGATTACAGGCATTCCCAACCATGCCCAGTTAATTTTGTATTTTTAGTAGAGATGGCGTTTCTCCATGTTGGTCAGGCTGGTCTTGATCTCAGTTGATCCATCCACCTCACGCTCCCAAAGTGCAGGGATTACAGGCGTGAGCCACCACACCCAGCCAGAGAGCCAGAGATATGAAGAGTTGGAGAGTGAGACTGCAACCCTCCCAAATCTTACTCGGTTCCCAAAATTGCAGCCACAGTGTATCCTGAGTCCCATTCAGGCAATGAAGAGCTCAGTGGTGGGGCTCTCTGGGAGTTCCTCTTTCCTGTGAGCAGGAGCCTCATGTGACATCCTGAGCTCTACCCTCCTGCTTTGTTTCAAGAAGTTTGTCTATTTCACCTGTTACTTCCTTGGCATACAATTGTTCTCTTAGAGAAACTTTCCTGGCCAACATGGTTAAACCTGGTCTCTACTAAAACTACAAAAATTAGCTGGATGTGGTGGCAGGCGCCTGTAATTCCAGCTACTTGGGAGGCTGAGGCAGGAGAATTATTTGAACCTGGGAGGCAGAGTTTGCAGGGAGCCGAGATTGAGCCACTGCACTCCAGCCTGGGCAACAGAGTGAGACTCTGTCTAAAAAAAAAAAAAAAAAAAAAAAAAAAGTATGATGACTCCCTTCTTTCTTTTGGTTACTGTTTGCAGGGAATAACTTTTTTCATCTATTCACTTGTTTCTTTTATGTTCTGGAAAAGACGTATGTAATCTATCATCTATTCAAGTTCAATCTGTGAACCTCCTGTAGAATACACATATATGAATTATTTTAAAATTCATTCTTTCAATCTGTATCTAAATAAACAACTTAATCTATTTACATTAAAATGATAGGTGATTGACTGGAACAGTGGCTCAACGCCTGTAATCCCAGCACGTTCAGAGACCTGGTCAAGCCCATTGCTTAAGCTCGGGTGTTCAAGACCAGCCTGGCCAATAGGGCAAAACCCCATCTCTATTAAAAATACAAAAATTAGCCAGGTGTGGTGATGCATGCTTGTAGTGCCAACTATTTCGAGGCTGAGGCAGAAGAACTGCTTTAAACTGGGAGGTGGAGGTTGCAATGAGATCCCACCACCACACTCCTGCCTGGGCAAAACAGCAAGACTGTATAAAAAATAAAAAACAAAAATAAAGAGAACTGATAAAGAAGGACTTACTTTTGTCATTTTGCAATTTGTCTTCTACATGCCTTGGAGCATATTTGTCTCATTTTCTCATGCATATCTGATGCTAAACTAAAAGCTAAAGTTGACTGACATTAGTGACAGTTGACCCTGCAAGACTTCCCCTGGAATTGCAAGCCTCCAGAATTGCAAAATAGTTTCACCAAATTTTGCTGCAATTACTCTCTAGTCAATTGTTGGGTCCTATTTCTCTTTCCAGAATTCTTCCCTGTTACTGATTCAACATGTGTTCCTTCGTTCTGTTAAACTGTGCTCCTGAGTTGTTATGTACTGAATGCCTGTTTTGCCCACAAATTCATTAGTTTAAGCCCTAATCCTCAACGTTTACTATATTTGAAGGTGAGGCCTGAGGAAGGTAATTAGCTTTAGATGAGTTCATGAGGGTGGCTTCCCTATAATGAGATTAGTGGCTTTATAAGGAGAGGTTTCGGCCAGGAAGGTGGCTCACGCCTACAATTCCAGCACCTTGGGAGGCTGAGGTGGGCAGATCACAAGGTCAGGAGTTTGAGACCAGGCTGACCAACAAGGGGAAACCCCATCTCTACTAAAAATACAAAAAAAAAAAAAAAAAATTAGCCTGGTGTTCTGGCACAGACCTCTAAACTCAGGATGCTAAGGCAGGAGAATTGCTTGAACCCAGAAGGTGGAGGTTACAGTGAGTCAAGATTGCACTGTTGCACTCCTACGTGGGCAGCAGGGTGAGACTACATCTATTAAAAAAAAAAAAAAAAAAAAAAAGTCTCACTGTGCACAGAAGTAAGAGGGCGTGTGAACACAGTGATGTGGTGGCTGCCTACAAGCCAAGAGAAAAGGCCTCAGATTGAAACCTATCTTGCTGGCCATTTGATCTCAGACTTCCCAGCTTCCACAACTATGAAGAAATCAATTTATATTGTTTAAGCTGCACAGTTTATTATATTTAATTATGGTTACCCAAGCAGATGAAATCTTAAATAGATCAGCTTTGCTGAATTGTGTGAACTTTTCTAGTGAATTATTAAACCTGAGGGTAGTCTCAAGGACTTCAGGAACTTGTAGTGGTGATTAGAAAGATTTCTGGGCCAGGCACAGTGGCTCACACTTGTAATCCCAGAACTGTGGGAGGCCAAGCTGGGTGGGTCACCTGAGGTCAGGACAGGAGTTCGAGACCAGCCAGAGCAACATGGATAAACCCTGCCTCTACTAAAAATACAAATAAATTAACTAGGTGTGGTCACGCGTGCCTGTAATCCCAGCAAATCTAGAGGCTGAGACAGGAGAATTGCTTGAACTCAGAGGCAGAGATTGTAGTGAGCAGATATCATGCCACTGTACTCCAGCCTGGGCGATAGAGCAGGACTCCGTCTCAAAAAAAAGAAAGATTTTGTTCTCTATGACACTAGTTTGAGAGTGTGAAGAGATTATACCGTTATTCTAAAAGTGGTTATACAGTAAATAACTTCATTTATTATATTAGTAACAAGTTTATAATTTTTTGCTATTGTAGATAACATTTTGGTGAAATAGATGGCACGTATGTATTTTTAAGAAACGTTTTTAGTGGTAAGAGCGCTTATGAGATCTACCGACTCAAACATGTTTTAAGTGTATATCACACCATTGTTGAGCACACATACAACGTTACGTGTAACTAAAGTGGACGGCCTGATGATTAGTAACTTTCCATTTCCCCCAGCCCTTGGCAAACACTATTCCTTTCAGGTTCTGTGAATCTGGCTATTTTAGATAGCTCATACAAGTGGAGACATGCAGGATTTTTTCAGTGATGGCTTACTTTACTTTGCATAATGACCTTAAAGTTCATCCAAGTTTTTATATATTGCAAAATTTTCTCCTATTTTAAGGCTGAAAAGTGTTCCATTGTATGCATGAGTCACATTTTCTTTATCCAGTCATCTGTCAATGGAAATTTACTTTGTTCATTCATCTTAGGTATTGTGACAAGTGTTGAAATAAACATGAGAGTTCTAATAGCTCTTCAAAATCCTAATTTTTAGGCCAGACACAATGACTCACGCCTGTAATCCCAGGCCAAGGTGGGTGGATCACCTGAGGTCAGGAGTTCAACAGCAGCCTGGCCAACCTTGTGAAATTTGGTCTCCACTAACACACACACACACACACACACACACACACACACACGCATTACCCAAGCATGATGGTGTGTGACTGTAATCCCGCCTACTCTGGAGGCTTAGGCATGAGAATCACTTGAACCTGAGAGGTGAAGTTTGCAGTGAGCCTGGGCAAAAGAACGAGACTCCGTGTTGAAAAAAAAAAAAAATCCTAATTTTAATTATTTTGAAAAAATATTCAGAAATGAGATTGCTGCTGGGTGCAGCATCTCACACCTGTAATTCTAGCTCTTTTGGAGGCTGAGGCTGGTGAATCACAAGGTCAGGAGATTGAGACCATCCTGGCTAACAAGGTGAAACCCTGTCTCTATTAAAAATAAAATAAATAAATAAATAAATAATAGCTGGGCATGGTGGCACACGCCTGTTGTCCCAGCTACTCAAGAGGCTGAGGCAGGAGAATTGCTTGAACCAAAGAGACGTAAGTTTCAGTGAGACAAGGTCATGCCACTGCACTCTATCCTGGGTTACATAGAGAGACTCTGTCTCAAAAAAAGAAAAAAAGAATGAGATTGCCGGATTATATGGTAATTAATTTTTTGTTTTTTGAGAAACTTTTATTGTGTTTTCATAGCAGCTGCACCATTTCTCTGTCCCATTAAAAGTGTCCAGGGGTTACAGATTCTCCACATTGTCACCAACAGTTGTTGTCTTTTGTTTTATATTTGTTTATCGCCATCCGGACAGGTGTGAGATGATATCTCAAGGTTTTCATATGCCTTTTCCCGATCTTTTTTTTTTTTTTTTTTTTTTTTTTTTGAGACGTAGTTTTGCTCTTGTTACCCAGGCTGGAGTGCAATGGCACGATCTCGGCTCACCGCAACCTCTGCCTCCTGGGTTCAAGCAATTCTCCTGCCTCAGCCTCCTGAGTAGCTGGGATTACAGGCACGCGCCAACATGCCCAGCTAATTTTTTGTGTTTTTAGTAGAGACGGGGTTTCACCATGTTGACTAGGATGGTCTCGATCTCTCGACCTCGTGATCCACCCGCCTCGGCCTCCCAAAGTGCTGGGATTACAGGCTTGAGCCACCGCGCCCGGCTTCCCGATCTTTAGTAATGTTTTGCATTTTTGCATACGCATGTTGGCCATGTGAATATCCTCCTTAGGGAAAAATGTGTCTTAAACTCTTTTGCTCATTTTTAATTGAGTTTTATATCTGGGTTTTTGTTTGTTTGTTTTTACTATTGAGGTATAGAAGTTTTTTACAAAAAAAAAATTATTTTAATGATTGCCCCCTTTTTAAAATGTATGGTTTGCAAATATTTTCTCTCAATCAATAGGCTGCTTTTTTGCTGTAATTTTTGCTTGATTGTGTACAAACATTTTAGTTCAACAGAGTCCCACTTGCTTATTTTGTTTTCTGTGTTTTTATTTTTGAAGTCATTGTCAAGACCAATGTCAAGAAGCTTCTTACCTGTTTTCTGTCATAGATATTTAAAGTCTTGAGGGACGTATTGAGAGGTAGGGGAAAAAAAATTAAAGTCTTGGGTCTTATGTTTAAGTGTTTAATCTATTTTGAGAGTTTTGCATGTGGTATAAGATAAGGGCTCAGTTTAACTCTTTTGCATGTAGTTATCCAGTTTTTCCAGCACCATTTGATAAACTATTAACCTTTCACCATTAGGTGTTCTTTATACCCTTGTGAAAAGTTAGTTGCATATATATGCATGCAGTTATTTCTGGGCTTACTATGTGGCTTCACTGGTCTACGTGTCTGTCTTTATTCCAGTACCATAATGTTTTGTTTTGGGGTTTTGTAATGTTTTCACATCTGGAATTGTGATACTTCCAGTTTTGTTTATTTTTTTCCAGATTGACTTGGTTATTTATACTCTTCTGTGAATAGTTTATAACTTGAATAATATAATTATTATATAATATAATTTTTTTTTTTTTTTGAGACGGAGTTTCACTCTTCTTACCCAGGCTGGAGTGCAATGGCACGATCTCGGCTCACCTCAACCTCCGCTTCCTGGGTTCAGGCAATTCTCCTGCCTCAGCCTTATGAGGAGCTGGGGTTACAGGCACGCACCACCATGCCCAGCTAACTTTTTCTGTATTTTTATTAGAGATGGGGTTTCACCATGTTGACCAGGATGGTCTCCATCTCTTGACCTCGTGATCCACCCGCCTTGGCCTCCCAAAGTGCTGGGATTACAGGCTTGAGCCACCGCACCTGGCTTTATAATATAATTTTTATATATAACATATGATATACATAAATATATATAATATATGTAATTATATAATTATCTCATTCAATATTATATTATTCAAATTATAAACTATTCACAAGAGAGAATAAATAATAATTGGAACTATTATTCAAATTATAAACTATTCAAAAAAGTATATATAAACAATAATTTTAACTTCTGAATATTTTTTTAATTTTATAAAAAGTTTTATTGAAATTGTGATAGGGATTGCACTGAATCTGTAAATCACTTCATGTGGTTTGGACATTTTAATAATAGTAATTCTTCCAATCCATAAATATGGAATGTCTTTACAATTTTTGTGTCTTAATTAAATTTTTAATCAATATTGTATAGTTTTCACTTTACAAGTCTTTCACTTCCTTAATTAGGTTTATTCTTAAATATTTTATTCATTTTGGTACTATTGCAAATGGGATTTTTTTTTTTTTTTTTGAGACGTAGTTTCACTCTTGTTACCCAGGCTGGAGTGCAATGGTGAGATCTCAGTTCACCGCAACCTCCTCCTCCTGGGTTCAGGCAATTCTCCTGCCTCAGCCTCCTGAGTAGCTGGGATTACAGGCACGCACCACCATGCCCAGCTAATTTTTTTTTGTATTTTTAGTAGAGACGAGGTTTCATCACGTTGACCAGGATGGTCTCGATCTATTGACCTTGTGATCCACCCGCCTCGGCCTCCCAAGGTGCTGGGATTACAGTCTTGAGCCACCGCGCCTGGCCGGGATTGTTTTCTTAATTTGTTTTTCAGATAGTTGATTGTTGATGTGTAGAAATGCAACTGATTTTCATATGTTGATTCTGGCAAAGGATGGCATGATCCAGGAGATTTTTGTTTTTATATAAGCCTGTTTTGTTGCTGGACTGACCTAATAACTATGTAATGTTGATAAAATTCATTATGTGGAAACCATTTAAATATTGACTAAGTACACTATCGTCTTAGAATATCGTAAGTACTTTACAATTTATTCCCATTACATCTCTGAAGAGTAGGCCTTTTAAAATAATATTTTATTAACGGTAAAATAATGCAATAAAAACCCTTTTTTTTTTGCTTATAAGTGATATAGAATTCAGAATTGTAGAGCTTCTCTCCTAAATAAAATAGAAAATAGTTTTTAATCTTTTATCCTTCATAATCTATCACTATACCAAATATATGTGGTTTATAAATCACACCCAGTGGGAAACACAGCCTAAACAGTTTCATAAAAATATCGCTTGAAGAAAAGATATTAGACCTGGCATTCAAGTTATAAGATTAAACCTCACCCACTTCACTGTCCAGAAAAATCCTAATATTACTGGGTTTTACTTTTAGCAGAAGAACTCTTCACACTCTACCCACCGTAATGACTTTGGTAAAATTATCGCATTTCTGTAGCTGAATACTAAAGAATGAATCCTATCATGATAGTGTATTTTTCCATCTCCTGGGAAGGCAATTCTTACAAACCACACTGTTAGCTCTATCCCATTTGATTGTGTTCTCTTTCTCTTCCTTCTAGGAATACCAGCATTAGTCTTTTTTGGATCATGAGTCTTTGGGGTGTCTTTCCAAATCTCACTGCAGTCTATTATCAGAGATACAAGATTATGACTTGCTGTTTCAGGATCTAAAGTCAGATCTATTTAAATTGAATTAAGAATGTTTTGTGAACCATAATGTTGTGGCAGAAGTCTAGAATTACCATTCCTTAGTTAAAATGGAAAAGCTCGTGAAATTTTTATTTATTTATTATCTTGTAATTTTTGATGGAATGTTGCTCTGTTGCCCAGGCTAGATTGCAGTGGCACAATCTTGGTTCACTGCAACCTCCTTCTCCCAGGTTCCAGCGATTCTCCTGCCTCAGCTTTCCGAGTAGCTGAGGTTACTGGCACCCGCCACTGCACTGAGTTAATTTTTGTATTTTTAGTAGAGATGGGGTTTCACCATGTTGGCCAGGCTGATCTCGAGCTCCTGACTTCATGGTTTACTTGCCAGCCTCCCAAAGTACTGGGATTACAGGCTTGAGCCAACATACCTGATCTGTTATTGATCAGTAGGCTGAGGTGGGAAGATCACATGAGCTCTGGAGTTTGAGAACAGCTAAGCCAATATGGTGAAACCCAGTCTCTACCAAATATTCAAAAACTAGTTGGGCATGGTGGGTAGTCTCAGCTACTCCAGAGGCTGAGGTGGGAGAATGGCTTGAAACTGTGGACCAGCAACCTCAGCCTAGATGACAGAACGAGAACATGTCTCAAAAAAGATTAAATTAAAAAAATTTCCTTTCAAAAGGTTAATCAGTTTTCAGTATATCAATGCTTCATTCTAGGTAAGCTAATTTCACTTAGGGTTTTTTTTTTTTTTTTTTGGTACTAAAATTTAATCATCCATAAAAACTGTAATTTAATCTGACAGTAAAACAAAAAAAGCAATATTAGAGTTGGTTTAGTATGTTATGTATTTTAACTTTGAACGCCATAGAATTCACCTATTCCAGTTTTTCTTCTTCTATAGGAAAATAGACCCATTTTCCAAAGCATTATGCACAAACAATTTTTCTTTTTTAAATTGTTTAATCTCACTTTTTTTTTTTTTTTTTGAGACGGAGTTTCGCTCTTGTTACCCAGGCTGGAGTGCAATGGCGCGATCTCAGCTCACCGCAGCCTCTGCCTCCTGGGTTCAAGCAATTCTCCTGCCTCAGCCTCGTGAGTAGCTGGGAATACAGGCACGCGCCACCATGCCCAGCTAATTTTTTGTATTTTTAGTAGAGACGGGGTTTCACCATGTTGACCAGGATGGTCTCGATCTCTTGACCTCGTGATCCACCTGCCTCAGCCTCCCAAAGTACTGGGATAACAGGCGTGAGCCACCGCGCCTGGCTGCACAAGGATTTTAATTAGAATATAATGAGAAATGATATTCCATATTTTTAAAAATATAAAATGAAGTCAATGACTCAAGAACATTATCTGCTGCAGTGAGGTTGGGGGGCATTTCATAATATTACACATATGAAATAGAACGGTTCAACTGTTTAGGGCTTGATAGGGAGGAATCATGATAAAAAGGTCAATACGAAATCATTTGATTATAGTACCAATATCTAACATTTGAAATGCATCCATGCTCTTTTGTATAATCATAAGAGAGTCAAGTATATTTTCGCACCTGTTATAACTGCTATTGCAAAGGAGAAATACTATTGTCTTATTTTCCAAGAGATATACATACACAGCAATTTTTTTTTCTCCAGGGAACTTGTGCAAACTAATATAAGATCTAAATTCTTCACATAATATATACAGTGCGAGAAGCCTCTTCAGATTTATTTTTTGAAGTCTGAAATGCTGGCACTTTCGAATCAGGCAACAGTTCTTCATTCCTGTAATCTGGCTCAGAGCTGCTGTTGACTACAGGCTTAGAGTAGCAGACCTAATTTCTTTTTAGGATTCTTCTTTTCGACTGGTGGTGTTCTATTTATCTGTCTGACCAGGTCATGAAACATCTCATTAGCATTGATCTTTCACTTTGCAGAAGTTTCTACAAAGGCACAGTTACACCACTGTCTTGCCTAATTCCGGCCCTGTTCTTTGCCAACTACTCGCTCATCTTCCGGGTCACATTTATTGTCAAACAAAATCATTGGAACGTCTTCTGTGCCCTTAACCCATAAAATCTGTTCCCTCAGGTCCTGTAAGTCATTAAATGTGGATTGAGCTATAATAGAATATACTAGCGTTAAACCTTGTCCATTCTTCATATACAGATTCCTAATCGCTGTAAATTGCTCTGTCCCTGCAGTATCCAGGATTTCTAGCATACACTGCTGTTGTGAATCCACTTCAACTTGCTTTCTTTTTTTTTTTTTTTTCTTCCGGCTATTTTTTAAAATTAATTTATTTACTTTAGGTGCATACTATATGTGGTATTTCTCCCCATGTTAGCCCTCACCATCCTCCTCTCCCTTCCCATCCCCTGCTGTCTCTCCCTACCCCCCTCAACTGCCCCCAGTGTGTGATGCTCCTCTCCCTGAGTCCACATGTTCTCGTTGTTCAACACCTACCTATGAGTGAGAACATACGGTGTTTGGCTTTCTGTTCTTATATTAGTTCGCTGAGAATGATGGTTTCCAGATTCATCCAAGTCCCTACAAAGGACACAAACTTGTTTTTTATGGCTGAGTAGTATTCCATGGTGTACATGTACCACATTTTCTTTGTCCAATCTATCATTTATCATTTATGGGCGTTTGGATTGATTCTATGGCAGTCTAGTATTTCTTTTTTTTTTTTTTTTTTTTTTTTTGAGACAGTTTCCAGTTGACACTCAGAAACAGGTTATTCAGTTTCCAAGTGGTTATGCGGGTTTGTGTGTGTTTCTTGATCCTGAGTCCTATTCTGACTGCGCTGTGGTCTGATAGACTGTTTGTTATGATTTCTGTTCTTTTGCATTTGCTGAGGGGTGATTTGCTTCCAATGATATGGTCAATTTTAGAGTATGTGCAATTTGGTGCTGAGAAAAATGTATATTCTGTGGATTTGGGGTGGAGTGTTCTATATATGTGTATTAGGTCCACTTGGTCCAGCTCTGCATTCAAGTCCTGGATATCCTTGCTAATTTTCTGCTCATTTATCGAATATTGACAGTGGAGTGTTGAAGTCTCCCACTATTATTGTGTGGGAGTCTAAATCTTGTTTTAGGTCATTAAGAACTTGCTTCATGTATCTGGGTGCTCCTGTGTTGGGGACGTATGTATTTAGGGTACTTAACTCTTCCTGTTGGATTGATTCTTTGACCATAATGTAGTGTCCTTCTTTGTCTCTTTTGATCTTTGTTGAAGTCCATTTTATCAGAGACTAGGATTACAACCCCTGCTTTTTTTTTGTTCTCCATTTGCTTCGTAAATCTTCTTCTATCCCTTTATTTTGAGTCTATGTGTGTCTTTGTATGTGAGATGGGTTTCCTGAATACAGCGCACCCATGGGTTCTGACTTTTTATCCAGTTTGCCAGTCTGTGTCTTTTGATTGGAGCATTTAGGCCATTTACTTTCAATGTTAATATTGCTATATGTGATTTGATGCTGCCATTTTGTTACTGACTGGTTTTCTTTCCCATTAGTTGCCTCATTTTCTTCATTGCATTTTTGGTCTTTGCCAACTGGTTTGCTTTTGCAGTGACTGGCACTTGTTCCTTTCCATGCTTAGTGTTTCTCTCAGGAGCTCTCGTAGGGCAGGTCTGGTGGTGACAAAATCTCTCAATAATTCCTTGTCCATAAAGGATTTTATTTCTCCTTCACTTACAAAGCTTAGTTTGGCTGGATATGAGATTCTGGGTTGAAAGTTCTTTTCTTTTAGGATGTTGAATATTGGCCTCCACTCTCTTCTGGCTTGTAGGGTTTCTGCAGAGAGATCTGCTGTGAGTCTGATGGGCTTCCCTCTGTGGGTGACCTGGCCTTTCTCTCTGGCTGCCCTTAGCATTTTTTCCTTCATTTCAACCCCGGTGAATCTGACGATTATGTGCCTTGGGGTTGCTCTTCTTGAGGAATATCTTTGGGGAGTTCTCTGTATTTCTTGAATTTGAAATTTGGACTGCCTTGCTAGACTTGGGAAGTTCTCCTGGATAATATCCTGGAACATGTTTTCCAGCTTGGATTCATTCTCCCCGTCATATTCAGGTATACCGATCGAGCGTAGATTAGGTCTTTTCACATAATCCCATATTACTTGGAGGCTTTGTTCATTTCTTTTCACTCTTTTTTCTCTTGTCTTGCCTTCTCTTTTTATTTCATTGAGTTGATCTTCAATCTCTGATATCCTTTCTTCCCCTTGATCGATCTGGCTATTAGAACTTGTGTTTACTTCACGTAGTTCTTGTGCTGTGTTTTTCAACTCCATCAAGTCGTCTCTGTTCTTCTCTATGCTGGTTATTCCAATTAGTATTTTGTCTAACTTTTTTTCAAGGTTTTTGATTGCTTTGCTTTGAGTTAGAACATGTTCCTTTAGCTCAGAAATGTTTCTCACTAGCCACCTTCTGAAGCCTTTTTCTGTCAATTTGTCGCACTCCTCGGTCAAGTTGTGGTTCTGCGCTGTTGAGGAGTTGTGATGCCTTGAAGGAGAAGAGGTGTTCTGGTCTTTGATGACGGTTTCATCTTTTTTGTGCTGGTTTTTTCCCCGTCTTTGTGGATTTACCTGGCTGTGGTGTCAGGGAGCTGCTTGATGAGGTTGCTTGTCTGCCCAGGAAGGCCAGGTTTCTGTAGTTCTCTAACATCACATTCCTAGATAAATTCCACTGTGCAGGGTCCAGGCATTGCCACTCCCCCAGAGAGAATTCTATGGCCACATCCCTAAATGTCAATGGTTCCATTTCTAGGCTTCTAGGGGATCCTGGCGTCGTAGCTGTAGATCTCCAATACCTGCAGGTCACAGGGCCACACAAGCCAGGCGTCTAGGCGAACAGGACACAGAGCAGTGGAAACGAGATCCGGAGCTGCGGCTACAGGGCCAACTTACATTCTTTAGGAAATTTCTATCATTGGGTCATATTTTTTTAAAAATGCCCTGAACAAACTGAACTGTCAGAGCAGACTTCCCAATGCCTCCTGAACTAAGTACTCACACAGGATGTGTTCTGTTTAAATACTGATGATCCCTTCTCTTTTCTCTGAGCTGCTGCTCCCCTTTCAATGCATCTCAGGGCTCTCAGATTCTGTCTCTTTTTTCTCTTCTCCCTTACAACTGTCCCTAATCTTAATGGACTTTCCTTCCTCTACCAATACTCTCTCCTTTCCTGTCACCACTCTTTTTAATCTCATAAATCTTCCAGATTAATTTAAATAGGGATTGAGGAAAGAGGAAGGCCAGGCATTGTGGTTCCGTCTGGGTGTATGACCTGTGTGTGGATCCCAGGCCTGCTCTCTGGGGCTGGTTCCTTGATTCCCCCCGCCCCCCACTCTTTCATGGTCACATGAAAACAAGAAAAATCAACCTCAATTTCTCTTTAAGTTCTGTGTAAAGATAAACACCAAAGGCCCGTCCCCCCGGCCCATGCCTCCTCAGGCCACCGCTGGGCCACAGGCCAGACTCCCAGGGCAGCGCGCACGGGAGGTAGGGCGCCCGGCCCCAGCCCCGGAACTTCCCAGACTCCGAGTCGGGAGCGCCGGCGGTTCGCGCCCCAATTCCGCAGGTGTGCGGGGGATTGTGCCCAGCCCTTGCCGCCGCGCGTTTCCGCCCAGCCCGGAGTCCCGTGGCGCGCTCCTCCCGGGGCTCTGGCCCAGCCGCTCCCCTTCCAAGTGCCCCGCGCGCGGCGGCCGCAGCCAGCGCGTATCCTAAGCTAGCTGCCCGCGTCCGGGGCTGCCGGGGAAGTTGGGGCGAGGCGGGCCGGGGATGCGCCAAAGCCTCGGCCTGGCTGGCCTCGTGGTTCGAGGAGGTGCAGTGGCTCGCGCTGGTGTCCCTCTTCGTCGCGGCCCTGGCCAAGGTGGGCCTGTGTCTGGCGCAGTGGGCGCTGGCCAGGGCGCGACCCCAGCCCCGGCGGGGGGCGCTGGAGCCTGGCGAGGGGCCGCGCGCTGCTCTCCTGGATCCTGACGCTGGGCAGCTGCAGGAGCCAGTGGTAGGCGGCCTGGGTGACTGCCCTGAACGACGAAGCCAGAGGAAATGGGGCCCACCTTTCCTGTCCTTCGAGGAGGACCCACGGCAGTAGCCCCTGGAGCTGGCGGTGGAGGCGGTCTCCAGTGTGCTCAGCTGGAGTTCCACCTGAAAGAGAAGAGAAAGATCCTCCAGATCAGCTGGTCCTTCATACGTGTGCCGGAAATGGCCATTACTGTCCAGCCCAAAGCACTGGGGGAGGACCAGGTGGCCGAGACGCGCACAGTGTCGGACACTCCCAAGGAGCTCTTGAAGCATTTGGTTGGTTCTGCCTCTCCATCCGTGCTTCTGATCACCAAGCCCACGAATGTACAGGAAGCTCAGAACTTAGAGTGTGCTCCGTCTACTGCTCAGGAATCCTGTCCTCCCAAACCTCCGAGGGCTCACGAGCTAAAGCTGCGGGTGAGGAGTATCCGCGCCTTCCTGCTCAGCGAGCCCGATGCTTCAGGCCACATTAACACAGTGTGCGCCGTGCAGCTGAACGATCCTCTTCAGAGGTTCTCCATCACCCTAACCAAAAACACTGCGAACCTCACGTGGAAGAGGAACTCACATTCAAGTTGAATGCCAAGTCAAAGGAGTCACACCTGCAGATTTCAGAGGCTGGGCGATTCTCAGAAGGTCTGCTGGCAACTGCGACAGTCCTTTTGGATTTATTAATCCTGCCCTTCAGGCAGGGCGCGGTGGCTCACGCCTGTAATCCCAGCACTTTGGGAGGCCGAGTCAGGTGGATCATGAGGTCAAGAGATCGAGACCATCCTGGTCGACATAGCGAAAACCCATCTCTACTAAAAATACAAAAAATTAGCTGGGCATGGTGGCGCGTGCCTGTAATCCCAGCTACTCAGGAGGCTGAGGCAGGAGAATTGCCTGAACCCAGGAGGCGGAGGTTGCGGCAAGCCAAGACCACGCCATTGCACTCCATCCTGGGTAACAAGAGCAAAACTCCGTCTCAAAACAAACAAACAAACAAACAACAACAACAGCAACAACAAAAAGAAGCAGCCTTCTGGACCACAGAGTTTCATGCTGACCAGCGGGTCCGCCTGCTGCTGCTCGGTGCTGAGTTCCGCCACGGCAGAGTTTACTTATGTGGAACCTGGTGAATTGAAGTCTTCGCCCATCCCTCCCTCTGTTCCTGCTGCAAAAATAGAAAAGGATCGCACGGTGATGCCCTGTGGGACTGTGGTCACTACTGTCACCGCTGTGAAGACCAAGCCTCGAGTCGACATGGGGAGGGCGTCCCCTCTGAGCTCTGAGCCTCTGATGAAGACTTCCGTCAAGGTGAAGGTGATCAAGAAGGATATCTCTGTCGAGGCCATCTCCTGCAGCAGTGCGCCCATCAACAAAACACTCTCTTCTTCAGACACAGAATTGTTGGTGTTGCATGGTTTAGATCCAGTGGCTGAAGTTGCCATTCGACAACTCAGGGAATCTTCAAAGCTGAAACTCAAGTCGCCACGGAAGAAAAGCACTATTATCATGTCAGGGATCTCCAAGACCTCACTAGCCCAGGACCACGATGCTGCCCTGATGCAAGACTATGCAGCCTCCATGAACAGTGCCCACCAGGAGGACGCCCCGTCTCATCCAGAGGTGGCCGCAGCCTCTGCCCCACCGGAGGAAGCCGAGTCAGCCCAGGCATTCTCTGCCCCTAATCCCCTGGAGGCCGAGCTAGACTCCTGGGACTTGGAAAAGGAGCCCCAGGCCATGGCCTGGAGCGGCCAGGCCCTGCTGGACCCCGATGAGCTGTCAGAGAGCTCCATAAGTGTCTCGGAGCCGGGTGCCGCCAAAAAGCATAAAGGAGGAATTCTAAGGAAAGGTGCAAAGCTGTTCTTCCGCCAGCGGCATCAACAGAAAGACCCGGGCATGAGTCAGTCACACAATGACCTCGTGTTCCTGGAGCAGCCAGAGGGTTCCCGGAGGAAAGGGGTCACCATCACCAAGATCCTGAACAAGAAGCTGCTCTCCAGGCACAGAAACAAGAACACCATGAATGGTGCCCCCGTGGAGCCTTGCAGGTAGGGGCTGAGGTCACCACCGCCAAGCCAGGAGACCTGCACCCGTGTTACCACCCTCACCAGGACACAGCGAGAGTCTCCGCCAGATGTCCAGATGCCCCGCTTCTCTTGCTGGGTTTCTTCCAACCATCTAGTCTTTTAAAGGGAAAACAAAATCTGAGTCTCCAGCCAGGAGGCTTTCCCCAAAGAGGGCGAAAAAGCCTAACTTGCCACCAGATGCCAAATGAGACTTGACAGCTCCAGAGCTTGGGCCGTGCTCAAAGCTAAGAGTCAGGGCTAAATATTAGAAGGAGATTAACATTATAAGAGAAATAATATACTCTAGTGGATTGTGGAGGGCAGTTTGAGGGACTCAGTTTACCTATTCTACACACTAACAAGTGTTGTTTTGGGCCCATGCCTGCATCATGTCACAAAAAGGAGGTGCCCTGCTGTGCCGTCACTGTGAATGGAATGCGTGGGTCACCTCTCCTCGTCTGCTGCTTGGACTAAAACACGCAGCTGGCCCTGAGTACAGGGAAGTGGAACATAGGCAGGATTTTTATAAATAGAGAAATTACGATGGGAATGGGAATGCAGTTGCAAATGTAGAAAGACATCTGCCTGCGGTATTAGCCATAGAACTTGAACTCTATATCCTATGCATAGTATGCTGGACACTTTTCTAAGTTTCCTTTAAGCCTACTTGCAAGTGGAAGATATATATATTCTCACATGGTTTTTACATTTTTCTCTATCGTGTTAAAAGCTCTAATAATACTAGTGGAGCAGTTGACAGCCAGGTTTTTGTTTTTGTTTTTTTTCCTCCCTGTTATACTTGCTAAATGAGTACAGCAGGTCTGTTGAATGAAGTCGGGAGCCGTACGTGACCGCTGGTAGAACATGGTAACCAAACAGAGACATGGATTTTGCCAAATGCTGCCAGTAGCCAAAACAAAGTCCTTTTAGGGCAGTAGAGAAAATCGTCTTGTGTCTCAGGTGTCAGTCTTAGGAATGGAAGTTGAAATAGGCCAAACTTGCAGGAATTTCCTTTTATGACCACTACAGAATTTCACTGTCAACAGCATTCTTGGACACAGTTTGGGGTGCCCTTGTTTGGGTTTGTTTTAGTGGAAAACGTGATGAACCTGGCACACCGTTTTAATATCCCTAAGTATCATTCCAGTCGCTTTCCTCATCAGCTGCCTTTCTACTTTAATTGATTCACAATTTTCACTTTGGTCTGCTCCTTCCGAATGTGCCAGTTCCAGTAGACATGCTGGTGAACGAGCAGTCATCACTGGCATGAAGTGTTTTTGACAGTTTAATGTGATTCACTTTTCTCCAAAGAGATGTAAAAGGCTGTTATGAACACTTGGCTTCAGTCCTGGAGATGGAGATGGGCGAGCTTCCTACCACAGGCATTCTTTAATCCTTAAATATTTCAGAGGTCATAGAGCCGCTGGTGAGTAGAAACCTATATAAAGGCCAAAATTACAGGATTTTTTCCTTGTTTTTTAGGGGGAGAGATTAAAACACTACCTTAGGAATTTCACTTTAAGATGCACATTACATACTTCTTAACTGTTCCAGGAATTATGGAATGACTTTATTTTTATTTTATTATTTTTTTTTTTGAAATGGAGTTTCGCTCTTGTTACCCAGGCTGGAGTGCAATGGTGCGATCTCGGCTCACCGCAACCTCCGCCTCCTGGGTTCAGGCAATTCTCCTGCCTCAGCCTCCTGAGTAGCTGGGATTACAGGCACACGCCACCATGCCCAGCTGATTTTTTGTATTTTTAGTAGAGACGGGGTTTCACCATGTTGACCAGGATGGTCTCGAACTCTCGACCTCGTGATCCACCCGCCTCAGCCTCCCAAAGTGCTGGGATTACAGGCTTGAGCCACTGCGCCCGGCATTGGAATGACTTTAAACTGACTTTTACAACCTGCTATGTTTTTAAAAATTATATTCCAAATTTAATCATTGCTTTTATTTTTTATTTTATTTTATTTTTGAGACAGAGTTTCCCTCTTGTTACCCAGGCTGGAGTGCAATGGCGCGATCTCGGCTCATGGCAACCCCCGCCTCCTGGGTTCAGGCAATTCTCCTGCCTCAGCCTCCTGAGTAGCTGGGATTACAGGCACGTGCCACCATGCCCAGCTAATTTTTTGTATTTTTAGTAGAGACGGGGTTTCACCATGTCGACCAGGATGGTCTCGATCTCTTGAGCTTGTGATCCACCCGCCTCAGCCCCCCAAAGTGCTGGAATTACAGGCGTGAGCCACCTTTCCTGGCTAATCATTGTTTTTAAAAGAAAGCACTTGGAGTTGCAAAATATATGAATACTACCCAGTTTCTGTCCCCAGAGTCAGGCACTGCAGCTAGTCTTTTGGGGCAGATGTTCACTTGAATGTTTTACTTGAGGTTTTACTGCTCTTGGCCATGTGGTAAAAAGAGCCTGAGACACAGAAGAATTCCAAGAGGATATTATGATTATGTGTCAGAATTTCAGACACTGATGAGAAGTTTTTAATTGTTCTTTTGTTTTATTTTGGAATTCAGGTACACTCTACTCAATTGTGAGGATATCAGAAGCTTTTAAAAAAAAAAAAAAAAAAAATTGGCCGTGCGTGGTGGCTCAAGCCTGTAATCCCAGCACTTTGGGAGGCCGAGGCGGGTGGATCACGATGTCAAGAGATCGAGACCATCCCGGTCAACATGGTGAAACCCCGTCTCTACTAAAACTACAAAAAAAAATCAGCTGGGCGTGGTGGCGCGTGCCTGTAATCCCAGCTACTCGGGAGGCTGAGGCAGGAGAATTGCCTGAACCCAAGAGGCGGAGGTTGCGGTGAGCCGAGATCGCGCCATTGCACTCCAGCCTGGGTAACAAGAGCGAAACTCCGTCTCAAAAAAAAAAAAAAAAATACAAAAATTAGCCAGGTGTGGTGGTGCGTGCCTGTAATCCCAGCTACTCAGGAGGCTCAGGCAGGAGACTCGTTGGAACCCAGGAGGCAGAGGTTGCAGTGAGCTGATATTGCGCCATTGCACTACAGCCTGGACGACACAATCATTAATAAAGACTTAATCATTCTTAAAGGAAAAAAAATAAGCAATACTGAAGAAACATTATAGGGCTTCTATTGGCAATAACTGGAGTAATAAATTTTTTTACATAATACATTACTTTAGTATATATTTTTAGTAATTTATTTTAGGATTTCTAAAGTAGTTTGTCCTTGACCCATAATTTGTTATAAAGTAGGTCCTATCATCACATTTGTTAGTGCTGAAACTGACATATAAACAATTCTGCGGTTTCTTTGGTGGGAAAAATAGGAGAAAATATAGAATTAGCAAAACTAGATTCACTGGCTCTATCATGTTTGCTAGGTGTAAAAAAAATGACAGTTTTCAAATAGTTATTTATTCACAATCTGTTATTCTAGAAATTTTAAGAGGTTTTGAGTCCATTCCAGTATAAAAATAAGGCCAAAGTGGCCCTGTAAAATCATCATTAAAAGTATACAGTACAGAGCTATCATTCACATTATAAAAGGAAACCTCACTCATTTCATAGTCTAAAAAAATGCCAATCTTACTAGGTGCTACTTTTGGCAGCAGATTAATTTCCTCATGACCCAATACAATATAATTATCCCGACCAGATCGCCGAATTCCCCACAATCCATTCTGTACTAATGTTGGTGAGCGCTTCCTCCTTCTGGGAAGAGAGTCATCACAGACACCAAGGATCCATTCAGGCTTGTCTTTCACTTCTACTTCCCAGTACTGCCGGCCACTACTATAGCCCTTAGAACCCACAACAGCTGGGAGGCGATAAAATCTTCTTGGGTTTGAAGGTAAGTTTTGCACTGTATTTCCATAGCGCACAGTTTTCTTATCTGCTGAGACTATAAGTTTATGATGTGCTGTTTCAGGATCTAGAATTACATCTACTTGAAATCGCTTGATAATTTTGTATAGGCCAGAATATTGTGGAGGCAGACGGTAACCGTATTCTTTTAATCTGAATGAAAAAGGTTCAGGGAATTTGAAATTTTTGTACCTGTGATAGATATCCTTAACATTTGCCAGTAATTCCAGTCCTGGCTTTACATATGTGCTCTCTATCTCCTTTAGTAGATATTTTAATGAGGAGGTATGATCTGAGAATTTTCTTAGGCTTTCATTTAGTTGTGCTAAAATATCCGTCTCTTCAGCTTGTAATTGCCCAAGAACAGTCTCTTGCTCCTTTTGGAGAAATAACCTAAGTTGCTCAAATTCAGACCTGACTTCTTCTTCCTTATGTTTTACCTTTTTCTTCAGTTCTAACGATTTTCTGGTTTGTACAGTTATGATTTTTTCAGTTAGTTCCACTCTCTCCTTCCATGCAGCATTGTATTCCTCCAATTTTTTCCTGTGATGGGAGGCAGCCTTCTTTATGGGCCGAACACAGTGAAGCTGGTGATCAGTGGAGAAACGGCACCTTGGACATAAAAGCTCTAGGTCTTCCCGACAGAAAAAGGTCAAAACCTGATTATGCTTCTTACATACATGCTTCTCTTCCTGCCGCTTTCTCTTGCTTCTTATCTGGAGTTGCTTAGCAATTTCAGTCAAACGACCCAGTTGAGGATTGCTTGTCAATTTCCTTTCGGGACAGCAAAAGTGGCAAAAAGGGCAAGGGAAACTATCATCTAGATCCTTCCAGGATATAATGATGCAGGAGAGACAGAAGTTATGCCCACAACTGATGGTCACTGGGTCTTTCAAGTAATCCAGACAGATGGGACAGCTAGCCACTGCTTGAAGGTCAGCCATTGAGCCCTGAACAAAGATGGTAGGTAAAGTAATTATTTTAATAAGGCCTAGCTCTCTAGACCTCAAGTCCCAGTAAGCAGTACATATCTTCCCCCAGACCTTGAAATTTGAATTGGCTTTCAGTTTTACTGCTTTGGCATATTGATGGCAGCTTATAGAGACTTCTCAGCTCCTTAGCTTCAGAGTCTACGGCCATGAATACTTCACAGCCTGCAGCCTATTGCACATTTCAACGTATTAGCTGGGTTACTGCTCTTCCCTCTTAATGAAATAAAGTCAAGTTTTCCTCAAGAAAGTAGACTCAAGTCTAAGATAAGGAATCCTTCCTATGAGTGAGAAAAGACACCACATTACAAATCTGATTACATAATCACAAATGTATTAAACATTCACACAGGAATCGTCAAAGAATGCTGAAATCACTGGGTGGATGTTCTTGGAAAAACAAGATATTAAGATTGCAGAGATTCGCACCATACATTACTTACACGCGCACACACACACACACACACACAATGTTAAAAATGTGGAACAAGGGCCGGGCGCGGTGGCTCAAGCCTGTAATCCCAGCACTTTGGGAGGCCGAGGCGGGTGGATCACGAGGTCGAGAGATCGAGACCAACCATGGTCAACATGGTGAAACCCCGTCTCTACTAAAAATACAAAAAATTAGCTGGGCATGGTGGTGCGTGCCTATAATCCCAGCTACTCAGGAGGCTGAGGCAGGAGAATTGCCTGAACCCAGGAGGCGGAGGTTGCGGTGAGCCGAGATCGCGCCATTGCACTCCAGCCTGGGTAACAAGAGCGAAACTCCGTCTCAAAAAAAAAAAAAAAAAAAAAAAAAAAAAAAAAAAATGTGGAACAAACTTACGTGCTTCCTGATAGAATGCAATGGCAACTTTACAGCATTGCTCATATCATATTCTTTCCAAAAATATTGACTTTCAAGCTAACCATGAGAAAATTAATTCAGATTGTGGAACATTCCTACTAGACACCTGGTATGTATTCTTCAAAATTGTCAATTATAGGAAAAACAATCATAAAAAAAGATTTCCAGATTTAGGGAGAGGAAAGAAACATGAAAAATACAACGTGATACCTGATTGGATCTGAAATCTTGAAATTTAACAGCAACAACAACAAAGAACTAAAAAAATGCTGGAAACAGGCCAGGTATGGTGGCCAACACCTGGAATCACAACACTGAGGGGCCAAGATGTATGACTCCCTTGCAGCCAGGGGTTCAAGACGAGCCTCATCAACATGGTGAAACCCCATCTCTACTAAAAATACAAAACATTAGCTGGGCAAGGTGGCATGTGCATGTAATCCCAGCTGCCTGAGAGGCTGAGGCAGGAGAATTTGCTGGACCATGGGAGATACAGGTTGCAGTGAGCAGAGATTGTAGGACAACACTAAACCGTGGGCACTAGAGTGAAACCATATATTAAAAAAAAGAAAGAGGCCGGGTGCGGTGGCTCAAGCCTATAATCCCAGCACTTTGGGAGGCCGAGGTGGGTGGATCACGAGGTCAAGAGATCGAGACCATCCTGGTCAACATGGTGAAACCCCGTCTCTACTAAAAATACAAAAAATTAGCTGGGCATGGTGGCACGTGCCTGTAATCCCAGCTACTCAGGAGGCTGAGGCAGGAGAATTGCTTGAATCCAGGAGGCGGAGGTTGCAGTGAGCCGAGATCGTGCCATTGCACTCCAGCCTGGGTAACAAGAGCGAAACTCTGTCTCCAAAAAAAAAAAAAAAAAAAAAAAAAAAAGAAAGAAAGAAAGAAGAGAAAGAAAAGAAAGAAAGAAGGAAAGAAGGAAAGAAAGATAAAGAGAGAATTGGGAAGAAATAAATGTGAGAATCTTAGTATGGACTCTAACTCACATAATGTTCTACCAGTGTTAAATTAGGTACAATAAAATTATAGTAAAAAATAAATGGCTTCGCCGGGCGCAGTGGCTCAAGCCTTTAATCCTGGCACTTTGGGAGGCTGAGGCGGGTGGATCATTAGGTCAAAAGATCGAGACCATCCTGGTCAACATGGTGAAACCCCGTCTCTACCAAAAATACAAAAAATTAGCTGGCCATGGTGGTGCATGCCTGTAATCCCAGCTACTCAGGAGGCTGAGGCAGGAGAATTGCCTGAACCCAGGAGGCGGAGGTTGCGGTGAGCCGAGATCGCGCTGTTGCACTCCAGCCTGGGTAACAAGAGCGACGCTCCATCTCAAAAAAAATAAAATAAAATAAATGGCTTCATTATTAGGAGATACATATTACTACACAGCAGGTAGCCATCTGGAAATCTGAAACGCTCAGAAATTTCCACAATTTAACAAAATATATAGCCAAGCATGGTAGCTCACACCTTTAATCCCAGCACTTTTTAAGGCTAAGGTGGACAGATCACCTGAGGTCGGGTGTTTGAGATCAGCCTGACAAACAGAGATGCCCCGTCTCCACTAAAAATAAAAAGTGAGCCAGGTGTGGTGGTGCATGCCTGTAATTCTAGCTACCCAAGAGGCTGAGGCAGGAGAATTGCTTGAACCTGGGAGGTGGAGGTTGCAGTGAGCTGAGATGACACCATTGCACTCCAGCCTGGGTGACACAGAGAGACTGTGTCTCAAACAAACAAAAACATATATAAACGAGAAAACATGAATGTAACAAAAAGTTAACAATGGGGTGAATCCAGGGAAAAAGTATAAGGATACCCACCCTTTCAAAGTTTCTGTAGGTCTGACGCTTTCAAAATAAAAGTGAGGGATCAAAACTTCCTGGTTTGCTTTCAAGACACCTACAGGTACCTGATTTTAAGCAAGTCAGATTCCTCCATCAAACCTTGCAAGCTACCTAACCCAGCCTGACTAACATGGAGAAACTCCATCTCCACTAAAAATACAAAATTAGCCCAGTGTGGTGGTGCATGCCTGTAATCCCAGCTACCCGAGACACTGAGGCAGAAGAATCACTTGAACCTAGGAGTCAGAGGTTTAGTGAGCTAAGATCATGCCATTGCACTCTAGCCTGGGCAACAAGGGTGAAACCCTGTCTCTCTCTCTGTCTCTCTGTCGCTTTGTCTCTCTCTCTCTCTCTCTCTCTCTATATATATATATATATATTTTATATATATATATATTATATATATAATATATATATAATATATATATATATATATGGCCAGGCTGGTCTTGAACTCCTGACCTCAGGTGATCCACCCACCTCGGTCTCCCAAAGTGCTAGGATTACAGGCATGAGCCACCGTGCCCGGCCGGCCAAAGGAACTTTCTGCTAGATCTCTTGTCATCTGAAACCAAACAAGAGCCATGAATTGCATTTGCTTATTAGTTCTTTTAAATCTTTTTCAATCTAGAAAAATGTTCCCTGCCTCCACCTATGTCCTAGACTACCCCACATTCAAGATTTGCCAATGGCTTTACTGGTTCTTCTTTTTTTTTTTTTTTTTTCACGAGGTAGAGCTTTGCTCTGTTGCCCAGTTGCAGGATCTTGGTTCACTGCAGTCTCTACCTCCTGGGTTCAAGTGATTCTCCTGCTTCAGCCTCCTGAGTAGCTGGGACAACAGGTATACACCACCACACCCAGTTAATTTTTGTATATTATGTGGAGATGGGTTTTCACCATGTTGTCCAGGCTGGTCTTGAACTCTGGACTGCAGGTGATCTGCATGCCTCGGCCTCCTAAAGTGCTGGGATTACAGACATGAGCCACTGCTCCCAACATGCCTATTGCTTGTTGTCATCAATTAATTTGTACCTCAGGCCTTCACTCTTTAAACAAATTACATGTTTCCCCTCTTTACAACCTGTTAATAACTCCCCATAAGTCACAACAAAGTTTTTCACCCTGAGCTCGCCATTCAGAACCCTCTGTATTTCATTATCTTCATCTGGCTACAGTGCCCTAAAGTACTTAACAAAAACAAATAAACATGGGTATCTTGCTTTCCCTCTTCTGCACAAACCACTTTCTGCTTAGATTACCCTACTCTCACTTCTTTCCTAGGACTGTTTTGCAACTAGAGACTCAGCACAAGTGACATGTCCTCAAGGATAATTTATTACACGTCAGGCACTATGCTAAGGATCTTCCATATAGACACAGGTTCAACCAAACCATCGGAATAACTCCATCAGTTAGGAGCTATCATCCTCACTTAGAGATGTAAAAGCCGAGTCCACACGAATTTGAACACGCTTACCCATCATTACGCTGATTGGCATAGCCACTGGCATGATAATCACTAAGTTGTAGCGCTCCTTCCTTACACTCCCAGAGCAGCCTATGCTTCTCTCTATATGAAACCACCTTACATCTTTCATATTTGATATGTTCAGTTGTTCACACTTAATAATGTCTCCCAAATATTTTAACAGGGAATAATGCACTTACTGGTCCAACATTACAATGGTGAAAACAGGGAACATAGAAATTGAAAGCTAACAATTCCTAACAGAATTGGGTTTTCATCCAACTCTAACACTTTGCTATCTACAGGTACTTGGTCAACTTGGTCAAGTTAAATTCTGAGTTTCACTTTTCAGAAAGTAGGAAATAATACTGTCTCAGGTTTTAAGCATAAATGAATAAATTACGTAAGTTTTAGAAGTGTGTTAATACAGCCAGGCGCGGTGGCTCAAGCCTGTAATCCCAGCACTTTGGGAGGCCGAGACGGGTGGGTCACGAGGGCAAGAGATCGAGACCATCCTGGCCAACATGGTGAAAGCCCTTCTCTAAAAAAGAAAAAGAAAAAAATTAGCTGGCAATGGCAGCACATGCCTGTATTTCCAGCTACTTGGAAGGCTGTGGCAGAAAAATCACTTGAACTTGGAAGACAGAGCTTGCAGTGAGTGGAGATCTTGCCACTGTACTCCAGCCTGGGCGACAGAGCAAGGCTCCGTCTCAGTAAAAAGCCACATTGACATTTCAACCTAAAAGCTGTTGTGTCTTAATAAGGTTGTTAATCCTAAATGATTAGTAAAGGTAGTAACTTCCAAAGGCTCACTGCAGTAACGGTGTGCTTCAGAAAATTGTCCTATACTAATTGTGGAATAAAACAGAAGTTTCCAAATTTTAAAATACATCATTTATTTTAAATAGCCCTCTGTATCTACAAGTTCAGCATCCACTAACACAATCAACTTTGGAAAGAATTGAAAATACATATTCCTGGGATGCAGAATCTCCATCCACTGGTCATGAGCATTCATATGGACTCATGGCCAGGAATGGTGGCTCAGGCCTGTAATCAAGAACTTGGGAGGCCAAGGTGGGCAGATCGCTTGAGCCCAGAAGTTCAAGACCAGCATGAGCAACATGGAAAAATCCCATCTCTACAAAATCCCATTTCTTTTTTTTTTTTTTTTTTTTTGAGGCAGAGTTTCGCTCTTGTTACCCAGGCTGGAGTGCAATGGTGAGATCTCGGCTCATAGCAACCTCCGCTTCCTGGGTTCAGGCAATTCTCCTGACTCAGCCTCCTGAGTGGCTGGGATTACAGGCGCGCACCACCATGCCCAGCTAATTTTTTGTATTTTTAGTAAAGACAGCTTTTCACCATGTTGGCCTGGATGGTCTTGATCTCTTGACCTCGTGATCCACCCGCCTCAGACTCCCAAAGTGCTGGGATTACAGGATTGAGCCACTGCGCCCGGCCCAAAATCCAATTTCTACAGAAGAAAAGAAAACAAATATAAAGAATGCTGTCTCTTACAAATCATTCTTCCCATCTGCCCACACAGTGTGGCTATGGTGACTCCCAATACTTGCTTAATACTTTCAAATGGGTACTTTCGAGCAGAATAAGGAAGTTCAAAAGTGCACGGTAATGGGATGAGGTTGCATAGGGCGCAAAGAGATTGGAAAATTTGAGGCTTTAGAAGTTTTAAGAATCCTGGCTGGGCGTGGTGGTTCAAGCCTGTAATCCCAGCACTTTGGGAGGCGGAGGCGGGTGTATCATGAGGTCGAGACCTTCCTGATCAACATGATGAAACCCCGTCTCTACTAAAAATACAAAAAATTAGCTGGGCATGGTGGCACGTGCCTGTAATCCCAGCTACTCAGGAGGCTGAGGCAGGAGAATTGCTTGAACCCAGGAGGCGGAGGTTGCGGTGAGCCGAGATCGTGCCATTGCACTCCAACCTGGGTAACAAGTGAAACTCCATCTCAAAAAAAAAAAAAAAAGAAGTTTTAAGAATCCCTCGGCCGGGCGCGGTGGCTCAAGCCTGTAATCCCAGCACTTTGGGAGGCCGAGGTGGGTGGATCACGAGGTCAAGAGATCGAGACCATCCTGGTCAACATGGTGAAACCCCGTCTCTACTAAAAATACAAAAAATTAGCTGGGCATGGTGGCGCGTGCCTGTAATCCCAGCTACTCAGGAGGCTGAGGCAGGAGAATTGCCTGAACCCAGGAGGTGGAGGTTGCGGTGAGCCAAGATCGCGCCATTGCACTCCTGCCTGGGTAACAAGAGCGACTCAAAAAAAAAAAAAAAAAGAGAAAAAAAAAAAAAAAAAAAAAAGAATCCCTCATTTCCAGGTGTGGTGGCTTATACTTGTAATCCCAGCACTTTCCGAGGACATGGCAGAGGGATTACCTGAGGTCATGTGTTCAAGACGAGCCTAGACAATATGGTGAAATCCTGTCTCTACTAAAAATACTAAAATTATTCAGGCATGGTGGCATGCCTGTAGTCCCTGGTACTTGGGAGGCTGAGTCAGGAGAATCACTG
Source organism: Saimiri boliviensis (assembly GCF_048565385.1). Classification (NCBI taxonomy): domain Eukaryota; kingdom Metazoa; phylum Chordata; class Mammalia; order Primates; family Cebidae; genus Saimiri; species Saimiri boliviensis. The sequence goes on along the minus strand of NC_133451.1, from coordinate 124,028,308 downwards.
AAACCTGGGAGGTGGAGGTCTTAGTGTGCTGAAATCACACCATTGTACTCCAGCCTCGGTGACAAGAGCAAACTTTACAATCTTGCATGTTCTTCACATGTACCCCAAAACCTAAAATGCAATTTAAAAAAATTTAAAAATCACAAAAAAACTCAATATATATATATATATACACACACACACACACACACACACACATGCATGCACACATATATATGTGTATATATAATACCTATAATCCCAGAACTTTGGGAGGCAAAGGCAGGTGGATCATGAGGTCAGTAGGATCAGCCTGGCCAAGATGGTGAATCCCCATCTGTACCGAAAATACAAAAATTAGCTAGGTGCAGTGGCAGGCGTCAATATTCCCAGCTACCTGGGAGACTAAGGCAGGAGAATCGCTTGAGCCTGGGCTGCAGAGATTGCAGTGAGCCGAGATCTCACCACTGCACTCTAGCCTGGGCAACAGAGCAAGACTCTATCTTAAAAAAAAAAAAAAACTTGCCCAATGTCACATAGTAAACTGCAAGCATCACTGGAAACAATTATAAAATCAAAAGAAAATATACAGTTTTGAAAAAACGGCGGGGGAGCAGTAGCTCACTCCTGTAATCCCAGCACTTAGGGAGGCTGACGAGGTGGGCAGATCACCTGAGGTTAGGAGCTCGAGACCCGCCTGGATAACATAGTGAGACCCTTTTTTTTTTGAGACACAGTCGTGCTCTGTCGCCAGTCTGGGGTGCAGTGGCACAATCTCAGCGCACTGCAACCTCTAACTCCCGGATTCAAGCAATTATCCTTGCACAGCCTACAGAGTAGCTGGGACTATAGGCGCGCCACCACACCCTGCTAATTTTTGTATTTTTAGTAGAGACGCGGTTTCACCATGTTGGCCAAGATGGTTTCCATCCTCGTAATCCACTCACCTTGACCTCCCTAAGTACTGGCATTAGAGACGTGAGCAATCACGCCCGTCTGGTGAAACCCCATTTCTGTTAAAAATAGAAAAAAATTAGCCGGGCATGGTGACTGTAATCCCAGCTACTCCCGAGGCTGAGGCAGGAGAATCTCTTGAACCGGGGAGGCGGAGGTTGCAGTGAGCAGAGATGGCACCATTGCACTCCAGCTTGGGCAACAAGAGCGAAACTCTGTCTCAAAAAAAAAAAAAAAAAAAAGGAAAAAGGAAGAAAAGAAAACATACACAAAAAAAGGACACTCGCACAGTGTAAAGGACAGAAGAGGTACTCGCTCCAGGCTTCAGGTATCATTGTGCCCCCCTTCCCCCAAGCACACACACAAAGCAGTCTTCTCTACTATTTAAAATCAGGACATTAAACAGCTCTGTAGGCAGGATCATCATCCTAGTTTAAGCCACCTAGGTCTCTTTCCTACATACACAATGGTGCCTCCAATTTCCTAATTCTGTAGCTAAATTGATCTTTTCAAATACAAATATAATTCTTTCATCTTGCAACTGAAAACATTCCACTGATCTTTTACTACTTTACGGAAGCAGTTGGCAAACCTTACCTTGTATTGTAATCACCTGGAGGTGCTGGTAAAAGATTGCCTGGGCCACTTCCCCAGTTTCTGTTTCAGTAGATCTGTTTTTTTCCTTAAGTTTCCAGATGATGCTGCTGGCCGGTAGACTGTACGTTGTGAAGGAAAACAAAGCAAAAAGATCCTTTATGATCTAGTCCAAGTTTTTTGCCTAGCTCACCATCTCGTCACATATCACAATTATAATGTGATTTTACAGCTACTCTGCAATTCTTTACCTAACGTGCAAAATCCCTCACTAGGCAGCAAGCTTCTTGGTGGAAGTATGTATCTAGCTTGTCTGAGGAATAAATAAAACCTATAGCTGATTCCAATATGTCAGTTTCAACCACGGTCATACTGGATGCAGCTAACATGTTTAGGTGCATACTTAACGTGTCTTCAGCTAAAGCATGTTAGATGAAATGATAATTCATCATCTACAATGGTGAAATGATCATTCATACCCGTGTGACCCTTGTGAGGATTAAAGGATGCTTCCATAGGTCAGGGGTGCAGCTGATGTAGGCTGGTGGGTTCTCAACTGGCAGCTACCATTTCGCTCCCTTAACTACCCACCCCCACACACAAACACCGACATTAATTCTTTTTTTTTTTTTTTTTTTGAGACGGAGTTTCGCTCTTGTTACGGAGGCTGGAGTGCAATGGCGCGATCTCGGCTCACCGCAACCTCTGCCTCCTGGGTTCAAGCAATTCTCCTGCCTCAGCCTCCTGAGTAGCTGGGATTACAGGCACGTGCCACCATGCCTAGTTAATTTTTTGTATTTTTAGTAGAGATGGAGTTTCACTATGTTGACCAGGATGGTCTCGATCTCTTGACCTTGTGATCCACTCGCCTCGGCCTCCCAGAGTGCTGGGATTACAGGCGTGAGCCACCGCGCCCGGCGACATCAATTCTTTGAAAATAACATGGCCATTTCATAAACCCTAGTTCAGATCATAACATTTAAGGCTTAATTGACGCAGCCTCCCCACCACCCCCCGCCCTCTAACTCTACAATCTTGAATTTTTCACAAGACCTTTGCCGGAGACCGAGGCGATCCAGTTGTTGGCAGGCTGCCACTCGGAGGTTTAGGCACAGAGAATGATCCGGAAGCCCCGACCCTGTTGAGCCTCCTAGCGAGGCCCTCCTGGACCTTTCCCGCGGCCTTCCCAGCTCACCTGGAGCAGACGGATCGGGACCCTGCCCAGGGGGTTCGCAGGACTCACGAGCACCGGCGAGGAGGGACTCAGACCCCACCCCACCAAGTGCTCGGTTTCCTGCCTGGAGCTCAGCCTGTGCGGGGATTGGCGAGTCCTCCGGAAGTGGGCGGGGCGGGCCTGCGCATGCTCCGTGACCCTGGGTGCAGGGAGAGTGAAGCTTTGAGAGCTGCGGCGGCCTCCTCAATGATCAGGGCCCAGTTGGCCCCAAGTGGCGTTTAATTCCCCGGGGTACCTCTTTGGATTCTCACCATTTTTTATTTATATGAGCAAACTTGAGGGTCCAAGTGAGGCTGCAAGCTGGTTAAAAGCTTCACCAGCACAGCGTCCCCTCCCAGATGGTGAGGGAGGGGAGTGCTTTGCTGGGTCAAGTGCTTCCCATAGCCTGCGGCCGCAGCGTGGAGTCGTTGAGCTTCCTCCACCCGTGAAAGAGGAACAGACGTGCCTGTGGCTCAGTTTGCATCACAGTGGCTGACTGGGTGGATCTCTCACACCCTGTGGGATTGTGCTCCACCCTACCAACTCAGGTTCACCTCAGGAAGTGGCATTGGCGTTGGAATTTGAGGTATGAAGAGGCATTCGTTGGACAAATTCCATGGTCAAAGTCTTCAAGGCTGAAAGAAGAGCTAATGTGGAGACACTCCACATTAGAGAATTTAGTACAGAGCCGGGCGAGGTGGCTCACGCCTGTACTCCCAGCACTTTGGGAGGCTGAGGCAGCGGATCACCTGAGGTCAGGAGCTCCAGACCAGCCTGATTGATGTGGTGAAACCCTGCCTTTTTAGAAAAGTTTAGTACAGGCCGGGCATGGTAGTTCAGTAATCCAAGCCCCTTGAGAGGCAGAGGTGGGAGGATCGCTTGAGGCCAGGAATTCAGGATAAGCCTGGGTAACATAGCCAGACACTGCCTATACAAAAACATGCTTTTTTTTTTTTTTTTTTGAGACAGAGTGTGGCTCTGTTGCCCAGGCTGGTTGTAGTGGTGTGATCTCAGCTCACTGCAATCTCTGCTTCCCAGCTTCAAGCAATTTTCCTGCCTCAGCCTCCCAAGTAGCTGGGACTACAGGCGCATGCTGCCATGCCCAGCTATTTTTATTGATTGATTGATTGATTTTGTATTTAAGTAGAGATGGGGTTTTACCATGTTGCCCAGGTGGGTCTCAAACTCCTGAGCTCGGGCAATCCACCTGCCTCAGCCTCCCAAAGTGCTAGGATTACAGCTGTGAGCCATCCCGTCCAGCCAGAAATGGTAATTTTTTAAAAACTTGGTCGAAGAGGAACTGAACGAGGTCATTTGGCTGACACTAAAACGTGGCTGTTGCAAGAAGTAGAAAAGATGGAAAATGGCTTTTGTGAGGCTTATGAGATAGGCAAGTATCAATGTTACAAGGAACTTTAGGCAAAGTTGAGGATTTTGGTTTTTGTCAAATGCAAAGAAAAGCCAGTAAAGGATTTTAAACATGACGTAATAAGAATGGAATGGTGAAATAACGACTGTTTCCAATTCAGGAAGAAGACCTGTTGATGCTTTTAATAGATCCTAGAAAGGATGTGTGGTGGACAGTTGATTAGAGGTGTGACCCAGACAATCAACAGATAAAGAAAAGTCCTGGTTGGTCAACTTTTTGAAATTCCAGTGGCGGCTGACAAAGAAAAAGAGATACTAGGGGCAGCAGCTTCCCCCATATTACTTTGCGGTTAGTGAGTGCATCGTTTATTTATTTATTTGTAAATTTCCCCCAGGCTGGTGTGCAATGGCACCCTCCTGGATCACTGCAAAATCCACTTCCCAGGTTCAGCCTCCTGTGTTACAGTGATTCTCCCCCATTAGCCTACCGAGTGCCTGGGATTACAGATCTGCACCACTATGCCCAGATGTTTTTGTGGGGTTTTTTTTGTTTTGTTTTTTGTTTTTTTTTTAAATATGGGGTTTCACCATGTTGGTCAGGTTGGTCTTGAACTCCTGACCTCAGGTGATCTGCCCGCCTTGACCTCCAAAGTGTTTGGATTACAGGCGTGAGCCACCATGCCCGGCCTGTTTTTCTGTTTTTACTACAGACAGGAATTTCACTGTGTTGGCCAGACTGATCTCAAACTCCTGGGCTCAAGTGATCCACCTGCCTCAGGCTCCCAAAGTACTGGGATGACTTACAGACATGAGCCAGCATGCCCATCCTTTATATGATGTATTTTAAATTGAAACGATGCAGCCAGTCACAGTGGTTTCTTTACCTCTCACAGTATGTGACAGAAAAATTACTTAAGATACCCAAAGAATTATAAATATTTCTATTATAATGACACATACGTATGTATATCTAATGCAGCACTATTGACAATAACAAAGACTTGGAACCAACCCAAGTGCCCATCAGAGATAGACTGAAAAAAGAAAATGTGGAACATTTACACCATGGAATACTATGCAGTCATAAAAAAGAATGAGATCATGTCATTTTCAGGGACATGGAAGAAGATGGGAGCCATCATTCTCAGCAAACTAACACAGGAACAGAAAACCAAACACTGCATGTTCTCACTCATATTAGTGGGAGTTGAACAATGAGAATACAAGGACGCAGGGAGGAACAACACAGACGAGGGCCTGTTGGGGTTTGGGGGTGAGGGGATGGAGAGCATTAGGACAAATACTGAATACACGAGGGGCTTATAACCTAGATGATGGGTTGATAGGTGCCGGAAACCACCGTGGCACATATTTACCTATGTAACAAATTTGCACATTCTGTATATGTATCTCAGAACTTAAAAGAAAAAAAAAAAATTACTTAGGAGACCAGGCATGATGGCTACTGCCTGAAGTCCCAGCACTTTGGGAGGCCGAGGTGGGTGATCTCTGGAGGTCCCAAGTAAATAAATAAATAAATAAATACATAAATACTTAATATAGGAACCCCCTCAATATGACACTGAATCCTGCAGGGCTGACTATACCTCACTGGGTCCAGCATAATTTAACAGGATACGGTCCACTTGCTAGATGCTAATTAACCTGAAGAGATGTAATTTAATTATTTTTCTGGAGCAGTTGCTCTTAAGAATTTTCTTCTTCCCTGTAAGAAGAGTTCAGAAGCAATCTGGCTTTCAGCCATACTCATCCACTGAGACTGTGCCAAGTGTATCAATCATCAGCCAAGGAATATTTTTCATGCCTGTCACATTCTAAGATGCTTTGTAGCTGTGCTCTGTGTCTGTTCCATCTGGATTTAGCAGATCACTCTCCTTCCTGTCAATAAATGTATATACATAAAGGTCTGCAAGGACACGTGACAGACTTTTTGCAGGTAGTTTGAAATATGTGTGTATGTGAGGGCCGGGCGCGGTGGCTCACGCCTGTAATCCCAGCACTTTGGGAGGCCGAGGCGGGTGGATCACGAAGTCAAGAGATCGAGACCATCCTGGCCAACATGGTGAAACCCCGTCTCTACTAAAAATACAAAACAATTAGCTGGGCATGATGGCGCATTCCTGTCATCCCAGCTACTCAGGAGGCTTACGCAGGAGAATTGCCTGAACCCAGGAGGCGGAGGTTGCAGTGAGCCGAGGTCATGCCATTGCACTCCAGCCTGGGTAACAAGAGCGAAACTCTGTCTCAAAAAAAAAAAAAAAAAAGAAAAGAAAAGAAATATGTGTATATCTGTATATGTGTGTGTGTACCTGTGTGTGCCTGTGTACTTCTGCAGGTTAGAGAAAGAAAGTAAAGCGTGGTAGTGAACGCTTCACTTTAGAACCGGGCTTCCAGGAGTTCAAACCCATGCTCTGTCCTCTTCCATCTGTGTGACCTCAGCAGTTATCTTTTCTGCCTTTCTCATCTAGGTAAATAAAAGGAGGGATGAGGCAATAACAGTTTAACTTACGTTTTAGATGTATGAGGACTAAATGAGTTAAAGCACTTTGAATAGGGTCACACATGGTAAATGTAGTGTACAAAATAGATATATTTTGTTAATATATACCTGCTGATTATGTATAAATTCATTTGAAAAAGGTTTTTTTTTTGCAACAGCTGGGGTTGCAAAAAAAAAAAGTTTGTTTTTCTGTTTCTCTCTGAAGACAGGGTAGTGGTCAGGTGAGATGGCTCATGCGTATAATCCTAGCAATTTGGGAGGCGAAGGCAGACAGATCACTGGAGGTCAGGAGTTTGAGACCAGCCTGGCCAACATGGTGAAACCCCATCTCTTCTAAAAATACAAACATCAGTTAGGCATGGTGGCAGGTGCCTGTAATCACAGGTACTTTGGAGGCTGAGGCTGGAGAATCACTTCAGCCCAGAACGTGGAGGTTGCATTGAATGAAGATTAGGCCACTACACTCTAGCCTGGGCAACAAGAACGAAATTCTATCTCAATATTTATTATTAATAATGTTTTCAACTGTTATTTGTATATTTATCTCTTCTATTTTGTCAGTGTTCATCAATTTTGATGTTTTTTGTGTTTGAGACAGTTTCATTCTTGTTGCCAAGGCTGGAGTGAAATGGTATCAGCTCGTCTCACTGCAACCTCTACCTCCCGGGTTCAAGAGATTGTCCCACCTTGCCTTAGCCTCCCAAGTAGCTGGAGTTACAGGCGCCCACCACCACACCCAGTCAATTTTTGTATTTTTAGTGGAGATGGGATTTCTCCATGTTGGCCAAGCTGGTCTCAAACTCCTGACCTTGTGATCCACCCATCTCATCCTCCCAAGGGCTGAGATCAGAGGTGTGAGCCAATGCACCCAGCCCAGTCATTTGTTTCTTGGTATGTAAATGCCTTTTTGATGTAATGTGTATTTTGTCTGATGACAACTGCTCTCTTTTGGCTTCTGTTTCCATGGAATACCTTTTTCATTCATTCACTTTCTTTTTTTTTTTTTTTTGAGACAGAGTTTCCCTCTTGTTACCCAGGCTGGAGTGCAATGGCGCGATCTCGGCTCACCGCAACCTCCGCCTCCTGGGTTCAGGCAATTCTCCTGCCTCAGCCTCCTGAGTAGCTGGGATTACAGGCATGCGCCACCATGCCCAGCTAATTTTTTGTATTTTTAGTAGAGACGGGGTTTCACTATGTTGACCAGGACGGTCTCGATCTCTCGACCTCGTGATCCACCCGCCTCGGCCTCCCAAAGTGCTGGGATTACAGGCTTGAGCCACCGCGCCGGCAATTCATTCACTTTCAACCTGTTTGTGTCTTTGGATTTAAAGTGAATTTTTCTTTAGACCATATACATGAGAATCACTTTAGACTTAATTCTGCCAATCTGCCTTTGAAGAAAGAATTTAAGCCATTTACATTTAAAATAATAACTGATAAGAGGGAATTGACTTTTGTCATTTTACTGTTTGTTTTCTAAAGGCTGTGTAGCATTTTTGTTTCTCATTATTTCCATGCATAGCTGATGCTAAGATAAAAGCTAAAATTGACTGACCTTAGTGGCAATTTATCCTCTAAGACTTGCCCTGGAATTTGCAAGCCTTAAAAAGCCTGCAAAGGCAAGGCGTGGAGTCTCATGCCTGTAATGCCAGCACTTCGGGAGGCTGAAGCTGGAGGATCACAAGGTCAGGTGTTCAAGACAGTCCGAGTCAACATGGTGAAATCGTGTTTCTACTGAAAATACAAACAAAAATTAGCTGGGTGTGGTGGTGCATGCCTGTAAAACCAGCTACTCTGCAGGCTGAGGCAGGAGAATTGCTTGAATCTGGTAAGTGGAGGTAGCAATGAGCGGAGATAGGGCCACTGCACTCAATCTGGGTGACAGAGGGAGCCCCCATCTCACACACACAAAAAATACTCCGGAGTTCCAAAACAGTTTTATCAGTGAGATTTTGTTAGTGCAACTGATGTCTAAGTAGGGAAAAATGATTCTTGGTTTTCCTATTTCTCTATCTTCCAAGAATTCTTCCCTGTTGCTTATTTCAATGTGTTCTTTTCTTCTATTAAACTGTATTCATGAGTTGTTATGGTGAAATCCCATCTCTACTAAAAATACAAAAATTAGCCAGGCATGGTGACAGGCACCGAATATGTGTGTCACTCCAAAATTAATGTATTTTTGAAAATTCATATGGTTAAGGCCTAATTCTTAGGGCTTACATTCTTACATTCAAAAAAAATTTTTTTCATTCTATATTTTCTTAAATTCAAATTTTCTTTACATTCTTAAATACAAAATTCATGTGTTTAAGCCCTAATCTGAACTTAATGACTTCTAAACGGTGCCACCTTTATATTTTGCACAGTGAAAAAAATATGAAGGTGGTGCCTTTGTGGAGGTTGTTAGGTTTAGATGAGTTCATGAGGGTGGGGTCCCCATGATGGGATTAGTGGCCTTATCAGAAGAGGAAGAGAGACCTGAGCTCTTTCTGTGCACACAAGTAAGAGAGAAAAGGCATCAGAGTGAAACCTATCTTGCTGGCACTTTGATCTTGGACTTCCTAGTGTTCATAATATGGAGAAACAAATGTCTATTTTTTAGTCCACCCAATGATGGTGTCTTGTTATGGTAGCCAAAACAACTTAAATCATGATAAATTAAGTTTGCAGAATTTTGTAAGCTTTTATCGTGAATTATTAAACTGAAGGTGGTCTTGAGGACCTCCTGAACTTGTAGTGGTGATTAGAAAGATTTTGCTTCAGTTGGGTGTGGTGGCTCAGGCCTATAATCCCAGCACTTCGGGAAGTCAAGGCAGATGGATCACCTGAGGACAAGAGTTTGAGAGCAGCCTGACCAACATGGTGAGACCCTGTCTCTAATAAAAATACAAAAATTAGCCAGTCATTGTGGCAAGCACCTGTAATTTCAGCTACTCAGGAGGCTGAGGTGGGAGAATTACTTGAACCTGAGAGGCAGAGGTTGCAGTGAGCCGAGATCACACCACTTCACTCCAGCCAGGGCAACAGAGGGAGATTCTGTCTCAAAAAAAAAAAAAAAAAAAACAAAGATTTTGTTCTCTACAAAGCTAGTCTGAGAGTGTGCAGAAGAGATTATACAGTTTGTGTAATATTCTAAGTGTGGATGTACAGTGAATTACTTCAATTGTTGGACTTTTAAAAAATTTACAGGTTTTTTACTATTGTATGTAGTATTATGGTGAAATGTGACACATATGCATTTTTAAATTACATTTTTCATAACAACACTTATCATGAGACCTACCCACTCAACTAGGCTTCAAGTGTATAATATCCTATACTTGTTCATAGGTACAATGTTCTACAGCAGGTCTGTAGAGATTACTTATCTTGTTTATCTAAAATGGAATGCTTGTTGATTCCTAACTTTCTATTTCTACTACACCCAACCCTTGGCAAACACTGTTCCCCTCAGATTTTATGAATTTAACTCTTTTAGACATCCCATACAAGTGGAAACGTACAGTATTTCTTTTTTCTGTGACTGTCTTTATTGCTCTTATTGTAATGACCTTAAGGTTCCTCCATGTTCTCACATATTTCACAGTTTTCTTCTATTTTAAGGCTGAATCAGTAACATTTTCTTTATCCATTCATGTTCAATGGAGAATTAGATTGTTCGTACATCTTAGGTACTGTGCCGTGTTGCAATAAACATGAGAGTCCTAATATCTCTTCAAGATCATAAATTTAGTTCCTTTGAATAAATATTCAGAAGTGAGATTGCTAGATTATATGGTAATTGATAGCAGCTGGACCATTTTTCTTTCCTATTAGAAGTGTGCAAGGATTAAAATATTTTCATATTATTACCAACACTTGTTGTTTTATGTTTTTTATTTGATAGTAGCCATCCTGACAAGTGTGAGGTAGTATCTGACATTGTTTTGATACGCATGTTCCTGATGATTAGTGATTTTTAGCTTCTTTCATATGCCTGTTGGCCATGTGTATACTTTCGTTTGGTCAAAATGTCTATTAAAGTATTTTGCCCATTTGTAATTGTGATTTTAGGTTGTTGTTTTACTTAAACTACTGAGTTTTAGAAGTGTGTTAATACAGCCGGGCGCGGTGGCTCAAGCCTGTAATCCCAGCACTTTGGGAGGCCGAGGCGGGTGGGTCACGAGGTCGAGAGATGGAGACCATCCTGGTCAACATGGTGAAACCCCGTCTGTACTAAAAATACAAAAAATTAGCTGGGCATGGTGGCACGTGCCTGTAATCCCAGCTACTCAGGAGGCTGAGGCAGGAGAATTGCTTGAACCCAGGAGGCGGAGGTTGCGGTGAGCCGAGATCGCGCCATTGCCCTCCAGCCTGGGTAACAAGAGCGAAACTCCGTCTCAAAAAAAAAAAAAGAAGTGTGTTAATACATATTTTGGATATTACACGCTTTTTAAGACATATTCGTTTTCAAGTATTTTCTTTGAATTCATAGATTGAATTTTCGCTCTGCTCTTTTTTCCTTTGTTGTGTAGAAATGATTTAGTTTGAGGTAGTCCCAGTTGTTTATTTGTGTTTTCATTGCCTGTGTTTCCGCCCCCACCCCCACCCCCAGGCTCCGGAGACCGAATATGGCTATTGCTACCCAGGCAGGAGTGCAATGGACCGATCTTGGCTCACCGCAACCTCCGCCTCCTGGGTTCAGGCAATTCTGCTGCCTTGGCCTCCTGGGTAGCTGGGATTACAGGCATGTTCCACCATGCCCAGCTAATTTTTTGTATTTTTAGTAGAGACGGGGTTTCACCATGTTGACCAGGATGGTCTCAATCTCTTGACCTCGTGATCCACCCGCCTCGGCCTCCCAAAGTGCTGGGATTACAGGCGTGAGCCACCGCGCTCGGCTCATTGCCTTTGTTTTTATCATTAAAATTATTGTCAAAACCAATATCATGAAGCCTTTTACCTATTTTTTCTCTGGGAGGAGTTTTACAGTCTTGGGTCTTATATTTAAAGTGTTTAACCCATTTTGAATAAATGCGTATGTGGTATAAGACAAGGGCTCAATTTCAAGCTTTTGCATGTGGATATCCTGTTTTCTCAGCACCATTTATTGAAGACACAAACCTTTCCCAATTATGTAGTCACCACACCCTTGTCAAAAATCAGTTGAATATATGTGCATGAACTTATTTCTTCTAGGTTTACTATAATGTTTTATTGATCAACATGTCTGCCTGTATTCCAGTCCCATAATGTTTTGATTATTGTGGTTTTGTTTTATATTGTCATGTCTGGGATTGTGATACCTCCAGCTTTGTTTTTCTGTTTCAAGACTGACTTGGTTATTTACAGTTTTTGTGGTTAGTTCCATGTAAATTTTGAGGGTTTTTTCTATTTTTGTAAAACTGCTATTAGGATTTTGATAGAAATTACACTGAATCTGTAGATTACGTTGGGTAGTATGGACATTTTAGCAAGAGTATTTCTTCCAATCCATCAAGATGGAATGTCTTCGCACTTTTCTGTGTTCCTTGTGTAATTTTTTTTTTTTTTTTTTTTAGATGGAGTTTCGCTCTTGTTACCCAGGCTGGAGTGCAATGGCGGGATCTCGGCTCACTGCAACCTCCGCCTCCTGGGTCCAGGCAATTCTCCTGCCTCTGAGTAGCTGGGATTACAGGCATGCGCCACCATGCCCAGCTAATTTTTTGTATTTTTAGTAGAGACGGGTTTCACCATGTTGACCAGGATGGTCTCGATCTCCTGACCTTGTGATCCACCTGCCTCGGCCTCCCAAAGTGCTGGGATTACAGGCGTGAACCTCCGCACCCAGCCCTTGTGTAAGTTTTTTTAATCAGTATTTTGTGGTTTTCATTTTACAAATGTTTCACCTCCTTAAGTTTATTTCTAAATATTTTATTTGTTTTGATACTAATATAAATGGATTTGTTTTTCTAATTGTCTTTTCATATAGTTGTTGGTATATAGAAATGTAACTGGTTTTGTATGTTGATATTGTGTCCTCAACATGATTGAATTTATTTATTAGTTCTTTTTTTTTTTTTTTTTTTTTGAGACGGAGTTTCAAAACTTCTTGTTACCCAGGCTGGAGTGCAATGGCGGGATCTCAGCTCACCGCAACCTCCGCCTCCTCCTCCTGGGTTCAAGTAATTCTCCTTCCTCAGCCTCCTGAGTAGCTGGGATTACAGGCACGTGCCACCATGCCCAGCTAATTTTTTGTATCTTTAGTAGAGACGGTTTCACCATATTGACCAGGATGGTCTCGATCTCTTGACCTCGTGATTCACCCGCCTCAGCCTCCCAAAGTGCTGGAATTACAGGCTTGAGCCACCGCGCCCGGCCCTAATAGACTTCTTAAAGTATCTTTAGAGTTCTTTAATATATAATATAATCTTCAAACAAGGACAATTTTTCTGCTTTCTTTCTGATTTGCATGCCATTTGCTACTTTTGTCTTGCTTAATTGCACTGATTAGACCTTCCAGTGCTACACTGAACAGCAGTGGTGAATGGGCATTCTTGTCTTCTTTGGAGTCTTAGAGAAAAGTTTTCAATTTCCTATGAAAAGTGTGTTGAATTTTGTCAGATGATGATTCTTCATTAATTGAGATGATCTTTTTTTTTTTCAGTTTTTTACTCTATGAAAACAATGTATCACATGAGTTGTCATATGTTGAATTACCTTGGGAATAAATCCCACTTAATCACAGCAGATCGTCCTTTTTTTTTTTTTTTTTTGAGACGGAGTTTCGCTCTTGTTACCCAGGCTGGAGTGCAATGGTGCGATCTCCACTCACCGCAACCTCTGCCTCCTGGCTTCAGGCAATTCTCCTGCCTCAGCCTCCTGAGTAGCTGGCATTACAGGCACACGCCACCATGCCCAGCTAATTTTTTGTATTTTTAGTAGAGACAGGGTTTCACCATGTTTACCAGGATGGTCTTGATCTCTTAACCTGGTGATCCACCCGCCTCGGCCTCCCAAAGTGCTGGGATTACAGGCTTGAGCCACCACGCCCGGCAGCAGATGGTCCTTTTAATATGGTGTTAGATTTGATTCCATAGTAATTTGTTGAGGATTTTTGCATCTGTATGTTTCAGGAATATTGGCCTGTTTTTGATGCCTTTGTCTTGATTTGTTATAAGGGCAGCACTGACTTCATAAAAAGGAGTTTGAATGTGTTGCCGTCTCTTCAATTTTATTTTTTATTTTTTATTTTTTGTTATGGAGTCTGGCTCTGTCTCACAGGCTGGAGTGCAAAGGCACAATCTTTGCTCACTGCAACCTCCGCCTCCCGGGTTCAACCAATTCTCCTGCCTCAGCCTCCCGTGTAGCTGGGACTACAGACACCTGCCACTGCACCCAGCTAATTTTTTAAATTTTTAGTAGGGAAGCATGTTAACATACTGGCCAGACTGGTCTCAAACTCCTGACCTCATGAACCACCCGCCTCGGCCTCCCAAAGTGCTGGGAGTACAGGTGTCAGCCACTGTGCCTGACTTCTCTTAAATTTTTTTTTTTTTAGACGTAGTTTCTTTCTTGTGACCCAGGTTGGAGTGCAATGGCGCGATCTCGGCTCACCGCAACCTCCGCCTCCTGGGTTCAGGCAATTCTCCTGCCTCAGCCTCCTGATGAGCTGGGATTACAGGCACGCACCACCATGCCCAGCTATTTTTTTTTTTTTTTTTTTTTTTTTTTTGTATTTTCTTTAGTAGAGACGGGGTTTCACCATGTTGACCAGGATGGTCTCGATCTCTTGATCTCGTGATCTACCCACCTCGGCCTCCCAAAGTGCTGGGATTACAGGCTTGAGCCACCGCGCCCGGCCCTCTTAAATTTTTTTTTTTTTTTTTTTTTTTTTTGAGACGGAGTTTCCCCCTTGTTACCCAGGTTGGAGTGCAATGGCACAATCTCGGTTTACTGCAACCTCCGCCTCCTGGGTTCAGGCAATTCTCCTGCCTCAACCTCCTGAGTAGTTGGGATTACAGGCATGCGCCAAGATGTCCTGCTAATTTTTTTTTTTTTTTTTTTTTTTTTTTGTATTTTTAGTAGAGACGAGGTTTCATCATGTTGACCAGGTTGGTCTCGATCTCTCGACCTCGTGATGCACCCGCCTCGGCCTCCCAAAGTGCTGGGATTACAGGCTTGAGCCACCGCGCCCGGCCCTCTTAAATTTTTTTTTTTTTTTTTTTTTTTTTTTTTGAGACGGAGTTTTGCTCTTGTTACCCAGGCTGGAGTGCAATGGCGCGATCTCGGCTCACCGCAACCTCCGCCTCCTGGGTTCAAGCAATTCTCCTGCCTCAGCCTCCTGAGTAGCTAGGATTACAGGCACGTGCCACCATGCCCAGCTAATTTTTTTTTTTGTATCTTTAGTAGAGACGGGGTTTCACCGTGTTGACCAGGTTGGTCTCGATCTCTCGACCTCGTGATCCACCCGCCTCGGCCTCCCAAAGTGCTAGGATTACAGGCTTGAGCCACCGCGCCCGGCATCTCTTAAATTTTTTGAAAGATTGGCCGGGCGCGGTGGCTCAAGCCTGTAATCCCAGCACTTTGGGAGGCCGAGGCGGGTGGATCACGAGGTCGAGAGATCGAGACCAACCTGGTCAACATGGTGAAACCCCGTCTCTACTAAAAATACAAAAAATTAGCTGGGCATGGTGGCGCGTGCCTGTAATCCCAGCTACTCAGGAGGCTGAGGCAGGAGAATTGCCTGAACCCAGGAGGCGGAGGTTGCGGTGAGCCGAGATCACGCCATTGCACTCCAGCCTGGGTGACAAGAACAAAACTCAGTCTCAAAAAAAAAAAAAAAAAAAAAAAAAAATTTTTGAAAGATTGAGAAGGTTCCTGCTGACAAGTGGAGGTTAAAAACAAAAAAGTTAAGAAATAAAAACATTTTTCAGGGGACTCCTTCATAACAATAAAAAAAGAAAAAATAATAAAAATTGTAAAAGGTTGAGAAAGATTGCAATTGATGGTTCTTTAAATGTTAGGCAAAATTCATCAGTGAAGACTTCTTTCTGTCTTTGTGGGGTGTAATTTTGAGTACAGATTTCATTTCCGTCCTAGTTTTATAACTGTTCAGACCTATTTCTTTATGATTTTGTCTCAGTAAGGTGTATGTTTATAGGACCTTACCTATTTTGCTTGTCCAGTTTCCTTGGAGTATAATTTTATACGAGTTTCTTATAATCCATTTTATTTATAGTTTATAAGAAACGTATAAAATTATGAGTATTAAACGACATCAGCTGTAATATCGTCTATTATTTATTTGCATGCTTTCTTTTTTCTTCGTTAGTCAAACTGTTTTTATCAATTTTGTCTTTTCAAAAATCCAAATCTTAGTTTCTTTTTTTCTCTATTCCTTTTCTGTTTCCTACTTTATTTGTTTCTCTTGTAGTGTGTTATTTTCCCCCTTCTGTTAACTTTGAGCTTAGTTGCTTTTTTCTAGTTCCTTACCATATATAGTTGCTTACTTAAAACCTTTGTGGTTTTTCTTTTTCTTTTTTTTTTTCTTTTCTTTTTTTTGAGACGGAGTTTCGCTCTTGTTACCCAGGCTGGAGTGCAATGGCGTGATCTCGGCTCACCGCAACCTCCGCCTCCTGGGTTCAGGCAATTCTCCTGCCTCAGCCTCCTGAGTAGCTGGGATTACAGGCACGTGCCACCATGCCCAGCTAATTTCTTGTATTTTTAGTAGAGACGGGGTTTCACCATGTTGACCGGGATGGTCTCGATCTCTCGACCTCGTGATCCACCCGCCTCGGCCTCCCAAAGTGCTGGGATTACAGGCTTGAGCCACCGTGCCCGGCCTGTTTTTCTTTTTTTTGACACCGGGTTTCGCCCTGTTGGCCAGGATGGTCTCAGTCTCTTGACCTCTTGATTCACCCGCCTCCGTTTCCCAAAGTGTTGGGATTACAGGCGTGAGCCACCGCGCCAGGCCTGTCGTTGTTTTTTTTTCTTGAGACAGAGTTTCGCTCTTGCTGCCCAGGCTGGAGTGCAATGGCGTGATCTCGGCTCACCGCAGCCTCCGCCTCCTGGGTTCAGGCAATTCTCCTGCCTCAGCCTCCTGAGTAGCTGGGATTACAGGCACACGCCACCATGCCCAGCTAATTTTTAGTATCTTTAGTAGAGACCCGTCTTTCACCATGTTGACCAGGATGGTCTCGATCTCTCGACCTCGTGATCCACCCGCCTCGGCCTCCCAAAGTGTTGGGATTACAGGCGTGAGCCACCGCGCCCGGCCTGTTGTTGTTTTTAATGTAGATGTTATCGCTGTCAACATCCCTCTTATAATGCAGGTCACCTGTGCGGAGCAATCCCAGCTCCCCGTGGAGAACTCAAAGGCAGCTTCTTGGCCACCGCGACTCTGACTGCATTCCCATTTTCCGGGGTACTCGGAGGACTCCATCCTGAGCCCGTGGGGCGGCGCCGTCGCCAGGTTCCCCCAATCCCAGCCGGGGCTGGAGCTGTCGCCTTTTGGAGTCCACCTGCGCTCCCCTTCTCCCGGGTGCTCAGGAGCCTCGCTGGGCCCCAGGAAGGTCTGCTCCCGGCGGGGAGCCGCGCTCCTGTCTGCGTGGCGGGGGCGCTCCTGTCCGCGAGGCGGCTCCTGGGGCGGACGGCCCCTCCCTCCCCTGGGAACAGAGGCGTTTTCTCAGCCATCTCAGAAGACTGGACACAGTTCACTGTTTGGGTCCCTACGTGGCCAGAGTCACCGTGAAACCCTGTAGGGAGTTTCCCTTTCAGCTGTCACCCAGGTGGTAACAGCTGCTGAATGTTGACCTTCAGCCCTAATCTTCTGGGATGTTCTCATTTATCAATCCAATCACGGCTGGGCGCGATGGCTCCCGCCTGTAATCCCAGCACTTTGGGAGGCCGAGGCGGGGCAGGGGAAGCCGGGGAGGGAGAGGGGGAGGGGGTGGGACGACGGATCACCTGAGATCAGGAGTGTGAGACCAGCTTAACCAACATGGAGAAACCTCATCTCTACCAAAAATATAAGAACTAACTGAGCTTGGTGACCCACGCCTGTAGTCCCAGGTACTCTCGAGGCTGAGGCAGGAGAATCCCCTGAACCCGGGAGGCGGACATCGCGGTAACCGGAGATGTGCCATTGCAGTCAAACCTGGGCGACAGAGACACTCTGTCTAAAAATTAATTAATTAATTAAATTAATTCAATCACCTTTTAAAAACTCTTTCCTCTAGTCATACACTCAAGCAATTTGAAGTGTTCACTTAATCAATCATTAGAATCCTACAGCACAGAGAAAATAGACACAATATCTAAAACTGGGCATCTGGCAGGCCAGGGCAAAGAGACAGAAATAAAGAATGCTTCCGTGTGGAAGCGGTCTGTTCACTTGAGATGAGGCTTTTCTGTTCATCAAGAACGCAAATGCCTCTCTCCAGAACTGAGCCACCGAATAGTGCCTAGCACCATCTGCTGGAACCTTTGGAAAAATCAAAATGAGAGAGTTAGAAAACCTCATGTTCATGAAAAATAATCTAGTGGCATCCAGTCTAGTCACCTCCAGTCCCCACGTGTCAAAGGTCAAAAACTGTGACGTTCCCAGCTGATGATATGGTGTGGAGGTGGCCTGTGTCTATTCCCTCTTTAAGCTGCAAATGAGAGCACAGTTGTTCTACAGCTGTCCCTCCTCCTTGTGTTCATTTATCATGCGGTTTTTAAAATCTTCCTTTATCAGCAGAAATATTTCACTTTTTGTGGTCAACATTCAGACTAAATAGAAAATGTCATATTTGTAATAATAATATTTTTGAAGAACCAGGAGCTTATCCTTGCTTCCAGTGAACTTAATTTCCAACATTTTTTAATCCTGTCATTTTGCATTAAAAAAACTACCACTTCCTGAGTACTTTATTAACAACTCTGTATTTTTCTTTCTTTTTTTTTTTTTTTGAGATGGAGTTTTGCTCTTATTACCCAGGCTGGAGTGCAATGGTGTGATCTCGGCTCACCGCAACCTCCGCCTCCTGGGTTCAGGCAATTCTCCTGCCTCAGCCTCCTCAGTAGCTGGGATT
The DNA here is from genome assembly GCF_048565385.1 of Saimiri boliviensis. Classification (NCBI taxonomy): domain Eukaryota; kingdom Metazoa; phylum Chordata; class Mammalia; order Primates; family Cebidae; genus Saimiri; species Saimiri boliviensis. The sequence continues at coordinate 124,009,644 of NC_133451.1, read as the reverse complement.
ATAGGCATGCGCCACCATGCCCAGCTAATTTTTTGTATCTTTAGTAGAGACGGAGTTTCACCATGTTGACCAGGATGGTCTCGATCTGTCGACCTCGTGATCCACCCGCCTCAGCCTTCCAAAGTGCTGGGATTACAGGCTTGAACCACCGCACCTGGCTCGATTTCATCTCTTATACGAATTACTTTTCCTTGCCTTTTCCTTCTTGTGCCTTATTGTTGACTTTCTTTTCATCCTGTATGTTCAGCTTTTGTTATCATGCATGTTCTGCTTAAATAGCTTACGTCCAGCTGGGTCCAATTCAGAACCAAGTTCCTCTGCTACTCTCCTTCCTCAAGGTGGGCAGATTATGAGAACTGAATGAGTAACATGTGTTGAGTTTGACAACTTTGTAAATGTCTCCAACGTTTTATGGGGTTTTCATGAACCCTCTGCTTTGAACTCTCATTGTAGGTGGAAAATGGTTTGCAAATTATATGGAAGGTAAATTTTATTTAAAAAAATAAACTGCCTCACTGGAGTCTATAAACGGGCCCCTTTTAGGGCCCTAGAAAACTCTTTTGAAGATATTTTTGTTTGTTTGTTTGTTTGTTTTGTTTGAGATGGAGTTTCACTCTTGTTGTCCAGGCTGGAGTAAAGTGGCATGATCTCAGCTCACTGCAACCTCCATCTCCCAGGTTCAAGCAATTCTCCTGCCTCAGCCTCTCAAGTAGTTGGGACTGCAAGCATGTACCACCAAACCTGGCTAATTTTTGTACTTTAGTAGAGACAGATTTTTGCCATGTTGACAAGGCTGGTCTTGAATTCCTGACATCAATAGAACCTCCTGCCTCAGCCTCCCCAAGTGTTGGGAATACAGGCATGAGCCACCACACCAGGCTGATTTTAAAGGTATTTTGGGCTGTTTATGAAGCATTCTGAAGACAGAAGGTTGCAGGTCTGCAGCTTCCTGAGACACTCACATGGCTGAGCCTGTCAGGTGGAAGCCCATATTGCTGAACTTGGTTTCTTTCTAAGTGCTGCCACAGTCAGAGAGCCAGGCCCTTCAGTTATGTCTGTAAATCCCTACATGAGCAGAATCAAGAGTCAGAGACTTAATAAACCACGTCCTTACCTTGCCTGGTGCTGCCTTCTGAGGTCCAGCTCTTCTACTTGGCACTCCCTAGCCAAGAAGAAATATGTCTGTGTCACCGATTCCTGGGGAGGAGAAGTTCCTCAGGTTACAGATCTTGACAAGTGGTGGATGGAAGCAGCCAAACCTAAAATACATGGAATCTTAGGAGTTTCGCCACACAGTGACTGTTCTTCCTCATAGTGGACAGTGAGTGAGAGGCCGGGGAAGAGACTTTTCTGGGAGTCGATGGTGGTGGGGGAGGCTCATTCAGTGCATGGAATTAATGAGATCTGTGCCCTGCACAGAATTACACGTGCTGCTTCATCTGATGCACCCTCATAGCGGTTATGGTTCCAATTCAGAGATGAGAACATTGAAGGCCAGAGGTTCTTTGTTTTTTGATTTTTTCTGAGACAGAGTTTCACTCTTGTTGCCCAGGCTGGAGTGCAATGGCGTGATCTCGGCTCACCACAACCTCTGCCTATTGGGTTCAAGCGATTCTCCTGTCTCAGCTTCCCGAGTAGCTGGGATTACAGGCATGCGCAACCATGACCGGCAAATTTTGTATTTCTAGTAGGGACAAGGTTTCTCCATGTTGGTCAGGCTGGTCGTGAACTCCCGATCTCAGGTGATCCACCTGCCTCACCCTCCCAAAGTGCTGAGATTACAGGCGTGAGCCACCACACCGGGCCAGAGGGCCACAGATACTGAGAGTTGGAGAGTGAGATTGCAACCCTCCCAAATCTTAGTCCCCAAAATTGCAGCCACAGTGTATCCTGACTCCCATTAAGGCAATAAAGAGCTCTGTGGTGGGGTCCTCTGGGAGCACCTCTTTCCTGTGAGCAGAAGCCTGAGGTGACATCCTCTACCCTCTTGCCTTTGTTTCTAAAAATTTGTCTATTTCGCCTAAGTGTTCCTTCCTTGACATATAATTGTTCTTTTAAAAAACTTTCCTGGCCAACATGGTGAAACCCCGACTCTACTAAAAATACAAAAATTAGCTGGATGTGGTAGCAGGCGCTTCAGCCTCCTAAGTAGCTGGGATTACAGGCACACGCCACCATGCCCAGCTAATTTTTGTATTTTTAGTAGAGACAGGGTTTCACCAGGTTGACCAGGATGGTCTCTATCTCTTGACCTCGTGATCCACCCGCCTCAGCCTCCCAAAGTGCTGGGATTACAGGCGTGAGCTACCGCGCCCGGCTAGTCTGTATTTTGTAATTTTTCTAGGAATTTCTTAACTGTTTATTGGTTGTTTATGTGGTTTTTATTTTCCATAGATTAGTGATTTTATCAGTTTTCTTTCTTTTATTAATTATAACTTTATTCCAGAGTGTTCACAGAAAAATGTGCACATTTGCATGTATACTTTGTGTGATATGCATCTTTTGAAATCTACTGAACCTCAATCATTCCCATGTATGTCTGTTCCAGAAAATGTTCAAAGTGCACTTGAAAAGAATGTGAATTGTGTGACTGCATAGGATGCTCTTTATATGTCCGCTACGTCTAGTTGGTTTATTGTGTTGTCCAAGTTTTCTGTTTTCTCACTCACCTATTTTATTCTATCTGTTATTTTTAATGAGGTATTAAAGCCTCCCTTAATGTAGAACTATTTCTCCCTTGTGTCAAGTTTTGGTTCCTATATTTTGATGGTCTACTATTAGGTGGGTGAATATTTATAACTGTTATTTCTTCTTCCTGTTTTGAATCTTGTATTAGAGTATAATGTTCTTCTTTGTCTCCATCTGCTCTCCACTGCATGGCGGGGGTGGGAGGGGGCAGACTCACTAGCCTGGAAGGCTCAGGGGAGGATCTGCTCCAGGTGGGGAGCAGCCCTCCTGTCCACGTGCCAGGGTATCTGCTCAGGGACTGAGGGCTCCTGAGGCTGATCGCCCCTCCCTTCCCTGTGAACGGACGCATTTTCTCACCCATTTCTGAAGATGCTACACCTCCAGCATCCCAGTCCCCACCTAGCCTGTCACTTCCAAACCTTGTTGGGAGTTTCCTTTTCAGCTGGCATCCAGGTAATAAGAGCTGCTGAATCTTGACCTTCAGCTCTGATCTTTGCCGAGATCTGGTTATTAAATCTAATCACCTCGCCGGGCCCAGTGGCTCAAGCCTGTAATCCCAGCACTTTGGGAGGCCGAGGCGGGTGGATCATGAGGTCAAGAGATCGAGACCATCCTGGTCAACATGGTGAAACCCTGTCTCTACCAAAAATACAAAAAATTAGCTGGGCATGGTGGCACATGCCTGTAATCCCAGCTACTCAGGAGGCTGAGGCAGGAGAATTGCCTGAACCCAGGAGGCGGAGCTTGCGGTGAGCCGAGATCTCGCCACTGCACTCCAGCCTGGGTAACAAGAGCAAAACTCCGTCCCCCCCGCCAAAAAAAAAAAAAAAAAAAAGAATGGTAGGGTTTTTTTTTTTTTTTTTAGGTTTTCGGGTACATGTGAAGAACATGCAAGATTGTTGCATAGGTACACCACGAGGCGTGGTGGCTCAAGCCTGTAATCCTAGCACTTTGGGAGGCCGAGGCGGGTGGATCACGAGGTCAAGAGATCGAGACCATCCTGGTCAACATGGTGAAACCCCGTCTCTACTAAAAATACAAAAATTAGCTGGGCATGGTGGCGCGTGCCTGTAATCCCAGCTACTCAGGAGGCTGAGGCAGGAGAATTGCCTGAACCCAGGAGGCGGAGATTGCAGTGAGCTGAGATCGCGCCATTGCACTCCAGCCTGGGTAGTAAGAGCGAAACTCTGTCTCAAAAAAAAGAATACAGGCCAATTATTTATGTATTAATAGAATGCTCTTTAATTGGGCCAGATAGGGATGAGACTGCAATTGATGACAAGCTTCCTAGTCTGAGACTTGATGGTAGCATGGAACTTGCCATGGGTAGAACCATACTGGAACATGTACTCCATGTCACTGAGATCAAGGATGGGGTCATTGATAATGTCAATACCCACTCTTCCAGAGTTAAGGCATCCCTGGTGACCAGCTACCTAACACGGTCAAATCCTTTTTGTTTGGGCTTCACTTTCTAAATAGTGACTCTGAAATGAGGCTGCTGGTGTGCAAGAAGGTTTGGCTCTCTGTCAAACGGAAGGGACAGAGAGCCAATATTTGTGTGCTTTTCTTGTTCAATATCAATAGTATTGTTTTTAATTTTGCATAGAACAATCATTGAACATATGAAGGAGCTAGCATAAAGTCTGTAGGTTGGCTCACACCTGTAATCCCGGCACTTTGGGAGGCTGAGGCGGGCACATCACTTGAGGTCAGGAGTTTGAGACCGACCTGGCCAACATAGTGAAACCCCGTCTCTACTTAAAATACAAAAAATTAGGCCGGGCACGGTGGCTCAAGCCTGTAATCCCAGCACTTTGGGAGGCCGAGGCGGGTGGATCACGAGGTCAAGAGATCGAGACCATCCTGGTCAACATGGTGAAACCCTGTCTCTGCTAAAAATACAAAAAATTAGCTCGACATGGTGGTGTGTGCCTGTAATCCCAGCTACTCAGGAGGCTGAGGCAGGAGAATTGCTTGAACCCAGGAGGCGGAGGTTGTGGTGAGCCAAGATCGTGCCATTGCACTCCAGCCTGGGTAACAAGAGTGAAACTCCGTCTCAAAAAAAAAAAAAAAAAAAAAAATACAAAAAATTAGTTACGCATGGTGGCACATGCCTATAATGCCAGCTACTTGGGAGGCTGAGGCAGGAAAATGAAGGCAGGAGAATCACTTGATCCTGGGAGGCAGAGGTTGCAGTGAGCTAACATTTCCCTCTACACTCTGCACTCTAGCCTAGGTAAACTGGGTAACAGAGAAAGACTTGGTCTCAAAACAAAACAAAACAAAACAAAAAAACCACCAACAACAACAAAAACCAAAGGAATCCCTATTTTTTTTTTTTTTTTTTTTTTTGAGACCGAGTCTTGCTCTCTCACCCAGGCTGGAGTGCAGTGTCTCAATCTCAGCTCACTGCAACCTCCGCCTCCTGGGTTCAAGCGATTCTCCTACTTCTGCCTTCTGAGTAGCTGGGATTACAGGGACACACCACCATGCCCAGCTAATTTGTTTGTATTTTTTTAGTAGAGACAGGGTTTCACCATGTTGGCCAGGCTGGTCTTGAACGCCTGACCTTGTGATGCGCCCATCTCGAACTCCCAAAGTTCTGGGATTACAGGCGTGAGCCCCTGTACCTGGCCAGGAATCATTATTAGAAGAACCCTCCAAGAACTCCAAGAACACTGGAGGAAAATATAAGAAACAGTCTTTCAGGAGATACCATTCATCTTTTACTATTTTAATTGTAAGAGATTTTGAGCAGGTCCAATACAGAAATAACACACAAGTTTTTCTGTAAATGTATCAGTGAATGTCAACATATTCAGATTATAAAATGAAACCTCGGCCGGGCGCAGTGGCTCAAGCCTGTAATCCCAGCACTTTGGGAGGCCAAGGCAGGTGGATCACGAGGTCAAGAGATCGAGACCATCCTGGTCAACATGGTGAAACCCCATCTCTACCAAAAATACAAAAAATTAGCTGGGCATGGTGGCGCGTGCCTGTAATCCCAGCTACTCAGGAGGCTGAGGCAGGAGAATTGCCTGAACCCAGGAGGCGGAGGTTGCGGTGAGCTGAGATCGCGCCATTGCACTCCAGCCTGGGTAACAAGAGCGAAACTCCGTCTCATTAAAAAAAAAAAAAAAAAAGAAGATATGATCTGGAACTTGGCTTTTGTTTGCAGTTGGTTGGGGTTTTTCATTGTTTTATTTTGATTTTCCCAACATCCTTCTCTTCAGTAAGAAGCCTGGCACAAATTACAATGTGCTCTTTTCTCAAGAAATACTTTAATTGTTCAAATTCAGAGAATTTTTGAACTTTTCAACCTTCCCTATCACTTCAAAAGGGTCTGAAATGTGCATTTCACACCCCATTTCAGCAACTTCAGCTTGCTGTTTCAGAGGCTCCAGATGGCTTTTGAGCTTCCTCCTGTGCATAGCTACAGCTTGCTCGATGGGCATCAGAAGCTGATCCTGGTGGTTAGAGACCCTGCATGGAGGACACAAAGGCTCCAGGTCCTTCTCACGAAACAGGGCCAGGCTCTGATTGTGCCTCTCACACCGGGGCTCTTCTTCCTGCTCTTCCCTCTTGTGCCACGTGGTGGGAAGCTGCTGGACAATGTCAGTCATGTGGTGCAATTGGGCGTTGTTCTTGAGGTTCCTGTCAAGGCAGTGGTGGAGGCAGACGTGACAAAGGAAGATGTTCTGTAGGTCTTCCCAGCACTGGTGGATGCAGCAGCCATAGAAGCTATGCCCAAAGTGAGTGGTGACTGGGTCTGTCAGGTAATCCAGGCAGATGGGACAGTTGGCCTCGACTTGTAGCTCAGTCAGGGAGGCTGCAAAGGCCGTTGTGCCATGAGAGTTTTGGTCTGAGGAATCTCCCTTTAGAAAGCCTTGTTCTCCTGTGGCCAAATGAAATTAGAAGCTGATGACTCCTCAATTCTCCTTCTCTTTCCTCAAAGTCAGCAGCCCTGTCTTAGCCACAGAGGATATGTCTCAAGACACCCAAACTGAGTATACTACCAAATCCTATATACGCACACTATGATTTTCCCTATTCGTACTTACCTGTGGAAAAGTTCGGCTGGAAATGGTGTCTCATGCCTGTAATCCCAGCACATTGGGAGGCAGAGGCAGGTGGATCACCTAAGGTCAGGAGTTTGAGACCAGCCTGGCCAACATGGCGAAACCCCATCTCAACTAAAAATTCAAAAATTAGCCAGGTGTGGTGGTACATGCCTGTAATCCTAGCTACTAGAGGGGCTGAGGCAGGAGGATCACTTGAACCTAGGAGGCAGAGGTTACAGTGAGCTGAGATCATGCCACTGTAGTCCAGCCTGGGCAACATAGCAAGACTCCATCTCAAAAAAAATAATAATTCAAAAATTAGCTGGGTGTGATTTTACATGCCTGTAATCCCAGCTGCTGGGGAGGCTGAGGCAGGAGAATCTTTGAACACAAGAGATGGAGTTTGCAGTAAGCTGAAATCACACCACTGCACTCCAGCTGGGCAACAAACAGAGTGAGACTCCATCTTAAAAAAGAAAAAGCTCAATTTATAAATTAAGCACAGTAAGAGCTTAGCAATAACAATAATAAAATAGAACAATATAACAATACATTCAATAAAAGTGATGTGTATGTGGTCTCTCTCTTTCTCCCCAAATCTCTTATTGCACTACAGATCTTAGCAACTTTAGCATATGAGTTTTTTCTTTCTTTATTAAAGAACTTTCATCTTTTTTTTTTTTTTTTTTTTTTTTTTTTTTTTTTTTTTTTTTTGAGATGGAGTTTCGATCTTGTTACCCAGGCTGGCACGATCTCAGATCTCGGCTCACCGCAACCTCCGCCTCCTGGGTTCAGGCAATTCTCCTGCCTCAGCCTCCCGAGCTCGGATAACAGGCAGGCGCCACCACACCCAGCTAATTTTTGTATTTTTAGTAGAGACAGGGTTTCACCATGTTGACCAGGATGGTCTCGATCTCTTGACCTCGTGACCCACCCACCTCGGCCTCTCAAAGTGCTGGGATTACATGCTTGAGCCACCGTGCCCGGCCGAACTTTCATCTTTTAAAAGAAGCACTCTAAGGCTTTTCTTTGGAATATACCAATTGCCAGCAATACTACTTTTGCACACTGGGGCCATTATTAAGTAAGATAAGGGTTACCTGAATCCAAGCGCTGTGATATTGTGACACTTAGGTTGAGATGGGTAGGAAGTGACTAGCGGGTGGGGATCGTCTACAACATGGATATGCTAGACAAAGGGATGATTTTCTCTTAGGCAGCATGGAGCAGGATGGCAGGAAATTTCATCATGCTGCGCAAAAGTGACAAGCCGGCTGGGCGTGGTGGCTCATGTGTATAATCCCAGCACTTTTAGAGGCCGAGGTAGGCAAATCACCTGAGATCAGGAGTTCAAGACTGGTGTGGCCAACATGGTGAAACTCTGTCTCTACTAATAAGACAAAAAAAAAAAAAAAAAAAAAAAAGTGACGAGCTACTTAAAACTGATGTTATTTATTTAGCAATTTTCTATTTAGTATTTTCAGACTATGGTTGGCCTCAGGTAACCGAAATTATGGAACGTGAAACTGATGAAATGGCAGATGGGGACTATCATACATCTGAAGACAATGCCCTGCAAAATCACTTTTGCCTCCTTCCCTGCAGGCTCTGAAGAAGTTTTAAGAGCCACTGATCCCAACCAGTTATTGATCATCCTGTCACCTTCTCTTGTATTCAGCAGTCCACCTGAATTGAAGGTTGACTATGGAGTCCTTTTGGTAAGAAAAGAGCTCCAAGAGCAAGGTACTCTATTGTTTCTGTGGACAAAAAGATAGCCCCAGTTTAAAAGGATGTTCAATCAAGCTGATTTTTTTCCTTTTTGACATGAACAGTGTTCAGGTTTTTCAAAAGATAAGAAAAGTTACTACTAAAGCTATATTTCACTAATAATTAAAATGATTTAGAAGACAAAACCATCACAACTTTACAACCCCAATTTTTTTTTTTTTTTTTTTTTTTTTTTTTTTTTTTTTTTTTGTTTGAGACGGAGTTTCACTCTTGTTACCCAGGCTGGAGTGCAATGTCGCGATCTCGGCTCACCACAATCTCAGCCTCCTGGGTTAAGGCAATTCTCCTGCCTCAGCCTCCTGAGTAGCTGGGATTACAGGCACGCGCCACCATGCCCAGCTAATTTTTTGTATTTTTAGTAGAGACGGGGTTTCACCATGTTGACCAGGATGGTCTCGATCTCTTGGCCTCGTGATCCACCCGCCTTGGCCTCCCAAAGTGCTGGGATTACAGGTGTGCCCGGCTACAACCCAAAATTTATTTATTTATTTATTTATTTATTTATTTTTTTTTTTTTTTTATTTTTTTTTTTTTTGAGACGGAGTTTCGCTCTTGTTACCCAGGCTGGAGTGCAATGGCGCGATCTCGGCTCACCGCAACCTCCGCCTCCTGGGTTCAGGCAATTCTCCTGCCTCAGCCTCCTGAGTAGCTGGGATTACAGGCACGCACTACCATGCCCAGCTAATTTTTTGTATTTTTAGTAGAGACGGGGTTTCACCATGTTGACCAGGATGGTCTCGATCTCTTGACCTTGTGATCCACCCGCCTCGGCCTCCCAAAGTGCTGGGATTACAGGCTTGAGCCACCGCGCCCGGCCCAACCCAAAATTTATTAATAGCTTTAGGCAAATCACCGTGTCAACTAACATGATAAAAAGTGAGTAAAACTGACATGGTGCTGGGTGCAATGGCTCAAGCCTGTAATCCCAGCACTTTGGGAGGCCAAGGCGGACGGATCACAAGGTCAGGAGATTGAGACCATCCTGGCCAACATGGTGAAACCCCAAATCTACTACAATAAAAAAGAAAAGTCGGGTGTCGTGGCATTCGCCTGTAATCCCAGCTACTCAGGAGGCTGAGGCAGGAGAATCGCTTGAACCCAGGAAGCAGAGGTTGCAGTGAGCCAAGATTGTGCCACTACACTCCAGCCTGGGTGACAGAGTGTGACTTCGTCTAAAAAAAAAAAAAACAAAAAAACAGACATTATAGTTCTCCTGAAGAAAGCACACAACACTGAGAAACAGTTTCACTAAAAAAATTGAACTCATATGTAATGAAGCCTCTATATCCAAGAATCTGTCTGAAGATAAACAGGGACAGAGAAAACTGCTAAGGACCATCTTAGCAGTCAATTAGTAAAATCAAAACTCTTAGCAACTACAGGAATATCCGCCATGTTTCTTCAACCAAGAAAAGCAAGAAAATAAAATCATGCAGGAGGAACTTGGGGATCTACATAGATTTAAAAGTCAAACCAATCAATTACAAAAGATGCATCTAACTTGGTTCTAATTTCAAGCACATGCTTTTATCAAATATTATAATTCAATTTCGAAAGGTAGATGTCTTTGATTATATAAAAATTATTGTTAATAGTGCTATCAATGTATTTTAATTTAATGTAAGGATAAATGTGAATATAGATTTTTCTTTTTGGGGGGGATTTTCTTAGATTTTTCTTTTTTTTTTTTTTTTTTTTTTTTGAGACGGAGTTTCGCTCTTGTTACCCAGGCTGGAGTGCAATGGCGCGATCTCGGCTCACCGCAACCTCCGCCTCCTGGGTTCAAGCAATTCTCCTGCCTCAGCCTCCTGAGTAGCTGGGATTACAGGCACGCGCCAACATGCCCAGCTAATTTTTTGTATTTTTAGTAGAGACGGGGTTTCACCATGTTGACCGGGATGGTCTCGATCTCTTGACCTCGTGATCCACCCGCCTCGGCCTCCCAAAGTGCTGGGATTACAGGCTTGAGCCACCGCGCCCGGCCTAGATTTTTCTTAATAATAGTTTGGTGTGGCACAGAATTCCAGATATTCCAAAGATGATTTTTTGTTTCTCCTGTTTCTGCTGGCTGTAATGATAGATATTCTGTTTATAGAGAACATCTTTGACAAAATTAGAGGGATCACAAATAAATTGGCATAAAGCTCCTTCCAAGAAGTTTAAATCTTCAATTCCCATGTGATGTACAAAAGATCTTCCTCATAGAAGACTTAAGAGTAAAAAGTGAACTGTACAAGTTTATGTGTACATATATATGTTAACAATACCGTAAGAAAAATTTTAATCTTTATTAAGTAAAATATGTAAATATATATTGATAGGTAATATATACATATCATATAATGTCACTCAGGCTGGTCTTGAATTCCGGGCCTCAAGCGATCTTCTCCATTCGTTCTTCCAGAGTGCTGGGCTTACTGGCGCCATTCACCCTTAAACCTTCAGAGTTTATTTTCCTTTGTCCCATTGGTCAGACTCCAGATGCAATCAGCATCTTCAGGACCACAGCATTTATCACCCTCTCTGATTGCATCTTGTGCACCAAGATGTGAAGATTTCACTTATTGTCCCCTGTTCCTACGTCCCACTCTTCCATCAGATCTCAGACTTCATCATAGGAAGGTATTTTTCTGGGAAGGTAGCCGTAAGTTGTTTAAATTAATTATTTTTATTTTTTTATTTTTTAATTTATTTTGAGATGAAGTCTTGCTCTGTCACCCAGATTGGAGTACAGTGGCTTGATCTCAACTCACTGCAACCTCTGCCTCCTGGCCTCAAGAGATTCTTCTGCCTCAGCCTCCCGAGTAGCTGGGATTACAGACATGCACCACCATGCCAGGATAATTTTTTGTATTTTTAGTAGACACAGGGTTTCGCCACGTTGTCCAGGCTGGTCTCGAACTCGTGACCTCAGGTGATCCGCCCTCAGCCTCTCAAAGTGCTGGAATTACAGGCATGAGCCACCGCCCCGGCCACATAGCCCTAAGTTTTAAACAGAAAAGTGCTATGTCAGTTCTATGATTTCTTCTACAGATATTAGCCTCTTACAAGTGCCTCATTTACCAAATTGTAAGACTTAAGAGGCTCCTCAATTACTAATCCTTCAGTCCTGAAGATTTTACTGGTGGTGGCCGGGTGCCATTGCTCAAGCCTGTAATCCCAGCACTTTGGGAGGCCGAGGTGGGTGGTTCACGAGGTCAAGAGATCGAGACCATCCTGGCCAACATGTTGAAACCCCGTCTCTACTAAAAACACAGAAAAAAATTAGCTGGGCATGGTGGTGCGCACCTGTAATTCCAGCCAGTCGGGAGGCTGAGGCAGGAGAATCTCTTGAACCCAGGATACGGAGTTTGCAGTGAGCCGAGATCGCGCCACTGCACTCCAGCCTAGTGAAAGAGTAAGACTCTGTCTAAAAATATAAAGATTTTACTGGCTCTCTGGTTGAGAGGTTACGCAGCGGAGGAGGAAGACGACGTGGTGGTAAAGCTTTCAAAACCAGCTCGCAGTTAGTATAGCCTCGTTTTAAGCTGCTCATAGAAGCCGAGCAGAGCGTCTCGCGCCTGTAATCATAGCACTTTGGAAGGCCAAGGCAGGCGGATCGATTGAGCCCTTGAGTTCGAGACCAGCCAGGGCAACATGGCGAAACACGGTCTCTACCAAAAAGTACAAAATCAGCAGGCGGGGTGGCGCGCGCCCGTAACCCCAGCCACTCAGGAGGCTAAGGTGGCAGGATCGCTTACGCCCGGATGGTCAAAGTTACAGTGAGGCGAGACCGCGCCAGACCCTCTCAAAAAAAAAGAAAACAGAAAAGGTAGCTCATAGGAATGAAAAATCTGAAAAAGTTGCCATTGGGATTTAAACGACCCGCTGAAGCCCTCAGGGACCCCACCACTGAGGGAGCCGCCCCAGGCTCTGCTCCGAATCTTCCCACGCCCCCTACACCCAGCGGCATTGAGCATGCGCAGACCCTTCCCGCCCACTTCCGGTGGAGCAGCTAACCACCGCGTGGGTTGAGTGTGCGCCTAAAACTCAAAAACCAGAGCGTTCTGGGTTGAGTGGGGGTTTCGGTTCTGCGCCCCGCGGGGTTCCGTGGGTCCTGCACAGCATCAGGCCTGAGCCGCCGGTCCAGCTGCTCCAGGTAAGCCGGGAGGGCCGCAGGAAAGGCCCAGTAGGGCCTGGCGGGAGGGTTACTCAACCTGGCAGGGGCTTCCTGAGAATCCGCTGTGCCCAAACCTCGGGGTCGGGACCCGTCCACGGCTGGTCTTCTCAGACTGTGGATCCTTTTGGTGGTGGTGGTGGTTTTTTGAAATGGAGTCGCACTCTTGTTGCCCAGGCTGAAGTGCAGGGGCGCAATCTCGGCTCACGGTAACCTCCGCCTCCCGGGTTCCAGCGATTCTGCTGCCTCAGCCTCCCGAGTAGCTGGAATTACAGGCGCCCGCCACCACACCTGGCTAATTTTTGTATTTTTAGTAGAGACAGGGTTTCACCACGTTGGCTCCGCTGGTGTCGAACTCCCGACCACAGGTGATCCGCCCGCGTGTGTCTCCCAAAGTGCTGAGATTACAGACGTGAGCCACCGCGCCCCGCCGAATCCTGTTTTAAGAAGCGCAAGAGGCCGGGTGCGGTGGCTCACGCCTGTAATCCCATCACTTTGGGAGGCCGACGCGGGTGGATCACGAGGTCAAGAGATCGAGACCATGCTGGTCAACGTGGTGAAACCCCGTCTCTATTAAAAATACAAAAAATTAGCTGGGCGTGGTGGCACGTGCCTGTAATCCCAGCTACTCAGGAGGCTGAGGCAGGAGAATTGCCTGAACCCAGGAGGCGGAGGTTGCGGTGAGCTGAGATCGCGCCGTTGCACTCCAGCCTGGGTAACAAGAGCGAAACTCCCTCTCAAAAAAAAAAAAGCGGGGTGGGGGTGGCAAGAAGCGGCGCAGGCAGTAGGACCCAGATGATTGAATTTTGGAGAAGATTGTGGTGGAAGTATTAAGCTCCCACCCTACAGTACCAGCCCTTTCCTGGAGGATTTAGTGTTCTTCTGTCCTGCTACGGATGAGAAAGTTTAAGCTCAGTTACGCTTCGTATCATCTAAAATACAGAGGTCGAATCTTGAGATCAGGGGATCTCCCACAGGTTTGATTTATTAGCCAAATATTCATTGAGCCCACACTATGGGCCATCACAAGAATCAGAGTAGGAGCCGGGCATGGTGGGTCATATCTGTCACTCCCCAACACGTAGAGGCCGATGTGGGAGGATGCTTGAACCCAGTAATAGCTCTGGCTGGTGCCTGGTCAACATGGTGAGACCCCTGTCTCTACTAAAAAAAATCCGGGCATGCGGGCGCAGTGGCTCAAGCCTGTAATCCCAGCACTTTGGGAGGCCGAGGTGGGCGGATCATGAGGTCAAGAGATCGAGACCATCCTGGTCAACATGGTGAAACCCCGTCTCTACTAAAAATACAAAAAATTAGCTGGGCATGGTGGCGTGTGCCTGTAATCCCAGCTACTCAGGAGGCTGAGGCAGGAGAATTGCCTGAACCCAGGAGGCGGAGGTTGCCGTGAGCCGAGATTGGGCCATTGCACTCCAGCCTGGGTAACAAGAGTGAAACTCCGTCTCAAAAAAAAAAAAAAAAAAAATCCTGATATGTACCTATGGTCCCAACTACTCCAGAGGCTGAGGTTGCAGGATTGCTTGAGCCAAGGAGGCACAGATTGCAGTGACCCGAGATCAAGCCACCGAACTCCACCCTGGGCAACAGAGTGAGATCCTGTCTCAAATAAATAGATAAATAGATAGATAGATAGATAGATAGATAGATAGATAGATGATAGGTAGATAGGCCAGGCAAGGTGCCTCACACCTGTAATCCCAGCACTTAGGAAGGCCAAGGTGGATGGATCATGAGATCAGGAGTTCCAGACCAGCCTGACAGATATGGTGAAACTCAATCTCTACTAAAAGTACAAAAATTATTCCGACGTGGGGGTGTGTACCTGTAAGCCCAGCTACCCCGGAAGCTGGGGCAGGAGAATTGCTTGAACCCTGAAGGCAGAGGTTGCAGTGAGCCGAGATCACGTCATAGTACTACAGCCTGGGCAACAGATGGAAACTGTGTCACACAAAAGTAAATAAAGTAATAGAGGTTGAATTATTTTCTAATTGACAAGATCTAACGCAGTGGTGATTTAATCTTGAGAGTAGGGAATCTACCACAGGTTTGATTTATTAGCCTAATAATTATTGAGCACACACTGTACACCAGCGTAAGAATCACTGTTGGTAATTCAGTTTTGAGGAAAATAAGGAAGAATTCAGACCGTGAACAGTACTCTCCAGTGTGCTTAACCAAAGGTTGACAAAAATAAATATAAAAATCTCAACTGTAATCTGCAGTATGATGGGTATGTGGAACCAGGAAAGAGTAGAGTCCAGATGTTGGTGAGTGTTGTCATACTTACTAGTAAGAAAAGCCATTTCATTGGAAATAGGACAGTTATAGGATTAGATTTGTTTTTGGAAACTATAGAATTATGGAATTGACAGGATAGAGCGTGTCAAAAATCAACAAAGCCAGACACTGGGTAGTCATAAGGACAGATTTTAATCAGTAATATACTATTGCAATAGGGAGAATTCAGCATGAACAGAATTCAACTGTGATTTGTACAGAGGTGACCATGTCCTTTAAATGGGAACTGAGGAAATGAAGGTAGAGAGTAGGGGCTCAGTAGAGTCAGGGAGGAGAAAAATTACAAAAAAGTGAGAAAGGGGTGGTTGGGTCATGTGAAACACACCTGGGTTTGCTCACTGGCACTTAAGGAAGTCAGGCCCCAAATCTGCCATAGATGCTGGGAGACAGGGGCCCTGTCTTCAGGCATGAGATGGTAACTATAGTGCGCTAATGTTTATAGCTCGGACTGGAGAATGGCTTATGGTGCTGTTCTTTTCATTTCATGGCCTAAGTCTGGAAGATGGGTTAGGGGAAGCTGCAGTGTGTGGGGAAGAACTCTTGAGTTCCAGATCTACGCAGGAATGTTCCCTGCACCTTTTTATTTTAAATGAAATGCTCCCCGCCTCCCTTTTTTTTTTTTTTTTTTTTTTTTTTTTTTTTTTTGATTTCTACAGCAATGTGGTTCTTTCTTCTGATTTCAAAAATTCCCATTAATTTTGCAACATATTGGCTATATAGCTTTGTTCAGGCGTCTTAAAACTTCCTCTTCAAATTTACCCAGCCCCAAAGCACCCATTAAACATAGTGTTTTGAAGCAACGACTAGGAGCCTATGCAATGACATTGTTATTTATGAAAAAATTAAATTGGAAGGTGGGAAGAGTTAAAGGATACAGTATTATTTTAATTCCTTATCAAAATTGGAATGTACGTGAAATTTTCTGCCCAGCTACTGCTAGGAGCAGTTAACACCTTCTCTAATTAGGACCAGTAAGTGATATACTAGCTTTTAGACCAAAAAAATACTGTAATATATATATATATTACAGTACAGTAATTCATGACATAGAAGTAGGTAGTTGGGCTAGATTTCTAAATGCTCTTTTCACTTGGAAATTTTATAAGATTTTGTAATAGTATCTATGTCGGTATCCTTACCAAAATTACCATGTTTGGTAATTTGCTAAATGATCACAGGAATCAGCTTAGTATTATTTGAGGTTATAACTTTATTTTTTTGAGATGACATTTCTGTCATCCAGACTGGAGTACAATGGCACAATCATGGCTCACTGAAGCCTTGAACTCCTGGGCTCAAGGAATCCTCTCACCTCAGCTTTCCGAGTGCTGGGACTGTAGGTACATGCTACCATGTCTGGCTGATTTTTAAAACAATTTATAGTGATGAAGTTTTTCCCTGTTGCCCAGATGGTCTTGAATGTCTGGCCTCAATTGATCCTTCTGCCCTCAGCCTCCCAAAGTGCTGGGATTACAGATGTGAGCCGCCACACATGGCCAACAATTATGGTTTATTATAGTGAAAGGATACAAAGCAAAATCAGCAAAGCGAAACGGCATGTGGGATGAAGTCTGGATGAAACCAAGCATAAGTTTCCAAAAGTCCCCTCTACATGAAGTCACACAGGACCTGTTTGATTTGTATGGAGACAAAGTGATACAGGAGTGAACTGTTGTCTACCAAGGATGCTCTGTAAGATTTGTCTTTCCAGGGTTTTTATTGAGAAGAGGTCATGCAGGCACCTCTACCTAGCTTATATCAAAATTCTAGTTTCTCAGAAGGAAAGCAGCTATTCGCCGTAAACGTCATTGTTTGTATAAACACTGTAGGTGTAGTGAGCCATTCTTACGAGAGAATGACAGGACCTATTTCCTCATAAGTTCCTGATAAATTCTGGAAATCAACGTTGCCAAGTAGCAGCCTTGCAAGCAGCCTTATAAGGGTGGCAGTCTTCGGCCTGCTGTGCTCATTGTTTTGCACAAAACCACTTGGTGAGCATCTGTTCTGGGTCAGGCACTGTAACATCCTTACATGTCTATTTTCATTTAATGCTTTCAGCTTGCTGAAGTAGAAAGAAACTCAGAGACATTAAGTTAGTTGGTCAATGATCTAGGTAAGTGAATGTTGAAGTGAAACACCCATCCCTTTAGAGACCACTATCTAATAATTTCTGTGGTATCTGTTTACACATCTTACGTGGTTTTTTAAAAGTTTAAAAATCTTAATTTTCCCCTCGTTAGGTTTTTTGATATAGTTTCAATTTATGGATGTCCATCTGGGTGAATTAAACAGAACTATATGAAGCTCTTTAATAAAGGTTTTGAACACTATGCACTAATGTGAATACGAAGAAAAGATAGTGTGCTTAGGCTGGGTGTGGTGGCTCACACCTGTAATCCCAGCACTTTGAGAGGCCAAGGCCAGCTGATCACTTGAGATCAGGAGTTCAAGACCAGCCTGGCCAACGTGGTGAAACCCCATCTCTACTAGAAATACAATAATTAGCCAGGCGTGGTGGTGGGTACCTGTAATCCCAGCTACTAGGGAGGCTGAGGGAGGAGAATCGCTTGAACCCAGGAGGCGGAGGTTGCAGTAAGCCGATACTATGCCATTGCACTCCAGCGTGGGATACAAGAGTGAGACTCTATCTCAAGAAAAGAAAGGAAAAAACACCAGGAGTGGTGGCATGTGGGCATGTGCCTGTAGTCCCAGCTATTTGGGAGGCTCAAGCAGGAGAATCACTTGAACCCAGGAGGCAGAGGTCGCAGTGAGCCAAGACTGTAGGATTGCACTCCAGCCGGGGCAACAAGAATGAAACACTGTCTAAAAAAGAAAAAAAAAAGATAGTGTGCTTAATGATTTAGTATCACACCAGTAGTTACACCAGTTAGTATTAGGGGTTTGGATAAGCATATCAAATCTTTTTGCTTGTGTGTTTATTTGTTTGAGACGAGTTTTACTCTTGTTGCCCAGGCTGCAGTGCAATGGCATGATCTTGGCTCACTGCAACCTCCACCTCCTGGGTTCAAGTGATTCTCCTGCGTCAGCCTCCTAGGTAGCTGGGATTACAGGTGCCCAGCTAATTTTTTAATTTTTAGTAGAGACAGGGTTTTTTCATGTTAGCCAGGTTGGTCTTGAACTCGTGACCTCAGGTGATCCACACACCTTGGCCTCCCAAAGTGCTGGGATTATAGGCATCAGCTATCATGCCCAGTCAAATCATACATATAAATTCCATGCCTGTTGGGTACTGAACAATGGGTACACATGGATACAGGGAGGGGAGCATCACACACTATGGGGTGGGGGAAATAGGGGAGGGACGGCAGGGGTTGGGGAGTTGGGGAGGGATAACATGGGGAGAAATGCCAGATATAGGTGATGGGGAGCAAGGCAGCAAACCACACTGCCACATGTGTACCTATGCAACAATCTTACATGTTGTTCACTTGTACCCCAAAACCTAAAATGCAATAAAAGTAAATAAATAAATATATAAATAAATAATGCCATGCCTGTAATTGAGGATAATAACCAAACCATCAGGGTTTGGGATTTTGCCTTACTTGCAAGGTATTAAGTTATCTTGTTAATATATATATATATATATTTTTTTGAGACGGAGTTTCGCTCTTGTTACCCAGGCTGGAGTGCAATGGCGCGATCTCAGCTCACCGCAACCTCCGCCTCCTGGGTTCAGGCAATTCTCCAGCCTCAGCCTCCTGAGTAGCTGGGATTACAGGCACGTGCCACCATGCCCAGCTAATTTTTTTTGTATTTTTCAGTAGAGACGGGGTTTCACCATGTTGACCAGGATGGTCTTGATCTCTCGACCTCGTGATCCACCCGCCTCGGCCTCCCAAAGTGCTGGGATTACAGACTTGAGCCACCGCGCCCGGCTATCTTGTTAATATTTTAATGGATATTCCCTGAAGACATAACAGTCTTGGATTGGAGACAAAGAACTTTATTACTTCTGACACAGTCAGCAGCATGAGCATCATGTTGGTATTGGTTCCCCAGGCCTCCCAAGTCCCACAGAGGTGGTGCAAAGGGACCATGGTAGATGTCACACACAACATGGGTTTGCATTATAGCCAGTGAACCCTGAGCTTGGGAATCCATTTTAGCAAACCTGTTCTTTGTCCCAAATTGACACTTACATCTTTTTTCAAATATGCCTCCTGCAAACACAACCATGAGAAATATCCTGGATAGAGTGGTCCTAGTGGAATTTTGGCCTATCCAGAAGATCAGAGAGGGACACTCAGGACCTATGACAGATCTCCCGAATTGTGGTGAGGTTTTAGTTAAGGAGATCGGTTATTGTGTGGAAAGCACTGTTCCTGACACGTAGTAAACCTTACCAGAGAAGGTGACTTTTGAGCTGTTTCCAAACATTCTGAGAGATCAATCTTTGGGAAAAGGTGAGGAAAGGATCCTCTCGGTAAAGGAAATAGTGTTTGCAAAAATGAGAGATTTACATAGGATGGTTCAACAAATTCTGAACCCTCCTAGATCAGAGGAAGATTAGAGTTGTGAGTCAGTGTATGTTAGAGAATGCACCTTCACCAGTCCATTTCTTCCAGCCACTGTCATCCATGTGAGTGCTCTTAAATCGCTGTGCTGTGTCATTGCACACTGCCATAGCACATCATGTGGAGCTCAGTGTGCAATAACATAGCAAAGCGATTTAAGAGCACTCACGTGGATGACAGTAGCTGGAAGATCTGGTAAGTAGTTTAGAGTCAAGGGGAAAAGGAATGAATTTACCTATAGACTGGGATTACTTGCAGGTATATCTAGGAAGGCAGGCCAAGTTCAACCCAACTTACTTTTCGAAGTTCCTTCAGGACTGAAAGCCTGATGTAGCTATGTGTTCTGCTGAAGTGTGCTGGATTGAAATAGGTGAGGAGTGGAATGGAATGGATGTTAAAATATGTGATAACTACATATAAGCTGTTTCATTAATTCTTTAATTAATTTTTTTTTTTTTTTTTTTTTGAGACATGCTCTGTCACCCAGGCTGGAGTACAGTGCTGCAATCTCGGTTCACTGCAACCTGGCTTCCTGGATTCAAGATTCTCCCACCTCAGGCTCCCAAGTAGCTGAGAGTACAGGCGAGCACCACCATGCCCAGATAATTTTTGTATTTTTAGTAGAGATGGGGTTTCACCGTGTTGACCAGGCTGGTCTCGAGCTCTTGACCTCCAGTGATCCGCCTGCCTTGGCCTCCCAAAGTGCTGGGATTACAGGCGCGAGCCACCATGCCCAGCTCCTGTTTAATTACTTCGAGGATGAATGATTTTATTCATATTAGAATAATTCCAAAATGGATGGAGTGTGGTAGGGCTCTCTTTTAATTTTGAACAGTCTCCCAACCTAAATTTTATCTTTTATAGCATTGACATTATTCTCTATTTGTATTAGTTTTGGGATTTTATTAATTCATGTAACCGTTTGTTCATGATTCACTTTTTCGAAGGTCTTTATTGATTTTCTACTACCTCCCTATGAATAAAATAGACTAAGTACCTACTTCCAGTCTATCTCATTCACCAGCTAAGGCCAAAAGAAAAACAAATGCATGAAAAAACGATCTCAGATTCTGACTGAGTTATATGAAAGTAAAGAAATGGGATAGTGAGAGACTAGAGGGTGGGCGGGAGGCAGTCAGATTGAGGAGCAGCACATAGGACGTGTGAGGTGACCCGAAGGAAAAGAGAAGTGTTTGTAAGGATCGCCAGTAAGTATTTAAAGTATGTATTTTCTAAGTATCAGGACGTTTTCTTTTGTAGCTATGGTACAGTTAGGAAATTCAGGAAGCTTAACTTTGATGTATTACTAATATCTAACAAATAGTACATACTCCATTTTTTCACTTTGTACTGTACTATCTACTTCATTGCAACTTATTTTTCCCAATCTCGAATCCAACCTAAGAGAATGATTTACTTTTTTTTTTCCTCATACATAAGGACACAGGCTGGGTGTAGTGGCTCACACCCATACTCACATCAGGCCAAGGTGGGAGGACTGTTCAAAACCACCCTGGCCAACACAGAGAGACCCCATCTCTGCAAAATAGTTTAAAAATTAGACACGCCTGGTGGCACAAGCTTGTGTTCCCAGTTACTCTGGAGGCCGAGGCTGCGGAGAGCCGTGGCCGTACGGCTGCACTCTAGCCTGGGTGACACAGCAAGACTCTGTCTCAAAGAAGAAAAAAAAGAACAATTGCTGCTTTTTCTCCCAGCACTGTTGTCATTTGTGCTGTTAAGTACCATTTTCATGTTGAATCTTGTATGAGTTGGATTTCTTCAGTTTCCAGTTTCCTTGTGATTAGAATCAGATGTATTTTATATATGATATATGTATGTTATATATAAATATGTTAACATATACTTGTATATTTATGTTATATATTTTATCTGATTCTAATCAAAGGGAAACAATGAATCATTGTTTTATATGTGTGTATATATATATTTATTTATATACACAGACACACATACATATATATATATATATATATATTTTTTTTTTTTTTACTATTTCACTGATTTTTTTTATTAGGGCAAGCGTATGTTTTGTAACATATTTCACTTGCAAGTATGTATGATGAGGTCTCCCTGTCTCTCTACACTGGCGCTCCTGGGGTCTGGTCACAATATGCCACCACAGTGGGGGCAAATCACCTTCCTTTCGGGCAGGAGGCAAAGCTTCAGTCAGAGGACCACCAGGTGGCGTTTCCTCCTCCAGTTTAATCTCTTTCCCAGCTTTCTCCCCGCAGTTTCTTCCCCTTTCTCTCTTGGCAAAGTAATCAAGATACATTGCCTTTTCAGAAGGATGCCAGGCATCCATGCAGTTTTCTGGAACCCTGTAACACTCGTGTCTCTCATACGAGGAACCCCCAGGAGAGTCAGGGAAGATGTATGCCTGTGGATACTCACAGGACCAGAAATCTTCCTCAGCCTCCCTCAGCATCTGGGTGGCCTTCTTCATATCCTTTTCATTCTTATGTTCTTCAAACCGGGCTCCCATCAAACAAGCCAAGTATTGGTATTTGTCCCTGTGGACACACCACGACTTGAGGTGGCTCAGCGCCCCGTTACAAAACCACAGCACCTTCTGTTTTAGTAATGATTCTTGCCTGAGCCAATTATATTGTGATTCCAAATTGAGATTTTGAAATTGAAAATCTTTTCTTGGCCAGACGCAGTGGCTCAGGCTTATAATCTCAGCACTTTGGTAGGCCAAGACAGGCAGATTACCTGAGGTCAGGAGTTTGAAACCAGGCTGACCAACATGGAGAAACCCCATCTCTATTAAAAATACAAAATAATTTCACTGCATGAAGTCATTTTTAAAAAATACAAAATTAGCCGGGCGCGGTGGCTCAAGCCTGTAATCCCAGCACTTTGGGAGGCCAAGGCAGGTGGATCACGAGGTCAAGAGATCGAGACCATCCTGGTCAACATGGTGAAACACCGTCTCTACTAAAAATACAAAAAACTAGCTGGGCGTGGTGGTGTGTGCCTGTAATTCCAGCTACTTAGGAGGCTGAGGCAGGGGAATTGCCTGAGCCCAGGAGGCGGAGGTTGTGGTGAGCGGAGATCGTGCAATTGCACTCCAGCCTGGGTAACAAGAGCAAAACTCCGTCTCAAAAAAAAGAAAAAAAAAAATACAAAATTAGTTGGTCATGGTGGCGCATGCCTGTAATCCAAGCTACTTGGAGGCTAAGGCAGGAGAATCGCTTGAACCTGGGAAGTGAAGGTTGCGGTGAGCTGAGATTGCGCCTTTGCACTCCAGCCTGGGCAACAAGAGCAAAACTCCATCTCAAAAAATAAAAATAATCAACGGGCGTGGTGGCTCATGCCTGTAAGCCCAGCACTTTTGGAGGCCGAGGTGGGTGGTTCACGAGGTCAAGAGATCGAGACCATCTTGACCAAGATGTTGAAACCCCGTCTCTACTAGAAACACACAAAACAATTAGCTGGGCATGGTGGTGCGCATCTGTCATCTCAGCCAGTTGGGAGGCTGAGGCAGGAGAATCTCTTGAACCCAGGATATGGAGATTGCAGTGAGCCGGGATCGCGCCACTGCACTCTAACCTGGGGAAAGATCAAGACTCTGTCTAAAAATAAATTTTTTAAAAAAATAAAAATATAAAGATTTTACTGGCTCTCTGGTTGAGAGGTTACGCAGCGGTGGAGGAAGACGACATGGTGGTAAAGCTTTCAAAACCAGCTCGCAGTTAGTTTAGCCTCGTTTTACGCTCACCTTCAAGCTGCTCATAGCAGCCGGGCACAGCGGCTGGCGCCTGTAATCATAGCACTTTGGAAGGCCGAGGCAGGCGGATCGATTGAGCTCTTGAGTTCGAGACCAGCCAGGGCAACATGGCGAAACACGGTCTCTACCAAAAAGTACAAAATCAGCAGGCGGGGTGGCGCGCGCCCGTAACCCCAGCCACTCAGGAGGCTAAGGTGGCAGGATCGCTTACGCCCGGATGGTCAAAGTTACAGTGAGGCGAGACCGCGCCAGACCCTCTCAAAAAAAAAGAAAACAGAAAAGGTAGCTCATAGGAATGAAAAATCTGAAAAAGTTGCCATTGGGATTTAAACGACCCGCTGAAGCCCTCAGGGACCCCACCACTGAGGGAGCCGCCCCAGGCTCTGCTCCGAATCTTCCCACGCCCCCTGCACCCAGCGGCATTGAGCATGCGCAGACCCTTCCCGCCCACTTCCGGTGGAGCAGCTAACCACCGCGTGGGTTGAGTGTGCGCCTAAAACTCAAAAACCAGAGCGTTCTGGGTTGAGCGGGGCTTTCGGTTCTGCGCCCCGCGGGGTTCCGTGGGTCCTGCACAGCATCAGGCCTGAGCCGCCGGTCCAGCTGCTCCAGGTAAGCCGGGAGGGCCGCAAGAAAGGCCCAGTAGGGCCTGGCGGGAGGGTTACTCAACCCGGCAGGGGCTTCCTGAGAATCCACTGTGCCCAAACCTCGGGGTCAGGACCCGTCCACGGCTGGTCTTCTCAGACTGTGGATCCTTTTGGTGGTGGTGGTTGTTTTTTGAAATGGAGTCGCGCTCTTGTTGCCCAGGCTGAAGTGCAGGGGCGCAATCTCGGCTCACGGTAACCTCCGCCTCCCGGGTTCCAGCGATTCTGCTGCCTCAGCCTCCCGAGTAGCTGGGATTACAGGCGCCCGCCACCACACCTGGCTAATTTTTGTATTTTTAGTAGAGACAGGGTTTCACCACGTTGGCTCCGCTGGTGTCGAACTCCCGACCACCAGTGATACGCCCGCTTGGGTCTCCCAAAGTGCTGAGATTACAGGGGTGAGCCACCGCGCCCCGCCGAATTGTGTTTTAAGAAGCGCAAGAGGCCAGGCGTGGTGGCTCAAGCCTCTAATCCAGCACTTTGGGAGGCCGAGGCGGGTGCATCACGGGGTCGAGAGTTCGAGACCATCCTGGTCGACGTGGTGAAACCCCGTCTCTACTAAAAATACAAAAATTTAGCTGGGCGTGGTGGCGCATGCCTGTAATCCCAGCTACTCAGGAGGCTGAGGCAGGAGAATTACCTGAACCCAGGATGCGGAGGTTGCGGTGAGCCGAGATCGCGCCTTTGCACTCCAGCCTGGGTAACAAGAGCGAAAACCGTCTCCAAAAAAAAAAGCACAAGGCCCCGCACAGGCAGTGGGACTCTGATGATTGAATTTTGGAGAAGATTGTGGTGGGAGTGTTAAGCTCCCACCCTACAGCACCAGCCCTTCCCTGGAGGATTTAGTGTTCTTCCGTCCTGCTACGGATGAGAAAGTTTAGGCTCAGTTACGCTTCGTATCATCTAAAATACAGAGGTTGAGTCTTGAGGTCAGGGATCTCCCACAGGTTTGATTTATTAGCCGAATATTCATTGAGCCCACACTGTGGGCCATCACAAGAATCAGAGTAGGAGCCGGGCATGGTGGGTCATATCTGTCACTCCCCAACACGTAGAGGCCGATATGGGAGGATGCTTGAACCCAGTTCTGGGTCAGGTTGGTGCCTGGGCAACATGGTGAGACCCCTGTCTCTACTAAAAAAATCCGGGCATAGGCACATGCCTATGGTCCCAGCTACTTGGGAGGCTGAGGTTGGAGGATTGCTTGAGCCCAGGAGGCAGAGATTGCAGTGACCGGAGATCAAGCCATACATTACTAAAAATTAGCTGGGCATGGTGGCTCGTGCCTGTAATCCCAGCTACTCAGGAGGCTGAGGCAGGAGAATTGCCTGAACCCAGGAGGCGGAGGTTGCGGTGAGCTGAGATCGCGCCATTGCACTCCAGCCTGGGTAACAAGAGCGAAACTCCGTCTCAAAAAAAAAAAAAAGAAAAACAAATGCATGAAAAAAACAACCTCAGATTCTGACTGAGTTCTATGAAAGTAAAGAAATGGGATAGTGAGAGACTAGAGGGTGGGCGGGAGGCAGTCAGATTGAGGAGCAGCACATAGGACGTGTGAGGTGACCCGAAGGAAAAGAGAAGTGTTTGTAAGGATCGCCAGTGAGTATTTAAAGTATGTATTTTCTAAGTATCAGGACGTTTTCTTTTGTAGCTATGGTACAGTTAGGAAATTCAGGAAGCTTAACTTTGATGTATTACTAATATCTAACAAATAGTACATACTCCATTTTTTCACTTTGTACTGTACTATCTACTTCATTGCAACTTATTTTTCCCAATCTCGAATCCAACCTAAGAGAATGATTTACTTTTTTTTTTCCTCATACATAAGGACACAGGCTGGGTGTAGTGGCTCACACCCATACTCACATCAGGCCAAGGTGGGAGGACTGTTCAGAACCACCCCGGCCAACACAGAGAGACCCCATCTCTGCAAAATAGTTTAAAAATTAGACACGCCTGGTGGCACAAGCTTGTGTTCCCAGTTACTCTGGAGGCCGAGGCTGCGGAGAGCCGTGGCCGTACGGCTGCACTCTAGCCTGGGTGACACAGCAAGACTCTGTCTCAAAGAAGAAAAAAAAGAACAATTGCTGCTTTTTCTCCCAGCACTGTTGTCATTTGTGCTGTTAAGTACCATTTTCATGTTGAATCTTGTATGAGTTGGATTTCTTCATAGTTTCCAGTTTCCTTGTGATTAGAATCAGATGTATTTTATATATGATATATGTATGTTATATATAAATATATTTACATACACTTGTATATTTATGTAATATGTTTCATCTGATTCTAATCAAAAGGAAACAATGAATCATTGTTGTATATATATATATATATACACACACATATATATATATATATTTTTTTATACTATTTCACTGATTTTTTTATTAGGGCAAGCGTATGTTTTGTAACATATTTCACTTGCAAGTATGTATGATGAGGTCTCCCTGTCTCTCTACACTGGCGCTCCTGGGGTCTGGTCACAATATGCCACCACAGTGGGGGCAAATCACCTTCCTTTCGGGCAGGAGGCAAAGCTTCAGTCAGAGGACCACCAGGTGGCGTTTCCTCCTCCAGTTGTTTAATCTCTTTCCCAGCTTTCTCCCCGCAGTTTCTTCCCCTTTCTCTCTTGGCAAAGTAATCAGGATACATTGCCCTTTGGGAAGGATGCCAGGCATCCAAGCAGTTTTCTGGAACCTTGTAACACTCGTGTCTCTTATACGAGGAACCCCCAGGAGAGTCAGGGAAGATGTATGGCTGTGAATGCTCACGGTACCAGAGATCTTCCTCAGCCTCCCTCAGCATCTGGGTGGCCTTTATCATATCCTTTTCATTCTTATGTTCTTCCAACCGGGCTCCCATCAAACAAGCCAAGCATCGGTATTTGTCCCTGTGGACACACCACGACTTGAGGTGGCTCTGTAGCTCCTTAAAAAACCGCACCACCTTCTGCTGATGAGTAACGTAGGCTGCCGGTTCAGAGAACGCCATGGCGGCACTATACATATACTTTTATATCTAATTCTCTATTATAGGGCAGGCTCAGTGGCCCACACCTGTAATCCCAGCACTTTGGGAGGCTGAGGCAGATGGATCACATGAGGTCAGGAGTTCGAGACCAGCCTGGCCAACATGGTGAAACCCCATCTCTACTAAAATTACAAAAATCAGCTGGGCATGGTGGCGGGGACCTCAGTCCCAGATACTTGGGAGGCTGAGGCAGAAGAATCGCTTGAATTGGGAGGCAAAGGTTGCAGTGAGCCAGAATCATGCCATTGGACTCCAGCTTGGGAGATAGTGAAACTCCATCTCAAAAAATAATATAATTTTATGTTATATATAATTACATATAATAGAATTTTATGTATTATACATATATTCTGCAAAATTCTCCATAGATGTGATGCTTTGCTCTCCATTTCAGGTCATCCGGTTGTGCCATCGTTGGTTCAGGTGGTGGTCTCTAGATCTCTACATTATAAAGGTACTCATATTTGTAATTAAAATATAATCCTAGAGTAAAATTTTTGAGAATGTGAATATCATTCTCTCCTAAAATGTTACCCAATAGTTTTTTTTTTTTTTTTTTTTTTTTTTTTTGAGACGGAGTTTCACTCTTGTTACCCAGGCTGGAGTGCAATGACACGATCTCGGCTCACTGCAACCTCCGCCTCCTGGGTTCAGGCAATTCTCCTGCCTCAGCCTCCTGAGTAGCTGGGATTACAGGCACGTGCCACCACACCCAGCTAATTTTTTGTATTTTTATTAGAGACGGGGTTTCACCATGTTGACCAGGATGGTCTTGATCTCTCGACCTCGTGATCCACCCGCCTCGGCCTCCCAAAGTGCTGGGATTACAGGCTTGAGCCACCGCGCCCGGCCTCCAATAGTTTTTATAGTTAGTAATGATTCTTACCTGAGCCAATTATATTGTGATTCCAAATTCAGGACTTTTTTTTTTTTTTGAGACGGAGTTTCGCTCTTGTTACCCAGGCTGGAGTGCAATGGCGCGATCTCGGCTCACCGCAACCTCTGCCTCCTGGGTTCAGGTAATTCTCCTGCCTCAGCCTCCTGAGTAGCTGGGATTACAGGCACGCGCCACCATGCCCAGCTAATTTTTTGTATTTTTAGTAGAGACGGGGTTTCACCATGTTGACCAGGATGGTCTCTATTTCTTGACCTCGTGATCCACCCGCCTTGGCCTCCCAAAGTGCTGGGATTACAGACTTGAGCCACCGTGCCCGGCCATTCAGGAGATTTTGAAATTAAAAATCTTTTCTTGGGCCGGGCGCGATGGCTCAAGCCTGTAATCCCAGCACTTTGGGAGGCCAAGACGGGTGGATCACGAGGTCGAGAGATCGAGACCATCCTGGTCAACATAGTGAAACCCCGTCTCTACTAAAAATACAAAAAATTAGCTGGGCATGGTAGTGCGTGCCTGTAATCCCAGCTACTCAGGAGGCTGAGGCAGGAGAATTGCCTGAACCCAGGAGGCGGAGGTTGCGGTGAGCCGCCGAGATTGCGCCATTGCACTCCAGCCTGGGTAACAAGAGTGAAACTCCATCTCAAAAAATCTTTTCTTGGCCAGGCACAGTGGCTCAGGCCTATAATCTCAGCACTTTGGTAAGCCAAGACAGGCAGGTTACCTGATGTCAGGAGTTTGAAACCAGGCTGACCAACGTAGAGAAACCCCATCTCTATTAAAAATACAAAATAATTTCACTGCATGAAGTTATTAAAAAAAATACAAAATTAGTTGGGCATAGTGGTGCCTGCCTATAATCCAAGCTACTTTGGAGGCTGAGGCAGGAGAATCACTTGAACCTGAGAGGTGAAGGTTGTGGTGAGCTGAGATTTCGCCTTTGCACTCCAGCCCTTGCAACAAGAGCAAAACTCCGTCTCAAGCAATAAAAATAATCACTGGGCGTGGTGGCTCACGCCTGTAATCCTAGCACTTTGGGAGGCCAAGGTTAGTGGATCACCTGAGGTCAGAAGTTCAAGACCAGCCTGGCCATCATGGTGAAACCCCATCTTTTTATTAAAAAAAAAAAAAAAAAGGCCGGGCGCGGTGGCTCAAGCCTGTAATCCCAGCACTTTGGGAGGCCGAGGCAGGTGGATCACGAGGTCAAGAGATCAAGACCATCCTGGTCAACATGGTGAAACCCCGTCTCTACTAAAAATACAAAAAATTAGCTGGGCATGGTGGTGTGTGCCTGTAATCCCAGCCACTCAGGAGGCTGAGGCAGGAGAATTGCCTGAACCCAGGAGGCCGAGGTTGCGGTGAGCCGAGATCGCGCCATTGCACTCCAACCTGGGTAACAAGAGTGAAACTCCGTCTCAAAAAAAAAAAAAAAAAAAAAAATTAGGTTGGGTGCGGTGGCTCACGCCTGTAATCCCAGCACTTTGGGAGGCCGAGGTGGGTGGATCATGAGGTCAAGAGATCGAGACCATCCTGGTCAACATGGTGAAACCCCATCTCTACTAAAAATACAAAAAATTAGCTGGGCATGGTGGGACATGCCTGTAATCCCAGCTACTCAGGAGGCTGAGGGCAGGAGAATTTCGTGAACCCAGGAGGTGGAGGTTGCGGTGAGCCGAGCTCGCGCCATTGCACTCCAGCCTGGGTAACAAGAGCGAAACTCCATCTCAAAAAAAATAAAAAATAAAAAATAATAGTAATAATAATATTTTCTCACCCACAGGAATGATTGCTCTATTATAACCTGTGGCTAATTTACTGAAGTAGAAAATCATGAAACTTAGATTCAGATGGGCTCATCTGTAATAGAGCTGTAAGCTTTAAATTATTATTATCCTCCAAGCTAAGGAACAGGGGACTAAAGAGGACTTCAGAGGTGTCACGCCAGGCCAGTGAAACCTAAACCTGATCAATCTACAAGGTGTGGAAGGGGTATCCACTTGTCACTGGGTTTGAGCTCTACAGAGGCAGGACTGACCAAAGGGAGCTTACCTTATGTACTACCTTTGTTCACAGCTTGATGGATTTTGTGACAGCCCTGACTAAACTCCAAGAGGCGTCTAGCTGTCCCATCTGTCTGGAGTACTTGAAAGACCCAGTGACCATCAACTGTGGGGACAACTTCTGTCGCTCCTGCCTCAGTATATCCTGGAAGGATCTAGATGATACCTTTCCCTGTCCTGTTTGCCGTTTTTGCTTTCCATACAAGAGCTTCAGGAAGAACCCCCAGCTCCGTAATTTCACTGAAATTGCTGAACAACTCCAGATTAGGAGGAGCAAGAGAAAGAGACAGAAAGAGATTGCCATGTGTGAAAAGCACAATCATTTTCTGTCCCTCTTTTGTGTGAAGGATCTGGAGATCTTATGTATACAGTGCAGTTTCTCCGCTAAACACCGGAAGCACTACATTTGCCCTGTTAAGAAAGCTGCCCCTTATCACAGAGAAATTCTAGAAGGTAGCCTTGAGCCCTTGAAGAAAAATATAAAACGAGTTGAAAAAACGATAATTCTGCAAAGCAGCAAGTCAGTGGAGCTGAAAAAGAAGGTAGAATATAAGAGGGAAGAAATAAATTCTGAGTTTGAGCAAATTAGATTGTTTTTACAGAATGAGCAAGAGGCTATTCTTAGGCAGATACAAGATGAAGAGATGGACATTTTAGCAAAACTAAATGAAAACCTTGTAAAATTTTCAGATTATGTTTCTACTTTAAAACATCTACTGAGGGAAGTAGAGGGCAAGTCTGTGCAGTCAAACCTGGAATTACTGACACAGGTTAAGAGTATACACAACAGGTATCAAAACCTAAAACGCCCTGACCTCTTTTCATTTAGATTAACAAAATATGGTGTCAGTCTTCCTCCTCAATACTCTGGCTTGGACAGAATTATCAAGCCATTTCAAGTAGATGTGATTCTAGATCTTGACACAGCACATCCTCAACTTATTGTCTCTGAGGATAGAAAAGCTGTGCGATATGGAAGAACAAAACCAAACATTTCTTACAACCCAAGGAGATTTTATGCCTGCCCTGCTGTCCTGGGGTCTCAGAGATTTTGTTCTGGCCGACATTACTGGGAGGTAGAAGTGGGAAACAAGCCTAAATGGATACTGGGTGTGTGTCAAGACTGTCTTCTTAGGAACTGGCAGGATCAGCCATCAGTTGTGGCTGGATTCTGGGCAATTGGGCGATATATGAAGAGTGGTTATGTTGTGTCAGGTCCTAAGACAACCCGGCTTCTGCCAGTAGTAAATCCCAGTAAGATTGGTATTTTTCTGGACTATGAATTGGGTGATCTTTCCTTTTATAATATGAATGACAGGTCTGTTCTCTATACTTTTAATGATTCTTTCACAGAAGCTGTTTGGCCTTATTTCTATACTGGAACAGATTCCAAACCTCTTAAAATCTGTTCAGTATCAGATACTGAAGGATAAAGAACTGGTTAATGAGTCTGTTTCAGTTTTTGTGGGTAACTTAGCCAGTAAATTTAGTCTCATTTCTGGAATCTTTAAGTTTTACCACTGAAAACCAGAGTAGATTTTTCTCCTAAATTTTTGGTAACTATAAAAACATGTTCATTGGGGGAGAGTTTAAATTTAAAAAAAAAGAAATTTAAAAAGAAAAAAGGCTAGGTGCAGTGGATCACAAAGTTAAGAGTTCGAGACCAGCCTGACCAACATGGTGAAAGCCCATCTCTAAAAATTTTTTTTTAAAAGTTCATAATGCCACGTTCATATATGTTATGAATATCAATTGTCAAGTGCTTTGATTTCTAAGATAAAATATTTGAGAATTATATTATCTTAACATGTCCAATAAAATGTTTTCAAATTGCCTATTTTTTTTAGTTAAGCCAATTTAAATATCATGTTTGCCACATACCTTTCTTTTTAGTTGATTCTTCTGTTTACCCCCATATTTCTCATCCATTCTTTTCTGTTCTTTCATGTGTGTCAGTTGAAACAATTGACTTATTTTTGTGGATAACGAGGATTTCACTTTGTTTAAATCATTTCCCCACATATACTTAACCTATCCACAATCCATAGTTAATCTCTAACAGCTCTTTTCTTCTTTCTGTATATCGCCTCCACTAGCCCAGTACAGCTGCCAATCTTCCAGTCACTACCATGCTAGGAACTGACCTCTGTTCTTTTTTTTTTTTTTTTTTTTTTTGAGATGGAGTTTCGCTCTTGTTACCCAGGCAGGAGTGCAATGGCGCAATCTCAGCTCACGGCAACCTCTGCCTCCTGGGTTCAGGCAATTCTCCTGCCTCAGCCTCCTGAGTAGCTGGGATTACAGGCATGCGCCACCATGCCCAGCTAATTTTTTGTATTTTTAGTAGAGACGGGGTTTCACCATGTTGACCAGGATGGTCTCGATCTCGTGACCTCGTGATCCATCCGCCTCGGCCTCCCAAAGTGCTGGGATTACAGGCTTGAGCCACCGTGCCCGGCCTGACCTCTGTTCTTGGATTCTTTCTTGGCTTAAGTCTCTGCTTTCCTCTTTATCTTTTCATTTAGGGGTGTCATCAACCCAAATGTTGCAGCGTTGTAGAGTTTGGCAGACTACAAGTTTGCAAATGACTTCACCCATATTTAGGTGACAGTTAAAGAGAATGTTTGGAATCATTTCCATTTTTAAGCCATGATGGTTTTGATAAGTCTGATATCAGTCTGATTCTTGATGCTCGGATACCACTGTTTTTCATAATTTAGATCTTGACACAGCACATCCTCAACTTATTGTCTCTGAGGATAGAAAAACTGTGTGATACAGAAGAACAAAACCAAACATTTGTTATGACCCAAGGAGATATTATGCCTGCCCTGCTGTCCTGACCTCTCAGAGATTTTGTTCTGGCCGACATTACTCGGAGGTAAAAATGGGAAACAAGCCTAAATGGATATTGGGTGTGTGTCAAGACTGTCTTCTTAGGAACTGGAAGGATCAGCCATGAGTACTTGGATTCTGGGCAGTTGGGTGATAATATGAAGAGTAGTCCTAGTGTTTGAACTTTGTTTTACTGAGTAATTAAGCTTAGTTGTGCCGGGCGCAGTGGCTCACGCCTGTAATCCTAACACTTTGGGAGGCCGAGGTGGGTGGATCACCTGAGGTCAGGAGTTCAAGACCAGCCTGACCATCATGGTGAAACCCCATCTCTCTCTCTCTTTTTTTTTTTTTAAACTTAGTTTAGTTTCCCTTATCCAAAATGCTTGGAATCATAAGTGTTCAGCTTTCCGGTTTTTGGGGGGAGTTTTGGAATATTTGCTTATGCACTATGAGATATCTTAGGATGGGACGTAGTTGAAACAAAAAATTCATTTTATTTTTTATTTTTTTTATTTTTGAGACGGAGTTTCGCTCTCGTTACCCAGGCTGGAGTGCAATGGCGCGATCTCGGCTCACCGCAACCTCCGCCTCCTGGGTTCAGGCAATTCTCCTGCCTCAGCCTCCTGAGTAGCTGGGATTACAGGCACGCACCACCATGCCCAGCTAATTTTTTGTATTTTTAGTAGAGACGGGGTTTCACCATGTTGACCAGGATGGTCTCGATCTCTTGACCTCGTGATCCACCCGCCTCGGCCTCCCAAAGTGCTGGGATTACAGGCTTGAGCCACCGTGCCCGGCCTTTAAAAAATTCATTTTATATATGCCTTATACACATAGCCTGCAGGTAATTGTATAAACAATTAGAAAGAGAGGCCGGGCGCGGTGGCTCAAGCCTGTAATCCCAGCACTTTGGGAGGCCGAGGCGTGTGGATGACGAGGTCGACAGATCGAGACCATCCTGGTCAACATGGTGAAACCCCGTCTCTACTCAAAATACAAAAAATTAGCTGGGCATGGTGGCACATGCCTGTAATCCCAGCTACTCAGGAGGCTGAGGCAGGAGAATTGCCTGAACCCAGGAGGCGGAGGTTGCGGTGAGCCGAGATTGTGCCATTGCACTCCAGCCTGGGTAACAAGAGCGAAACTCCGTCTCAAAAAAAAAAAAAAAAAAAAAACAATTAGAAAGAGAGAGAAATGTAAATTAAAGATAATTTTAGCTATGTGGTTATTTTTCTTAATTATCCTGATGCTTTCATATATGATACATGTCAACACTCCTAAAATTGTACACATTGATTTGCACTTTATTTTATGTCTATTACAGTAAAGCTGTTTAGAAATGTCCGGAAAGAGGGCAGGAAGAATAAAAATAAAAATGTCTGGGAAACTGCTAGATTAAAGAAGGCTAAATCAAAATGACAATGAATAAACAATTGACGTCTGAATTTTGAAAACAAATTATAGATCGATGATTTTAAATTACTATAATTTTAATAACGATATGTGAGTATAATAAAAGACCTTATTTTGGGCGATTAATGTATCAGGAGGAAAGTTCTGGAAATGTACTTTCAAATGCTTTAACAAAACAAATGAACAGGAAAACAATGGATATACAGAGAGAAATATTTTATCTTGTGAGCACAATTTTTTCTTTGGCTATGACAACCAAAACTACAGGCAACAAAAGCAAAAAGAAGACCATATCAGACTAAAAATCTGCACAGAAAAGTAAGCAGTCAGCAAAATGAAAAAGCATAGTGTGGACTGGAAGAGACATTTGCAAACCAAACACATGATAACAAGTTAATATCCAAATGTATGACAGTATTTATTCAGCCTTTATAAAGAAGGAAATCCTCTTTCTAACCCCGGCCCCCGACCCTACAGCTACTGAGATGTTGATACCTGAGAAGAACCGGATTGCCATTTATGAATTCCCTTTTTTTCCCCCCGAGAGACAGAGTCTTGCTCTGTTGCCCCGGTTCAGTGCTGAGACACAATCTCTGCTTACTGCAGCCTCCGTCTTCGGGTTCAAGCAATTCTCCTGCCTCAGCCTCCAGAGTAGCTGGGATTACAGGTACACACCACCACACCCAGCTAATTTTTGTATTTTTAGTACAGATGGAGTTTCACCATGTTGGCCAGTCTGGTCTCGAACTCCTGACCTCATGATCCACCTACTTTGGCCTCTCAAAGTGCTAGAATTACAGGTATGAGCCACCGCACCCGGCCATGAAGTCCTTTTTAAGGAAGGAGTCATGGTGGCCAAGAAGGATGTCCACATGCCTAAGCACTGGGAGCTGTAGGACAAGAATGTGCCCAATCTTCACGTCATGAAGGCCATTCAGTCTTTCAAGTTCCATGCTGCATGAAGGAACAGTTTGCCTGGAGATATTTCTACTAATACCTTCCCAAAGAGGGAAGGTACCTCCATGATTACATCCAGTATCTCCATGATTACCTGCAGATTGGGCCTGCCACTCTACACCGCAGCCATGCAGAGACTGACAGGCCTCGGCCTAAAGATCTGGAGCATGAGCCACTTGCGAGACTCACAAGAGGGGAAGCCGACAGAGATACCTACCGATGGTGTGCTGTGCTCCCTGATGGTGACAAGAAATATAAGGCTGGGGCTGGGTCAGCAACCCAATTCCAGTTTAGAGGTAGATTTGGTGGTGGTGGTCAGCCACCTCAGTAAAATTGGAGAGGATTATTTTTTGTTGTATAAACTTAA
The DNA here is from genome assembly GCF_048565385.1 of Saimiri boliviensis. Classification (NCBI taxonomy): domain Eukaryota; kingdom Metazoa; phylum Chordata; class Mammalia; order Primates; family Cebidae; genus Saimiri; species Saimiri boliviensis. Next base: position 123,974,148 of record NC_133451.1, on the reverse strand, counting down.
TGGCCAAAGAAAATGAGATCCTGTCATTTGTGACAACATAGATGGACCTGGAGGATATTATGCCGAATGAATAAGCCAGACACAGAAATAAAACTACTGCATGATCTCACACATATGTGAAATCTAACAAGATTGAATACATAGAAACGGGGGTAGAATGGTCGTTACCAGGGGCTGGGAGGGAGGGGAGCGGGGAGATGTTGGTCAGACGGCACAAAGTTACCATTATGCATGCTGTACAAGTCTAGCTAGTCTCCTTCACCCAGATGATCACTACTTAGACCAAGCTTGTCCAACCTGCAGCCAGCCCACAGGCTGCATGTAGCCCAAACAGCTTTGAGTGCAGCCCAACATAAATTCGTAAACTTTCTTAAAACATTCCTTTTTTTTTTTTTTGCCTTTTTTTTTTTTTTTTTGAAATGAAGTCTTGCACTGTCTCTCAGGCTGGAGTGCAGTGGCACGATCTTGGCTCACTGCAACCGCCGCCTCCCAGGTTCAAGCATTTCTCCTGCCTCAGCCTCATGAGTAGCTGCGATTATAGGTGCATGCCACCATGCCCAGTTAATTTTCTTTTTTTTATTATTTTTAGTAGAGACGGGGTTTCACCATGTTAGTCAGGCTGGTCTCAAACTCCTGACATCATGATCCACCTGCCTTGGCCTCCCAAAGAGCTGGGATTACAGGCATGAACCACCACGCCCAGCACGCATTCTCTTTTTAAAGGTCATCAGCTATTTGTTAGTGTTAATGTAGTTTATGTGTGGCCCAAGACAATTCTTCCAGTGTGGCACAGGGAAGCCAAAAGATTGGATATCCCTGACTTAGACTGAGGCCTTAGCTTGATCTTGGCCACTTCCCCAGGAAGCCTTCACTGGTGGGGTCACACTAGGGGAGGTGAACCTGTCACCTGCTCCTGTAGTCCACTGTTCTCAGCATCAGAACACCAAGGACTGCAGGGCACAATGGTTCACGCCTATAATCCCAACCTTTGGGAGGTCACAGGATGATCACTTGAGCCCAGGAGTTAGAGATCAGCCTCCACAAAAACATCGAAAACATTAGCCGGGCATGGTGGCTCATGCCTGTAGTCTTAGCTACTCTCGAGGTTGAGGTGGGAAGATAGCTTCAGACTGGGAATTGGAAGAGACTGCAGTGAGCCCTCATTGTGGTACCGCACGGCAGTGCCCAGGCGAGGTCATAGAGTGAGACCCTGTCTCAAAAACAAACACACACCACCCTCAAGACACCTAGTAAAATGGCTCAGTCCTGTGACTAGATTTATAAACGCCCCCCTCAGTGAAAGCGGAGATTGAAGCTATCCAACTGTTTGAGCAAAGCTTTAGTTAGCATAGTATCTTGTACTGTTACGGTTTATAGAGTAAACTAACGAAATTAATGCTGCAGGAAACAGCCCAGGACACTGAAGAAAGTGCTTGTGTTTTACATAAAAGCTCTTTGACCCTGGAGGGGAAAAGATACAAATTAAGTAAACTCAGAGGGAGTGGGAAGACTGGCTGCCTAGCTGGCCCTGTTTCATTTCTGTAGGTGAGAAGCGGCATGTCCGGCCCCCTGCCGGCTCTCCTCCCCTGAGGCCCCTCTTCCTAACAAGTTACCTGCACTTTTTTCCCTCCCACTCTTAATGACCACCAGTCCCTCCAGGCCCCATTTTCTCTTTTCCTCTCTTCCACATGCTGGGCATCCCAAATCACCCTACTCAGGGAGACTGGAGCTGTAAAAAAAGCAAACTGCATTCAAGTAGCTGTTACATGGGTTGGAATCCAGACTTCCTGCTTACTTCCTACCGGCGTAACCTGGTTGGGATAGATCATTTAACCCTCTGACTGACAAGGATTCAAGGACAAAAGGAAAACACATCACCTCCCTGCCGTTTTGGGAAGACAGAGGAATAATGTAGAAAGCGAATGGGACATTTTGGTATTAAATGACACGGATTTCTTTGGACACAAAAATTCAAGATCTTCCAAACATTGATTGGCACTTTTTATCCTTGGGTCTGTTTGCTTATTATACTCAATGTTGTGCAAATAAATGGACAAGAGGTGAACAAGACTGTTTTGATATGTAAATTCTATTTATATATAAGACTTAGAGGCTCACACCTGTAACCCCAGCATTTTGGGAGGCTGAAGCAGGTGGATCACCTGAAGTTGGGAGTTCGAGACCAGCCTGATCAATGTACTAAAAATACAAAATTAGCCAGGCGTGGTGGCGCATGCCTGTAATCCCAGCTACTTGGGCAGCTGAGGCTGGAGAATCGTTTGAACCTGGGAGGTGGAGGTTGCGGTGAGCCGAGATGGTGCCACTCCACTCCAGCTTGGGCAACAAGAGCAAAACTTCTCCAAATAAATAAATAAATAAATAAATAAATAAATAAATAAACCTTTGAGACAAGTCTCTGTTGCACAGGCTAGAGCGCAGTGTCAAAATTGTAACTCACACCAGGCGCAGTAACTCACGCCGTGGGAGGCTGAGGTGGGCAGATTGCCTGCGCTCAGGAGTTCAAGACCAACCTGGACAACATGGTGAAACCCCATCTCAACTAAAATACAAAAAATTAGCTGGGCATGGTGGCACACGCCTGTAATCCCAGCTACTAGAGAGGCTGAGGTGGGAGAATTGCTGGCACCCAGAGGCGGAGGTTACAGTGAGCGAAGATCATGCCATTGCACTTCAGCCTGGGTGACAGACAGAGATTACATCTCAGAAAAAAGAAAAAAAATTTGGAGCCGAGTTCAGTGGTTCACTACTATATCCCAGCCCTCTGGGGAGCTGAGGCAGATGGATCACCTGAGGTCAGGAGTTAAAGACCAGCCTGGGCAACATGGCAAAACCCCCCTCTACTAAAAATACAAAAAGTAGCCAGGTGTGGTGGTAGGTGCCTGTAATCCCAGCTACTGGGGAGGCTGAATCGCTTGAAACCAGGAGGCAGAGGTTGCAGTGAGTGGAGATCGTGCCATTGCATTCCGGCCTGGGCAAAAGAGTGAGACTCTGTCTAAAAACGAACAAACAAACAAACAAGAGTGGGCCTCCCTGTGTCCTAGAACTCCTGGGCTCAAGCAGTCCTCCTACCTCAGCCTTCCAAACAGCTGTGTGTGGTGAGCAAGTGCACACCACAACACCCAAGTAATTTTTTTTTTTAAGAGACAGAGTCTCAGCCGGGCGCGGTGGCTCAAGCCTGTAATCCCAGCACTTTGGGAGGCCGAGGCGGGTGGATCACGAGGTCAAGAGATCGAGACCATCCTGGTCAACATGGTGAAACCCCGTCTCTACTAAAAATACAAAACATTAGCTGGGCATGGTGGCACACGCCTGTTGTCCCAGCTACTCGGGAGGCTGAGGCAGGAGAATTGCCTGAACCCAGGAGGTGGAGGTTGCGGTGAGCCGAGATCGTGCCATTGCACTCCAGCCTGGGTAACAAGAGCAAAACTCTGTCTCAAAAAAAAAAGAGAGACAGAGTCTCATTATGTTGCCCCAGGCTGGTCTCAAACTCACAGCCATAAGGGATTCTTCCTCCTCAGCTTTCCAAAGCACTGAGATTATAGACCTGAAGAAAGTCTTTTCTAACCTTTAAAAATTCTCTAATTCACATAAGACACACAAATTAAGTTCCGCATTAAAGCTTTACATTTGAAAAGCGACTGTTGAAGCAGGGCGAGGTGGCTCAAGTCTGTCATCTCAGCGCCTTGGGAGGCCAAGGTGGGCAGATCACCTGAGGTCAGGAGTTTAAGACCAGCCTGGCTAACATAGTGAAACCTGGCTACAAAATGCAAAAATTAGCTGAGCTTGGTGGCAAAAGCCTGTAATTTCAGCTACTCCGGAGGCTGAGGCAAGAGAATTACTTGAAACTGGGAAATGGAGATTATCAGTGAGCCTAGATCTCGAAAGTGCACTCCAGCCTGGGCAATATAGAGCAACATTTCATCTCAAAAAAAAAAAAAAAATTAAATTAAATTAAATTAAATTGGTGGCTGGGTGCGGTGGCTCAAGCCTGTAATCCCAGCACTTTGGGAGGCCGAGGCGGGTGAATCACGAAGTCAAGAGATCGAGACCATCCTGGTCAACATGGTGAAACCCCGTCTCTACTAAAAATACAAAAAATTAGCTGGGCATGGGTGGCACGTGCCTGTAATCCCAGCTACTCAGGAGGCTGAGGCAGGAGAATTGCCTGAACCCAGGAGGCGGAGGTTGCGGTGAGCCGAGATCGCGCCATTGCACTCCAGCCTGGGTAACAAGAGTGAAACTCCGTCTCAAAAAAAAAAAAAAATTAAATTAAATTGGTGGCCGGGTGCGGTGGCTCAAGCCTGTAATCCCAGCACTTTGGGAGGCTGAGGCGGGTGGATCACGAGGTCAAGAGATCGAGACCATCCTGGTCAACATGGTGAAACCCCGTCTCTACTAAAAATACAAAAAAATTAGCTGGGCATGGTGGCACGTCCCTGTAATCCCAGCTACTTAGGAGGCTGAGGCAGGAGAATTGCCTGAACCCAGGAGGCAGAGGTTGCGGTGAGCCAAGATTGTGCCTTTGCACTCCAGCCTGGATAACAAGAACGAAACTCCACCTAAAAAAAAAAAAATTAGGCCGGCGGGGTGGCTCAAGCCTGTAATCCCAGCACTTTGGGAGGCCGAGGCGGGTGGATCACGAGGTCAAGAGATCGAGACCAACCTGGTCAACATGGTGAAACCCCGTCACTACTAAAAATACAAAAAAAATTAGCTGGGCATGGTGGCGCGTGCCTGTAATCCCAGCTACTCAGGAGGATGAGGTTGCGGTGAGCCAAGATCGCGCCATTGCACTCCAGCTTGGGTAACAAGAGCGAAACTCCGCCTCAAAAAAAAAAAAATTAAATTAAAAAGCAACTATTGGCCACTTATGATGGCTCACACCTGCAATCCCAGTATTTTGGGAGGCCACGGTGGGAGAATTACTTGAGCCCAGGAGTTCGAGACCAGCCTGGGCAATATAATGACACCTCAGTTATTTTTTTTTAAATATACAAGACAGGGTTTCGCCATGTTGGTCAGGCTGGTCTTGAACTCCCGACCTCAGGTGATCCGCCCTCCTTGGCCTCCAAAGTGCTTGGATTACAGGCGTGAGCCAACACACCCGGCGGAGACTTCAGTTCTATAAAAAATCATAATAATTTGACCAGGCGAGGTAGCTCATGCTTGTAATCTCAGCACTTTGGGAGGCCGAGGCGGGTGGATCACCTGAGGTCAGGAGTTCAAGACCAGCTTGACTAACATGGTGAAACCCTGTCTCTACTAAAAATACAAAAATTAGCCAGGCATAGTTGCAGGTGTCTGTAATCTCAGCTACTCGGGAGGCTGAGGCAGGAGAATTGCTTAAACCCAGGAGCTTGCAGTGAGTTGGGATCATGCCATTGCACTTCAGTGTGGGCAACAAAATGAGACTCCATCTCAGGAACAAAACAAAAAAACGGAAATCCTTGCAGAAGTTGCAAGGAATTTTCCCACAGCCTTAAATTTAATGTCAAAATTTTAAAACGGTCTAAATGTTGAGAGTCATTTAATAAATTATGCTGTACTTACATGATGCTGTATGACCCTTCTGAGCAAGAGGTACTAAATATCTAGAATACTAAATATATTACTTAGAAAAAGGTTTACAATATATCTTTTGAAAATATATACTGCTGCTGAGGCTGGAGGATCCCTTGAGCTCAGGAGTTCAAGACCAGCCTGGACAAATTAGTGAGACTGTCGCTATAATAAAAAAAAAAATTAGGCAGAATAGTGGTGCATGCCTGTAGTACCAGCTACTTGGGAGGCTGAAGAGGGAGGATTGCTTGAGCCCAAGAATTTGAGGCTGCAGTGAGCCATGACAGCACCACTGCATCGTAGCCTGGGTGACTGAGTGACATTTCCTCACTAAAAAAAGTAAAAATAAAGGGACAGAGGAAGGATTTACAACTGTAAACTTTCTTTTTTAAAATTTTTATTATTTTTTTTAAAGACAGGGTTTCATCATGTTGGTCAGGCTGGTCTTGAACTCCCCACCTCAGGTGATCAGCCCGCCTTGGCCTCCAAAGTGCTTGGATTACAGGAATAAGCCACCACGCCCAGCCAACTGTAAACTTTCTTAAGCAAATGGTCTTAAGAAGAAGAGGGGCCAGAACCTGTAGTCAGGTTTTGGCTAGACAGTACAAATTCATTTAACCTCTTTGAGCTTTTTCAGACAGAAATTTAAACCCACCCAGCCAGGGCTGGTTGGTCCCAGGGACAAGGCCTGAGGCCGCTAGAAGCCATGTTAAACTTTGATCTAGTCTTTTTTTTTTTTTTTTTGAGACAGAATTTAGCTCTGTTGCCCAGCCTAGAGTGCAGTGGTGCAGTCTTGGCTCACTGCAACTTCCGCCTCCCGGGTTCAAGCGATTTGCCTGCCTTAGCCTCCCGTGTAGCTGGGATTACAGGCACCTGCCACCACAGCTGGATAATTTTTTGTAGTTTTAGTAGAGACAGGGTTTTACCATGTTGGCCAGGCTGGTCTGAAACTCCCGACCTCGTGATCCACCCACCTCAGCCTCCCCAAAGTGTTGGTATTACAGGCGTGAGCCACTGCACCCAGCCTGATCTAGTCTCTTATAGCAGCAGTTTGAATGGAGTGTTCCTGCAGAGAGTTTTTGCAATTCTCACCATGTAAAGAAGAATGTCTCGACTGGGTGCGATGGCTCACACCTATAATCCTAGCACTTTGGGAGGCCAAGGCAGGTGGATCACCTGAAGTCAGGAGCACAAAATCAGCCTGGCCAACGTGAAGAAACCCCATCTCTACTAAAAATACAAAAATTAGTCGGGCATGGTGGCTCATGCCTGCAGTCCAAGCCACATGGGAGGCTGAGGCAGGAGAATCACTTGAAACCAGGAGGCAAAGGTTGCAGTGAGTCAAGATTGCACCACTACACTCCAGCCTGGATGATAGAGCAAGATTGGATCTCAAAAAAAAAAAAAAAAAAAAAAAAAGAAGACAAAGAGGAATGTCTCGATATGCACACTTTAGAATATGGTTACAATCATCCTTCAGTATCTGCAGAGGATTGATTCCAGGACTCCCTTGGATAACAAAATCCAGACAGATTCTCAAATCCCTTACAGTTTGCCTCAATATGGGTGGCTTCTGCCTCAGCTGTTGGAAAATATTCCATCGGTGATTGGTTGAATCTTGGGATGCAGACTTTAATTTCCAGATTGTGTAAAAAAAGAAAAGAAAAGAAACCCGGGATGCAGAAGTTGGCAGATACTGAGGGCTCACTGTATTTTGAGGTGATAGTATTATGATTTTCTATTTTGTATTGCGACATGGTAAAAGCCCCATAAAACTGCATACCTCAACCGTATCTCGGCTTTCTGTTGAAACTGCTCTCTGTAACCCCTAATGTGACAGGCAGGCAGTCCAAACCCACGCCATCTTGGCCCCTGCAACTTGTAATAAATAATTAAGATCTGAGCCGGGCGCGGTGGCTCAAGCCTGTAATCCCAGCACTTTGGGAGGCCGAGGCGGGTGGATCACGAGGTCAAGAGATCGAGACCATCCTGGTCAAAATGGTGAAACCCCGTCTCTACTAAAAATACAAAAAATTAGCTGGGCATGGTGGTGCGTGCCTGTAATCCCAGCTACTCAGGAGGCTGAGGCAGGAGAATTGCCTGAACCCAGGAGGCGGAGGTTGCGGCGAGCCGAGATCGCGCCATTGCACTCCAGTCTGGGTAACAAGAGCGAAACAGTGAAACTCTGTCTCAAAAACAAACGAACAAACAAACAAAACAATAATTAAGATCTGTAATTTCCACCCTACCCAGACAATGTGTAAACTAACGCTTATCTTGACTTCTGTGAACCACTTAAGTAACAATCGGAATGTCCAAAGTTCCCTGGCCCTCGGAATGTCCGGAGCCCCTCAACCTCACCCCTGAGGTGGTTTTATGGGTATAAAAGGTCTGGACACCCTCCTTTCAGGGCCATGGGTTGGAGAGATTCGAGTCCTCCGTGGCTGCTGGCAATAAAGACCCTGCAATTTGGCATACTTTTGTCTTGGTGTTGACTTTCTATGCTCGCTCCAGTACAGCAATATGTTTAGGTATTTTTATACTATGATGTTTGTGTAACAATATAGATATTAATTCCATGTAGTCCATATATTTACATATATTCTTTCTTCCTGTACTTTTTTTTAAATTATAAGAAATGTCAAAGCCAGGCATTGTGGCTCAAGCCTGTAATCCCAGAGTATTGGGAGGCTGAGGCAGGAGGTTCACTTGAGACCAGAAGTTTGAGACCAGCCTGGGCAGTATAGTGAGAGCCCTGTCTCTACAAAGAATGAAAAAATTAGCCTGGTGTGGTGGTGCGCACCTGTATTCCCAGCTACTCAGGTGGCTGAGGCAGGAGGGCCACTTGAGCCCAGGAGGTAGAGACTGCAGTGAGTCATGATCATACCACTGCACTCCAGCCTGGGCAACAGAGCGAGGTCCTGTCTATAAAACCAAGTACATAAATACATTTTTAAAAAAAGAAATTTCAAACATATACACAAATAAAAAGAAAAGCAGGCCGGACACGGTGGCTCAAGCCTGTAATCCCAACACTTTGGGAGGCCGAGGTGGGTGGATCATGAGGTCAAGAGATCGAGACCATCCTGGTCAACTTGGTGAAACCCCGTCTCTACTAAAAATACAAAAAATTAGCTGGGCATGGTGGTGTGTGCCTGTAATCCCAGCTACTCAGGAGGCTGAGGCAGGAGAATTGCCTGAACCCAGGAGGCGGAGGTTGCGGTGAGCTGAGATCGCGCCATTGCACTCCAGCCTGGGTAACAAGAGCAAAACTCCATCTCAAAAAAAAAAAAAAAGAAAAGAAAAGAAAAGAAAAGTCCTCTTGAATCACTTATTTTCAACAGTCATGAACATGTGGCCAGTCTTGTTTTATCTGCTCATGCTGGTCCTAACCTCCTATATTTAGACTCTTTTAAAGCTAATCATATCATTTGAAGACATAATATCATTTGGTCCAAATATACTTCAGCACATATCTCTAAAGAGTCTTATTTATTTATTTATTTATTTATTTATTTTATTCATTTATTTTTTTCAGTCTCCCTAGAGACTGTCAAAAATTGCCAATGCCGACTATATTTCAAGTAGTCATGGCGGGGTATTGGGAAAAGTTTTCAATTAGCAATAATCGCGCCTCAGATAAACCTCATTGGCTGCTATACTGCCACTGCGCAAAGCTAGGGATAGTCTTTCTAAAAAAAAAACATAGGCTGATACGGTGGCTCACGCCTATAATCCCAGCACTTCGGAAGGCTGAGGTGGGCAGATCACCTGAGGTTGAGAGCTTGAGACCAGCCTGACAAACCTGGAGAAACCCCGTCTCTACTAAAAATGCAAAAAAATTAGCCGAGCATAGTGGCACATGTCTGTAATCCCGGCTACTCTGGAGGCGGAGACAGGAGAATCACTTGAACCCGGGAGGCAGAGGTAGCGATGAGCCAAGATCGCTTCACGGCACTCCACCCTGGGCAACAAGAGAGAAACTCCGTCTAAAAATAATAATGATAATAATAATAATATTATAGCCTGTAGTCTCTGCTGCTTTGAGGGCGCGGGTGGGAGGATCACTTGAGCACGAGAAGTCAAGGCTGTAGAGAATGATGTTTGCACCACCACATCCAGCCTAGTTTGCAAAAGTGAGACCCTGTGAAATAAAATAAAATGTCAGTAATGGGCCAGGTGTGTAATCCTAGCACTTTGGGAGGTCAAGGTAGGAGTGTCAGAATCATTTGAACCAGAGCAACTCCGTCTTGAGTAGGGGCTGAGTAAAATAGGGCTGAAACTTACTGGGCTGCATTCCCAGATGCTTACTCATTCTAAGTCTTAGGATGAGATAGGAGGTCAGCACAAGATACAGGTCATAAAGACTTTCCTGATGGTTTCAGTAGAGAAGCCAGCCAAAACCCACCAAAACTAAGATGGCAATGAGAGTGACCTCTGATCATCCTCACTGCTACACTCCCATTAGTGCCATGACAGTTTACAAATTCCATGGCAACATCAGGAAGTTGCCCTATATGGTCTAAAAAGGGGAGGCATGAATAATTCACCCCTTGTTTACCATATAACCCAGAAATAAACATAAAAATGGGGAACCAGCAGACCTCAGGGCTACTCCGCATATGGCATAGCCATTCTTTTATTTCTTTACTTTCTTTTCTTTTTATTTATTTATTTATTTATTTATTGAGACTAAGTTTTGCTCTTGTTGTCCAGGCTGGGGTGCAGTGACAGGATCTGCAACCTCCGCCTCCCAAGTTCAAGCAATTCCCCTCCTCAGCCTCCAGAGTAACTGGAATTACAGGCAAGAGCCCCCATGCCCAGCTAATTTTTGTATTTTTAGTAGAGACAGGGTTTCTCCATGTTGGTCAGGCTAGTCTGGAACTCCCGACCTCAGGTGATCCACCCATCTGGGCCTCCCAAAGTGCTGACATTACAGGTGTGAGCCATGGCGCCCAGCCCCCTCTACTTTCTTAATGAACTTGCTTTTACTTTACTCTATGGACTCACCCTGAACTCTTTCTTGCACGAGATCCAAGAACCCTCTCTTGGGATCTGGATCAGGACCCCAGTCCAGTAACAGGATGATCACTTGAGACAGGAGTTCGAGACCAGCCTAAAAAACATATTGAGACCCCCCCCATTTCAAATTAAAAACAAAAACAACCAAAAAAAACAGTAATATGGTAAGTACCCTTTAAAAATTAAATGTAATTTCAGTATCATCAAATACCTTTTCTTCTTTCAGATTCTTCAGGCAGTCTCAAAATTTGTGTGTTTTGAGTTTGTTTAATTCAGGCTCCAAAGAAGATCTACAGATTAAGGTATTTTTTCTCTTAATGCTAATAAGCAATGCCAGAGGTAAATGTAATCAAGTTTATATGCACCCATGTTCTCACATTTCAGATGGGAAAAATAACATTCAAGGAGACTACTTGCTCAGGGTTGATGAGCTAATAAATGGCAGAACTTAACCGAGGTCATTTAGAATCTGGGGAAGATAATAGTAATCTATTGATGAGATATAGGCTTGGGACTCCTCTGCAGATAACTGGTAGTGTAAGTCTGAGTGCACACAGGGAGTATGTGCGTTGTGAAGAGACAACCAGAACTCCGAATTCTGCAATCCTCTCATGGTCTTCATTTATTTATGTGTTCTTTTCTCAGTAATTATTAAACATTTAAAACATATATATTAAAACTCTGTTACAGTTTAGAGGATTGAAAACACTCAGTTTCACTTTTTTTTTTTTTTTTTGAGACGGAGTTTCGCTCTTGTTACCCAGGCTGGAGTGCAATGGCGCGATCTCGGCTCACCGCAACCTCCGCCTCCTGGGTTCAGGCAATTCTCCTGCCTCAGCCTCCTGAGTAGCTGGGATTATAGGCACGCACCACCATGCCCAGCTAATTTTTTGTATTTTTAGTAGAGACGGGGTTTCACCATGTTTACCATGGTTGGTCTCGATCTCTCGACCTCGTGATCCACCCGCCTCGGCCTCCCAAAGTGCTGGGATTACAGGCTTGAGCCACCGCGCCCGGCCACTTTTTTTTTTTTTTAAGACAGAGTTTTGCTCTGTCGCCCAGGCTGGAGTGCAACCTCTGCCTCCCTGGATTCTTGTGCCTGAGCTTACTGAGTAGCTGGGAGTATGGGCGTGCACCTCCATAGCTGGCTAATTTTTTTGTATTTTTAGTAGACAGACAGGGTTTCGCCATGTTGCCCAGGCTGGTTTTGAACTCCTGAGCTCAGGTGATCCACCCACCTCAGCCTCCAGAAGTGCTAGGATTACAGGCGTGAGTCACCGAGCCTGGGCACTCAGTTTCATTTTAAAGACAGAACTCTCACTCATTTTGGCATTAAAACCCCTTTGGTTGGAAAATGGCTATATTTGCTTATTCCCTTTATCCTTAGAACGAAGGCAAAACCAAATGGAATCAGCTAATAGGTGGGAGGGACAGAATTGAGAAAGGATTACTTACCTTCAGTGATGTAAATTAACCCAAATAATCTATTCTTCCTCTTTGACTACATGCTCTGGGCTGATTACCTTTAGGAATTAAAATGAGTGTTTATCTCTTGCCTCCCACTAGAGCCACGGTGGCCTTTGCCCCTGCCACTCCACTGAAATGTTCCCACGAATTTATCTGTCTTTTGCAGTTCTGATCCACTAGGAGTGGGGTCCTGCTGCCAGGCCCCTGACAGCTGCCCCTCAGTCTCTTTGGCTCATGGGCAGATGACTCCTCCTCTGCCGGCCCCTTCCGACTCATGGCTTCCTGAGGATTTGTCCGTGGCCAGTATTGTCAGCCTCTCTTCTGCCTTCACAGGACACACATGAAGCCAAACACAGCCCCCAAAGTAGCATCCCAGGGGGCAACACTGGATTCTGAGGGGTGGGGGATGAGGGAGGACAGCCAGCGTCACCCAACCAGGGGAGGGTTCCCAGGTGTCCCCGAGGGGGATGTGTCAGAGCTCAGGGACACAGTGTGGGGCAGGACACCAGGACTTGATCGTGGCTTGGTAGGGAGCAAAAGAATGAGGAAAACAGAGATTTTTTTTTTTTTTTTTTTTTTTTTCTGCTTCAAATACTAGGTGAACAGAGGTTCCATTGATTGAGGTGGAGACGGCTGGGAGAGGGGCAGTCTCCTGGCTTCAGAGTTGAGGAGAAATCAAGATTCCTGTTTTGTCTTGTTTTTGGGACAGTCTCACTCTTGTCCAGGCTGGCATGGAGTAGCGTCATCTCCGCTCACAGCAACCTCAGCCTTCTGGGTTCAAGCAGTTCTCCCTGCCTCGGCCTCCAGAATAGCTGGGATTACAGGAGCCCACCACCATGCCCAGCTAATCTTTTGTATTTTTCATAGAGATGGGGTTTCACCATGTTGCCCAGGCTTGTCTCGAACTCCTGACCTCAAGTGATCTGCCTGTGTAGGCTGCCCAAATTACTGGGATTACAGGTGTGAGCCAGCGGACCCAGCCATAAATTGGTATGTTTAATATATATATTGAACACATGCAATGCTTTTACCTACAAAATCTTTTTGTTTCTCAGTTAAATATATGAGAATATTATTATGAACATTTTTAAACTTCTACAAAGTAGAGAGTATAAATAATGAATCTCCATGCAGCCATTACCTGGTATTATTGTCTATATTTCAATCTAAAAATCACTTTAGTTTGTTTTAGAGCTGGAGCCTTGCTCTGTCACCCAGGCTGGAGTGCAGTGGTATGATCACAGTTTGCTGCAGCCTCCAACTCCTGAGCTCAAGTGATCCTCCCACCTCGGTTTCCCAAAGCACTGGGATAAAAGGCCTGAACCACCATGCCCAGCTAAAAATCACTTAAGAATTATTTTTTTTATCCTATATATGCCTGTAGTCCCAGCTACTCCGAAGGCTGAGGTGGGAGGATCACTTGAGCCTTGGAGGTCAAGGATGCAGGGAACTGTGATCATTCCATTGCATTCCAGCCTGAGTGACAAGCAAGAATCTGTCCCACCCCCACAAAATAGAATTACTTTTTTTTTTCAGGCGAGGCCTTCCTAATAAAATTAAAAAATATATATTATTATAATTTTAGACGGAGTCTCGCTCCGGCAGGCTGGAGAGCAGTGGCACAATCTGGGCTCCCTGCAACCTCCGCCTCCTGGGTTCAAGTGATTCTCCTGCTTCAGCCTCCCGAGTAGCTGGGACTACAAGAGCATGCCACCACACCCAGCTAATTTTTGTATTTTTAGTAGAGATGGGGTTTCACCATGTTGACCAGGATGGTCTCAATCTCTTGACCTCGTGATCTGCCCGCCTTGGCCTCCCAAAGTGCTGGAATTACAGGCGTGAGCCACCGTGCCCGGCCTAGAATTATTATTATTATTATTTTTTGAGACAGAGTTTCGCTCTTGTTACCCAGGCTGGAGTGCAATGGCACGATCTCAGCTCACCGCAACCTCTGCCTCCCGGGTTCAAGCAATTCTCCTGCCTCAGCCTCCCTAGTAGCTGGGACTACAGGTGTACGCCACCACGCCCAGCTAATTTTTGTATTTTTAGTAGAGACGGGGTTTCACCATGTTGACCAGGATGTCTCGATCTCTTGACCTCGTGATCCACCCGCCTTAGCCTCCCAAAGTGCTGGGATTACAGGCTTGAGCCACCGCGCCCAGCCAGAATTATTTTTTATTTATAGTATACAAAAATTACTTCGGGCAGGGCTTGGTGGCTCACACCCGTAATCCTAGCAGTTTGGGAGGCTGAGACAGGTGGATCACTTGAGATCAGGAGATCGAGACCAACGTGGACAACATGGTGAAACCCTATCTCTATTAAAAATACAAAAATTAGCCAGGTGTGGTGATGCATACCTGTAATCCCAGGCACTTCGGAGGCTGAGGCAGGAGAATGGCTTGAACCTAGGAGGCAGAGGTTTCAGTGAGCCAAGATCCCGCCACTGCACTCCAGCGTGGGCAACAGAGCCAGACTCCGTCTGAAAAAAGAAAAAAAAAAAATGACTTCGATTATTTTGCAAACATTTCTTTATAAAATCAGGGTGCATCTGTGAGCCAGGCAATGTTTTATACAGGCACTCTCACTGTTTTTCAAGACAAGGTCTCAACTCTGTCGCTTAGGCTGAAGTGCAGTGGGACGATCTCAGCTCACTGCAGTCTCAACCTCCCGGGCTCAAGTGATTTTTCCACCTTAGGCCCCAAAAGTAGCTGGGACTACAGGCACCTGCCCAACCACCCATGGCTAATTTTTGTATTTTTTGTAGAGACAAGATTTCACCTTGTTGCCCAGGCTGGTCTCGAACTCCTAAACTCAAGTGATCCACCCACCTCTGCCTTCCAGAGTGCTGGGATTACAGACATGAGCCATCGAGCCCGGCCGACACCCTCACTGTCAATCTTCTATAAAGAATATCTTTCAGCAGGTAGCCCAATTGCAGGCTCTGGGTTGAACTCTCTAGTCTTTCTCAACTTCTCTGTTCCTTTTTACTCATCTAAATAAGGCGGGCTCTGGCTATTTGCATGAGCAAATGCAAACCTGTCCTTTTCACTTATTACAAAAAAGACTCTGAAGTTCTTGGATCAAGGCCAAGGACACTTAACTGCTTACAGGCCGGAAGCCTCCCCCACCTTTTCTTGCCCCTACCCCTCCCACTTCCAGGTAGAAGCCGGCCTTAGCTGGGTGGAGTCCTCACTGCTGCACGTTCCGGGTATGTTTAGTTAGTGTGTAGTGTGTGGCCGCTTGCGTGGGTAAAGGA
This sequence comes from Saimiri boliviensis, assembly GCF_048565385.1. NCBI lineage: Eukaryota > Metazoa > Chordata > Mammalia > Primates > Cebidae > Saimiri > Saimiri boliviensis. The sequence continues at coordinate 123,958,820 of NC_133451.1, read as the reverse complement.
CCGCCGCAGAGTTCCCCCTGCTCCAGGCAAGCTGGGAGGTAAGATTGTGGGTGCCAGAGACTGGAGTGAAACCTGTGGCCTCTTGAGCATCTGCTCTGTGCCTGGAGGCAGCTTGCCCCTCACAAGGGAACCTGAACTCATCATCAGGTTATTTTATGTTTATATTTATTTATTTTTTTGAGACTCAGTCTCACTCTGTGATTCAGGCTGGAGTGTGGTGGGGCGATCTCAGCTCACTGCAACCTCTGGTTATTTTGTTTTTATTTTGGTTTTTTTTTTTTTTTTTTTTTTTTTGAGACGGAGTTTCGCTCTTGTTACCCAGGCTGGAGTGCAATGGCGCGATCTCGGCTCACCGCAACCTCCCCCTCCTGGGTTCAGGCAACTCTCCTGCCTCAGCCTCGCAAGTAGCTGGAATTACAGGCACGCGCCACCATGCCCAGCTAAATTTTTTGTATTTTTAGTAGAGACGGGGTTTCACCATGTTGACCAGGATGGTCTCGATCTCTCGACCTCGTGATCCACCCGCCTCGGCCTCCCAAAGTGCTGGGATTACAGGCGTGAGACACCGCGCCCGGCCAGAAAACCCGTCTTTTAAAAAAAAAAAAAGAAGAAGAAGAAGAAGAAGTGGTTTGGGAAACCTTTGAAAGATTCATTTTTGCCGGGCGCAGTGGCTCACGCCTGTAATCCCAGCACTTTGCGAGGCCAAGGCGGGTGGATCACAAGGTCGAGAAATCGAGACCAACCTGGTCAACATAGTGAAACCCCGTCTCTACTAAAAATACAAAAAAAAAAATTAGCTGGGCATGGTGGCGCGTGCCTGTAATCCCAGCTACTCGGGAGGCGGAGGTTGCGGTGAGCCGAGATCGCGCCATTGCACTCCAGCCTGGGTAACAAGAGCGAAACTCCGTCTCAAAAAAAAAAAAAAAGAAAAAGAAAAGAAAGATTCATTTTTGTCTAGGCCATACCAACCTCAACGCGCCTGATCTTGTCTGATCTTGGAAGCTAAGCAGGATTGGGTCTGGTTAGTACTTGGATGGGAGACCGCTTGGAAACACCGGGTGCTGTAGGCTTAAAAACAAAAAAAGAGGCCGGGCATGGTGGCTCACGCCTGTAATCCCAGCACTTTGGGAGGCCGAGGCGGGTGGATCACGAGGTCAAGAGATCGAAATCCACTTTGGGAGGCTGAGGCGGGTGGATCACGAGGTCGAGAGATCGAGACCATCCTGGTCAACAAGGTGAAACCCTGTCTCTACTAAAAATGCAAAAATTAGCTGGGCCTGGTGGCGCGTGCCTGTAATCCCAGCTACTCAGGAGGCTGAGGCAGGAGAATTGCTTGAACCCAGGAGGCGGAGGTTGCGGTGAGCCGAGATCGCGCCATTGCACTCCAACCTGGGTAACAAGAGCAAAACTCCGTCCCAAAAAAAAAAAAAAGAGAGAGATCGAAATCATCGTGGCCAACATGGTGAAATCCCGTCTCTACTAAAAATACAAAAATCAGGGGGCTTTTGAGACGCGCCTATAGTTCCAGTTACTCGGGAGGCTGAGGTGGAAGAATCGCTTGAACCCGGGAGGCGGAGGTTGCAGTGAGCTGAGACTGCTACTGCACTCCAGCCTGGCGACAGAGCAAGACTCCGTCTCAAAAAAAAAAAAAAGGGGGGGGGGAGCAGACTTTCTGGGGTCTGAAGGGATTTGTACTTGAAGATACCCGAGTCAGTGGAGGGTCATGTTGAGCATTCTGCAGACAGAATTGTTTCAAGTCTGCAGCTGCCTGGGAAACTTTTACGCGGTTGAGCCCCGCCTCCAGCCAGAGCTGTTGAACCACTTTCTTCATAGGGGCGACGCTGGAGGAGCCAGACATCGTGCACGAGGGCTGGGCCGATTCGTGGGTCGGTGGGTCGTGGGTCGGTGGGCCGTGGTGCGTCGTGGGCCGTGGGTCGGCTGGGCGAGACAACTGAGCAGTGGCGCCGTGGGAGCGGGGCTCCGAACTTTTTTCTTTTCTTTTTTTTTTTTTTTTTTTTTTTTGAGACGTCTCACTCTGTCGCCCAGGCTGGAGTGCGGTGGCGCAATCTCCGCTCACTGCAACCTCCGCATCCCGGGTTCAAGCGATTCTCGTGCCCCAGCCTCCCAAGTAGCTACGCCCAGCTCCCAAGACACTACACCAGCTCATTGTTTGTATTTTTAGTAGACAAGGGGTTTCACCATTTTGGCCAGGCTGGTCTTAAACTCCTGACCTCGTGATTCGTCTGCCTCAGCCTCTTTCAAAGTGCTGGGATTGTATGAGAGAGTGAGCCAGTGAGCCACCGCGCTCAGCCCTTTTTTTTTTCTTTTTTTTTTTTCTTTTTTTGAGACGGAGTTTTGCCCTTGTTACCCAGGCTGGAGTGCAATGGCGCGATCTCGGCTCACCGCAACCTCCGCCTCCTGGGCTCAGGCAATTCTCCTGCCTCAGCCTCCTGAGTAGCTGGGATTACAGGCACGTGCCACCATGCCCAGCTAATTTTTTGCACTTTTTAGTAGAGACGGGGTTTCACCATGTTGACCAGGATGGTCTCGATCTCTCGACCTCGTGATCCACCCGCCTCGGCCTCCCAAAGTGCTGGGATTACAGGCTTGAGCCACCGCGCCCGGCTTTTTTTTTTTTTTTTTTTTTTTTTTTAGTTTCACTGTGTTGCTCAGGCTGGAGTGCAGTGGCGCGATTTCAGCTCCCTGCAACCTCCGCCTCCCAGTTCAAGTGACTTTCCCATCTCAGCCTCTAGAGTAGCTGAGACTAAGGCGTGCGCCATCAACACCCAGCTAATTTTTGTATTTTGCAGTGGCTCACACCTGTAATCCCAGCATGTGGGGAGGCTGAGGCAAGAGGATTGCTTGAATCCAGGGGTTTGAGATCAGACTGAGTGACATAGCAAGACCTCTAGGGCTGGGCGCGGTGGCTCAAGCCTGTAATCCCAGCACTTTGGGATGCCGAGGCCGGTGGATCACAAGGTCAAGAGATTGAGGCCATCCTGGTCAACATGGTGAAACCCCGTCTCTACTAAAAATACAAAACATTAGCTGGGCATGGTGGTGTGTGCCTGTAATCCCAGGTACTTGGGAGGCTGAGGCAGGAGAATTGCCTGAACCCAGGAGGTGGAGGTTGCGGTGAGCCGAGATCACGCCATTGCACTCCAGCCTGGGTAACAAGAGCGAAACTCCGTCTCAAAAAAAAAAAAAAAAAAAAAAGTTTTTTGTTTGTTTGCTTTTGAGTTAGCGTCTGCCTCTGTCACCCAGGCTGGAATGCAGTGGCACCATCTCAGCTCACTGCAACTGCCACCTCCTGGGTTCAAGCAGTTCTTGTGTCTCAGCCTCCCAAGTAGCTGCAATTACAGGCATGTGTCACCATGCTAGGCTAATTTGTTTGTATTTTAAGTAGCAACCGGGTTTTGCCATGTTGTCCAGGCTGGTCTTGAACTCCTGACCTCAAGGGATCCTCCTGCCTCAGCCCCACAAAGTGCTGGGATTACAGGTGTGAGCCACCACCAAGCTCAGCCTTTGGAATTTTAGCATTGCTTTAAAAAAAAAAAGATTTCTACTTCACATGTCTACAGTGTTGGAATATCTACGTTTCAATTCTTAGATAATAAAGTCCTGCGTCTTTCCATAACTGTTACTTCTATGCTCCTTTGGGGAGCATGTTCCTATACATTTGGGAATATGTTCAGTTTTTGTCTATTTTCTTATCTTATAGGTATTTTGCATTTGGACATAATGACATTTTAGTAAATACTAAAAGTTTTTTTCCAAATTTTGTTTATATTCAATTTGTTATCTCGTTTGATTTCACTTCACAAATAGATAGGTCTTCTGTGGCCTATTCAACTGTAGAGAAGCCAGGATAAAAGAGCAAGGTAAATTTGGTAGATGTGATTTTGAGCCATCAGAAAGACATTTTTTTTTTTTTTCAATTAGAGACAAGGTCTCACTTTGTCACCCAGGCTAGAGTGCAGTAGCATAATGACAGCTCACTGGAGCCTTGACCTCCATGGGCTCAAGCAATCCTCCTGCCTCAGAATCCCAAGTAGCTGGGACTATAGGTGCGCATCATCACACTCAGCTAATTTTTAAAATTTTGTTGTTGTTGTTTTTCTTCCTTTTTTTTTTTTTTTTTTTGGAGAGACAGGCTCACTCTGCGTTGCCCAGGCTAGAAATACCTTATCAAGACAAAAGTTTAAAGGGAGATTGTCGTTATTTACCCGACTCCCAGAATTTGGGATGTAAAGCAAATTTCTCCAAGTTATAGACATAGGTAACCAAAGATGTTTCTAATTTGGGTGGTCTCCATGCCTCAGGGCCTAGGCTGTTCCCACAACCCCAGTTAGGATGACTGGTAAGTAGATCGGATGTGGGGATTGTAGTACCAAGTATGTGGAGTAGCTAAGGCACAATAATAAAGGCACGGAAATAAACGACTGGGGCTAGGGGAGGATAATTTGTGTTTGGCTAGAATGTGGTGGAAGTTAGGACCACCTGAAATAAATTCAGGTTTGTTTCACCTTGTTTTGTTTTTAAGAAAAAAATATCTTCTCACCCACAGCAACTATGATTTGAGGCATCAGATGTTTTCCTAACAGAGCTGTGTAGCTTGGCTTCATTTTCTCCGTGCAGCCAAAGGCTGGAAGAGCTGAGCTGTGACTGCCAGCAGGCTGTGCGTGGGACCCCTTTTGGCAGCTGGAATTAAAGGGTCTGATGATTCAAAGGACTTCAAGGGCTACCACCAATGTGAGAAAACAGTGGGACTGTAGTGAGGTCTGTCTCCACTGACTGTCTCCAGGAAGGACGGTGAGATCTAAGAGCATATCTGCTTCTCACTGGAGAAACCCACAGAGCTCAACCACCTTGGTCAAGACCTTCACTGACAGACCAATGGCAAGGGCAGCACGTGTGACCAAACTCAAAGCAGAATCCAAGTGCTCCATCTGTCTGGATTACCTCAGAGACCCCGTCACCATCGATTGTGGGCACAACTTCTGTCGGCCCTGCATCCAACAGTCCTGGGCGGATCTACAGGAACTGTTCCCTTGCCCTGTCTGTCGGCACCAATGTCAAGACAGGCGCTTCAGGAGCAACACCCAGATGGGAAGGATGATTGAAATTGCTGAGATACTCGAGAGCACTAAGAGCAAGAAAAAGAGGCAGGAAAAAAGGACCTTGTGCGAGAAGCACAACCAGCCCCTGAGCGTTTTCTGCGAGGAGGACCTGGTGGTGCTGTGTCCCCTGTGCACTCAGCCCCCTAACCACCAGGGCCACCACGTGAGGCCCATAGAGGAGGCTGCCTCTCATCACAGGGAAAGGCTCCGCAGTTACATCCAGCCCCTGAAAAAGCAACTGGCAGACCTTCAAAAATTAATAAGCACTCAAAGCAAAAAACTCTTAGAACTGAGAGAGAAGGTGGAAAGCCAAAGGCAGGAACTGTCCTCTGAATTTGAGCACCTCACCCACTTTTTAGACCGTGAGCAGCAGGGAGCTCTCTCCAGACTAGCTGAAGAAGAGAAGGACAATCAACAGAAACTCAGTGCAAACATAACAGCATTTTCAAACTACCTTGCCGCACTCAAAAGCCAATTAAATAAGGTAGCAGAGCTATGTGAGCTGTCTGAACCGGAACTGCTGTCACAAATTAAACTTTTCTACGAGTCTGAAAATGAGAGTAGCCCGTCAATCTTTTCAATTCATCTGAAGAGAGATGGCTGCAGTTTTCCTCCCCAGTATTCTGCTCTGCAGAGAATTGTAAAGAAATTTAAAGTAGACGTAACTCTAGACTCTGAAACGGCACACCCTAACCTGATCCTATCTGAAGATAAAAAATGTGTGAGATTTACAAAGAGAAAACAAAAGGTTCCTGGTTTCCCAAAAAGATTTACAGTCAAGCCAGTTGTTCTGGGCTTTCCCTGTTTTCATTCTGGCAGGCATTTCTGGGAGATTGAAGTGGGAGATAAGTCAGAATGGGCTATTGGCATTTGCAAAGATTCTCTTCCCACAAAGGCGAAGAGACCCTCATCGACCCAGCAGGGATGTTGGAGAATTGAGCTGCAGGATGATGGCTATCATGCACCAGGGGCTTTACCAACCCCTCTCTTGTTAGAAGTGAAAGCTAGGACCATTGGCATTTTCGTGGACTATGAGCTGGGTGAGATCACATTCTACAACATGGCTGAGAAATCTCACATCTGTACTTTCTCTGACACTTTTACTGGACCTCTTCGGCCTTACTTCTATGTAGGACCAGATTCACAACCTCTCAGAATCTATACAGGAACAGCTGGTGAATGAGAACCCACCTGTGAGGCTGAACTATTTTACTAGTTGTTTTTTTGGTGGAAGATGTGGACACTATTGTATTAATGTATCTACAGATATAATCCCTCTAGTTTTTTCTCTCTCACAGTTTCCAAAAAGAAAGTTTTGCCGGGCGCGGTGGCTCAAGCCTGTAATCCCAGCACTTTGGGAGGCCAAGGCGGGTGGATCACGAGGTCAAGAGATCGAGACCATCCTGGTCAACATGGTGAAACCCCGTCTCTACTAAAAATACAAAAAAAAAAATTAGCTGGGCATGGTGGCACGTGCCTGTAATCCTAGCTACTCAGGAGGCTGAGGCAGGAGAATTGCTTGAGCCCAGGGGGCGGAGGTTGCGGTGAGCCGAGATCACGCCATTGCACTCCAGCCTGGGTAACAAGAGCGAAACTCCATCTCAAAAAAAAAAAAAAAAAAAAAAAGAAAGAAAGTTTTATGTTGCTCCAACAATTATCTATGAACAGTGCTAGGAATGGCTACCTTTCAGGAATGTTGTGGGGGTTACCGATCGTGTTCATGGACTTGGTGCATCGCTGAGTAGAAGGGTGATTATTTCTGTTTTTCAGAAAGTGCAGATGGAGCTTCCAGGGGATGAACTAGAACAAACTTTTCAACTTTGCCTTCTCAGTGTAAAGGTTGGATTGTGCTATTCCTGACACATACTAGGCAGGGAGCAGCCTGTAATCCTTAGCTAACAGGGCACAATTTAAAGGGGTGGAGTGGGGACCACAGGGAGAGGGTGAGCATTTTTAGCTTTTTTTTTTTTTTTTTTTTTTGAGACGGAGTTTCGCCCTTGTTGCCCAAGCTGGAGTGCAATGGCGCAATCTCGGCTCACCGCAACCTCCGCCTCCTGGGTTCAGGCAATTCTCCTGCCTCAGCCTCCTGAGTAGCTGGGATTACAGGCACGCACCACCATGCCCAGCTAATTTTTTGTATTTTTAGTAGAGACGGGGTTTCACCATGTTGACCAGGATGGTCTCGATCTCTTGACCTCGTGATCCACCCGCCTCGGCCTCCCAAAGTGCTGGGATTACAGGCTTGAGCCACCGAGCCCAGCTACCATTTTTAGCTTTTAACATGGGATGCTTTAACAGTTTTTTTTTTCTGTTATCTCCAGAAGCCACCTACTGGTGGCACTCACTACGTTAGATTTCTTAGAAACCTTCTGCGTCACATAATTTTCATTTCTTCCTGTATTATTTGCTATTTCATTTCTTCCTGTATTCTGTGCATAGTATTTTGAAGAGAGTGACTTGTTATGACACTGGAGAGAACTGGAAAATCTTGTTACTAATGGACATTATTGTTAGACACCATGTCAGAGACTAAAAGATGAATCACTGGGCAGGATGGTGTACCTATGTTGACTCAGAATGTTTTCTTTCAAAGATGGCTAACATTTATGGAGCCCTAACTATGTCCCAGAAGTTGCAGTATTTTCACAACAATTCTGACATGTAGGCAGTAGGTTGTTAACCAAAAAAAAGGATTTAAAATTAAGAAAACAGTTTTTGATGGCTGTGTAATATTCCATGGCGTATATGTACCACATTTTCCCTATCCAGTCTATCATCGTTGGGCATTTGGGTTGGTTCCACGTCTTTGCTATTGTAAACAGTGCTGCAGTGAACATTCGTGTGCATGTGTCCTTATGGTAGAATGATTTATAATCCTTTGGATATCACTCATAGGCGGGTGTTGAACAATGAGAACACATGGACACAGGGAGGGGAGCACTACATACTAGGGTCCGTTGGGGGGAAATGGGGGAGGGATGGGGGTGGGGAGGTGGAAAGAGATAGCATGGGGAGAAATGACAGATACAGGCGAGGGGACGGAAGGCAGAAAACCACACTGCCATGTGTTTACCTATGCAACAATCTTGCATGTTCTTCACATGTACCCCCAAAAATAAAATGCAATAAAAAAAAAAAAAGAGCCGGGTGCAGTGGCTCAAGCCTGTAATCCCAGCACTTTGGGAGGCCGAGGCGGGTGGATCACGAGGTCAAGAGATCGAGACCATCCTGGTCAACATGGTGAAACCCCGTCTCTACTAAAATACAAAAAATTCAGCTGGGCATGGTGGCGTGTGCCTGTAATCCCAGCTACTCAGGAGGCTGAGGCAGGAGAATTGCCTGAACCCAGGAGGCGGAGGTTGCGGTGAGCCGAGATCGTGCCATTGCACTCCAGCCTGGGTAACAAGAGCGAAACTCCGTCTCAAAAAAAAAAAGAAAAGAAAAGAAAACAGTTTTGAGAAAAAAAGTATCCTAGTTAAGGTGAATCAGCCAGTGGTAAAAAGATGTCTAGGGGTACCTTCAATCACTGACAAAACCAGCCCCATAAATGGTTTGTCAATGGAATGCTTTATACATACACAGGAAGTAATAAGGTATTATTTTTCCCTCTGACTATGAAAAAAGAGATGTCCACAGTTACATGCTTAAACTCTCAGGATGCTACACTAACTTAACCGGAAGGATCTGGGTTTATATCTAGATTCCACTAACGTCTGGTAGTGGGCTTGAAGCTATGAAGATGAAGTTATATGTGTTTGTATGCACCAAAGTTAACTTAATTTTTTAAATTTTTTGAGAGATGAGGTCTCACCCTGTTGCCCAGGCTAGAGTGCAGTGGCACAATCATAGCTTACCATAACCTTGAACTTAACTCCTGGGCTCAAGGGATTGTCTCACGTCAGCCTCTGAATAATGGGCTCACACCATCACAGTTAGCTTTTTTTTTTTTTTTTTTTAGATAGGGTCTGCCTCTGTTACCCAGGCTGGAGTGCAGTGACAGGATCATGTTCACGGCAGCCTCGACCTCCCAGTCTCAAGCAATCCTACCACCTCAGCCTCCTGAGTAGCTGGAACCCCAGGCATGCATGCCACCATGCCCAGTTAACTTTTTATTCTTTTTGAGATGGAGTTTCGCTTTTGTTGCCCAGGCTAGAGTGCAATGACACGATCTTGACTCACTGCAACCTCTGCCTCCTGGGTTCAAGCGATTCTCCTGCTTCAGCCTCCTGAGTAGCTGGAATTACAGGCACCTGCTACCCAGTTAACTTGATTTTTTGAGGAGATGAGGTCTCACTTTGTTGCCCAGCTTGGGCTCAAACTTCTAGGTTCAAGTGATCCTCCTGCCTCCACTTTCCCAAAGTGCTAGAATTACAGGCATGAGCCACTGTGCCCAACCTGCCCCAGGCAATTTTAATTAATTTATTTATTTTTTTAGTAGAGACTGAGTCTTACTATGTTGACCAAGCTAATTTTGAACTCTTGGCCTCAGGTGATCCTCCATCCTTGACCTCCCAAAGTGCTAGAAATATAGACATGAGCCACCAGGCCCAACCCAAAAAAGACATTTCTGACTCAGGAAAATGAATATGGCAGGGCATTAGGTGATAACAGGGCTGTTAATTCTGTTAGGTGTGATAGCATTATGATTTAGGAAATGCTTTTATCCAGAGTGAAATATTTAGGGGTGAAATTGTATTTCTGTGATTTTTATTAAAGAGCTTTAGCCAAAAAAAAAAAAATAATACAATCAATTAAGCAAATGTGGCAAAATATCAATAATTATTGTGTCTACGTGATGGACATTTCAGTTTATGTACTATTCTTTGTACCTTAAATAAAAAGAACAAGTAAAAATGTTTCCTTTTATCCGTATGTTCTGAGTTACGGTTTCTGTATGACTCTGCCGTTTCTACCTGACATTTGATTGGGCACACTTACAGTTGAATGAACATATTCATCCCTACTCTCCTGTCTAAAATTCAGTTAAATTGTGTATTTTGGCTAGTTTCAAATTTCTTAAGACTTGAGAAACTAGCTATTGACCTATAAATATTATTAACTGTCCATTTCCTTAAAATTGGAGCCATCTTGGTCAGGCTGGTTTCAAATTTCTGACCTCAGGTGATCTGCCGCCTCGGCCTCTCCAAGTGCTGAGATTACAGGTGTGAGCCACCTCACCTGGCCTTTTTCTTTCTTTCTTTCTTTCTTTTTTTTTTTTTTTTTTTTTTTTTGAGACAAAGTTTTGCTCTTGTCATCCAGGCTGGAGTGCAATGGCATGATGCCAGCTCACTGCAACCTCCACCTCCCAGCTTCAAGCAATTCCTCCTGCCTCAGCCTCCTGAGTAGCTGGGATTACAGGCACATGCCACCATGCCCAGCTAATTTTTTGTATTTTTAGTAGAGACGGGGTTTCACTATGTTGACCAGGTTGGTCTCGATCTCTTGACCTCGTGATCCACCCGCTTCGGCCTCCCAAAGTGCTGGGATTACAGGCTTGAGCCACCGCGCCCGGCGAATACTACAATTTTAAAGTTCCACTAGCAAAGAGGATGGTATACACCCTCATTCTCTCTCCCTCTTCCTCTTTCTCTTTCTTCCTCTTCTTTATTCTTTCTTTTATTATTATTTTATTTCTCTTTTTTTTTTTTTTTTTTTTTGAGATAGAGTTTTGCTCTTGTTACCCAGGCTGGGGTGCAATGGCGCGATCTCGGCTCACCGCAACCTCTGCCTCCTGGGTTCAAGCAATTCTCCTGCGTCAGTCTCCTGAGTAGCTGGGATTACAGGCACGTGCCACCATGCCCAGCTAATTCTTTGTATTTTGAGTAGAGACGGGGTTTCACCATGTTGACCAGGATGGTCTCAATCTCTCGACCTCATGATCCACCCGCCTCGGCCTCCCAAAGTGCTGGGATTACAGGCTTGAGCCATCGTGCCTGGCCTCTCTTTCTTTCTTAAAAAAAAAAAAGAAAGAAAGAAATTAGCCAGGTGTGGTGGCATGTACCTGTAGTCCTAGCTACTTGGGAGGCCAAGGTGGGAGGATCGCTTGAGCCTGGGAGGCTGAGGCTACAGTGAATGAAGCATGGTTGTGTCACTGCGTTCCAGTCTGGGTGACAGAGCAAGACTCTATCAAAAAAAAAAAAAAAAAAAAAAAAACTCCTGTTAGGTGGGGACTGAAAAAAGAAACAGAAACTTAACTGAACAAGGAAGTAGAAGTATTTGCCATCCAAACTGGCATGAGACAGGGAAGACTGCCAAAAGGGAAGGGAGGGCTGGTCCGAAGGTAGTGAGTTATCTCAGTTGATTGTTCACAGTCAGTTACAGATCGAACTGCTTGTTCTACTCTTTCCTCACTTCTCACTACTGCACTTGACTAGTCTGAAAAAAAAAAAGGAAGGGAAGATTTTCTTGTTTTCTACATTCTTTTTTTTTTTTTTTTTTTTGAGACGGAGTTTCGCTCTTGTTACCCAGGCTGGAGTTCAATGGCTCGATCTCGGCTCACCGCAACCTCCGCCTCCTGGGTTCAGGCAATTCTCCTGCCTCAGCCTCCTGAGTAGCTGGGATTACAGGCACGCGCCACCATGCCCAGCTAATGTTTTGTATTTTTAGTAGAGATGGGGTTTCACCATGTTGACTAGGATGGTCTTGATCTCTCGACCTCATGATCCACCCGCCTCGGCCTCCCAAAGTGCTGGGATTACAGGCTTGGGCCACCACGCCCGGCCTATTTTCTACATTCTTAAAAAAAAAAAAAAAAAAAGGCCGGGCGTGGTGGCTTAAGCCTGTAATCCCAGCACTTTGGGAGGCCGAGGCGGGTGGATCACTAGGTCAAGAGATCCAGACCATCCCGGTCAACATAGTGAAACCCCGTCTCTACTGAAAATACAAAAAAAAAAATTAGCTGGGCATGGTGCCGCGTGCCTGTAATCCCAGCTACTCAGGAGGCTGAGGCAGGAGAATTGCCTGAACCCAGGAGGCGGAGGTTGCGGTGAGCCGAGATCGCGCCATTGCACTCCAGCCTGGGTAACAAGAGCGAAACTCCGCCTCAAAAAAAAAAAAAAAAAAAAAAAAAATGTTGGGCGCGGTGGCTCAAACCTGTAATCCCAGCACTTTGGGAGGCCGAGGCGGGTGGATCACGAGGTCAAGAAATCGAGACCATTCTGGTCAACATGGTGAAACCCTGTCTCTACTAAAAATACAAAAAATTAGCTGAGCATGGTGGCGCGTGCCTGTAATCCCAGCTACTCAGGAGACTGAGGCAGGAGAATTGCCTGAACCCAGGAGGCGGAGGTTGCGGTCAGCTGAGATCGCGCCCATTGCACTCCAGCCTGGGTAACAAGTGCGAAAACTCCGTCTAAAAAAAAAAAAAAAAAAAAGAGGATGGTATACAAATCACAAGAGGAATGTTCAACCTTTGACATGTGGACAGGTAATTCCTTGATTTAAAAAAAAAATTTCCTGGTTGAGGGCCGTGGCTCATGCCTGTAATCCCAGCACTTTGGGAGGCCAAGGCAGGCGGATCACCTTTGATCAGGAGTTCGAGACCAGCCTGGCCAACACAATGAAATCCTGTCTCTACTAAAAGTACAAAAATTAGCCAGGCATGGTGGCTTGGGTATGTAGTCCCAGCTACTCAGGAGGCTGGGGCAGGAGAATCGCTTGAACCCAGGAGGTGGATGTTACCCCACTGCACTTCAGCCTGGGTGACAGAGCAAGACTCCATCTCAAAAAATGAAATAAAAAATAAAAAAAGGTTCCAGTGGAATTGTAAAAACATAAATAACAAAAATTTGGCAGGGCGCGGTGGCTCAAGCCTGTAATCCCAGCACTTTGGGAGGCCGAGGCGGGCGGATCACGAGGTCAAGAGATCGAGACCATCCTGGTCAACATGGTGAAACCCCGTCTCTACTAAAAATACAAAAAATTAGCTGGGCATGGTGGCGTGTGCCTGTAATCCCAGCTACTCAGGAGGCTGAGGCAGGAGAATTGCCTGAACCCAGGAGGCGGAGGTTGCGGTGAGCCGAGATCGCGCCATTGCACTCCAGCCTGGGTAACAAGAGCGAAACTCCGTCTCCAAAAAAAAAAAAAAAAAAAAAAAAACAAAAATTTTTAAAAGGTAAGGAAGAAGGCCGGGCGCAGTGGCTCAAGCCTGTAATCCCAGCACTTTGGGAGGCCGAGGTGGGTAGATCACAAGGTCAAGAGTTCGAGACCATCCCAGTCGACATGGTGAAACCCCGTCTCAACTGAAAATACAAAACGTTAGCTGGACATGGTGGTGCATGCCTGTAATCCCAGCTACTCAGGAGGTTGAGGCAGGAGAATTGCCTGAACACAGGAGGCGGAGGTTGCGGTGAGCCAAGATCGTGCCATTGCACTCCAGCCTGGGTAACAAGAGCGAAACTCTGTCTCAAAAAAAAAGGTAAGGAGGAGTGCATGAGATCACATATAGGTCTTGTAAATTCCTTATGAGAAATTGAGGGATTTCCCATCTCCTGACCTCTGTTTTTAATCCTGATACACGTAATTTTTTTCAATTAAAAATTTTTTTCTTAATGTAAATTACTACAAAACATTAAACATGTTGTAGATTCTGGTTTTAAATCATTTGGAAAGTCATTTCCTATACCACAATTGTAAAACTGGTCCACAATATTTTCTTGTATCTTCATGCTTTTTAGAAGCCTCCTTTTGGATGGGCATAGCGGCTCATACTTGTAATCCCAGCATTTTGGGAGGCTGAGGCTGGAGGATCACTTGAGGCCAGAAGTTCCAGACTAACCTGTATAATATAGTGAGTCCTCTTCTCTACAAAAAAAAAAAAAAAAATTAAATTTAAAAGGTAAACAGAAGCTGGGCACGGTGGCTCATGCCTGTAATCTCAGCTAATTGGGAGGATGAGGCAGGTAGATTACCTGAGGTCAGGAGTTCCAGGCCAGCCTGACCTACATGGTGAAACCCCATCTCTACTAAAAATACAAAATTAGCCAGGCATGGTGGTGCATGCCTGTAATCCCAGCTCCTTGGGAGGGTAAGGCAGGAGAATCGCTTGAACCTGAGAGTTAGAGGTTACAGTGAGCCAAGATCATGCCATTACATTCTAGCCTGGGCAACAACAGCAAAACTTTCTCAAAAACAAACAAACAAAAACAGAAAAGGAATCTTTTAAATTACTGTAGGCCCACACAGCTGATTAAAGAAAATCTCACTGTCTTTCTCAGTCCCTAATTTAATTACACTGCAAATTCTCTTGTTATGTAAATTAAAAGATTCCCAGTTTCTTGGGATTAGGATATAAACATCTTTGGGGCTGGGACATAATTTTGTCTACTACAGTCCATCTTCTGGACCCAAACATGCACATCTGTCCCACACGCAAAATACTTTCTCCTCATCTCAACATCCCCAAAGTCTCACCCTATTACTATTGTACTACTGGTTATACAACTTTATGACCATTTTTCAAAAGTCATAGAACTATATGCCAACAGTGAATTTTACTGAATATAAACATTAAAATGAGTATAGAAAAAGAAGAAACAGCAAAGGAGACTGAGAAGAAGTCACCAACAGGGTGGAAAGAAACCAAAAGACCGTGCTGACCTGGAAATCACATAAAGAAAATATATATAGGAGGGTGTAATATGGCCGGGCATGGTGGCTCATGCCTGCAATCCCAGCACTTTGGGAGGCGGAGGCAGGGGGGTCATCTGAGGTCAGGAGTTTGAGACCAGCCTGGCCAACATGGTAAAACCCCATCTCTAGCTGGGCGCGGTGGCTCAAGCCTGTAATCCCAGCACTTTGGGAGGCCGAGGCGGGTGGATCACGAGGTCGAGAGATCGAGACCATCCTGGTCAACGTGGTGAAACCCCGTCTCTACTAAAAATACAAAAAAATTAGCTGGGCATGGTGACGCGTGCCTGTAATCCCAGCTACTCAGGAGGCTGAGGCAGGAGAATTGCCTGAACCCAGGAGGCGGAGGTTGCGGTGAGCTGAGATCGCGCCATTGCACTCCAGCCTGGGTAACAAGAGCGAAAACTCCGTCTCAAAAAAAAAAAAAAAAAAAAAAAAACCATCTCTACTAAAAGCACAAAAATTAGCCAGGTGCGGGCACCTATAATCTCAGCTACACAGGAGGATAAGGCAGGAGAATCGCTTGAACCTAGGGGGCAGAGATTTTAGTAAGCCAAGATTGTACCGCTTCACTCCAGCCTGGGAAAAGAGTAAAACTCTGTCTCCAAAAAAAAAAAAAAAAAGGGAAAGGAAAGAAAAAAAAACAGTCCAGATGCAGTGGCTCACGCCTGTAATCCCTGCTACTCCAGAGGCTGAGGCAAAAAAACAGTCCAGATGCAGTGGCTCACGCCTGTAATCCCTGCTACTCCAGAGGCTGAGGCAGGAGAATCGCTTGAACTTGGTAGGCAGAGGTTGCAGTGAGCTGTGAGCACGTCAGGGCACAGCCTGAGAGATAAAAAGAGCCTGTCTCCGGGGCCGGGCGCGGTGGCTCAAGCCTGTAATCCCAGCACTTTGGGAGGCCGAGGCGGGTGGATCACGAGGTCGAGAAATCGAGACCAGCCTGGTCAACATGGTGAAACCCCGTCTCTACTAAAAATACAAAAAATTAGCTGGGCATGGTGGCGCATGCCTGTAATCCCAGCTACTCAGGAGGCTGAGGCAGGAGAATTGCCTGAACCCAGGAGGCGGAGGTTGCGGTGAGCCGCGATCGCGCCATTGCACTCCAGCCTGGGTAACAAGAGCGAAACTCCGTCTCAAAAAAAAAAAAAAAAAGAAAAAAGAAAGAGCCTGTCTCCAAAAAGAAAAAGAAGATATCCAACGTGGCTCTGGTGATTCATTATTGTAAACTTTTTCACCAGTGCTGGGGGAGGAAGAATCCAGGCTGCAGTGTTTAAACTAAAAAGTAAATGACAAAAGAACCCAAAATAACAAACTAGGATTTTTTTTTTTTTCCTAACTAGAATAACCAGTGTAAGTAAGATGTATTTCTAACAAACATGAGGACTATCTTTAATATATAAAGGAAGATTTTATGTGTGTGTGTGTGTGTGTGTGTGTGTGTATAAAAGTCTCAAATAAAACTTTTGTTTGGGCCGGGCGTGGTGGCTCAAGCCTGTAATCCCAGCACTTTGGGAGGCCGAGGCGGGTGGATCACGAGGTCGAGAGATCGAGACCATCCTGGTCAACAAGGTGAAATCCCGTCTCTACTAAAAATACAAAAAGTTAGCTGGGCATGGTGGTGCGTGCCTGTAATCCCAGCTATTTAGGAGGCTGAGGCAGGAGAATTGCCTGAGCCCAGGAGGCGGAGGTTGCGGTGAGCCGAGGTCGCGCCATTGCACTCCAGCCTGGGTAACAAGATCGAAACTCCGTCTCAAAAAAAAAAAAAAAAAAAAAAAAAAACTTTTGTTTGAATCCTTGAAAGAAGAAAGAGGGCCTATGGCAGAAGCCTGGATATACTAAAATTCACGTCAGCACTTTGGGAGGCCAAGGTGGGCAGATATATACATATTATACATATATGTGTGTGTATAAAAAAAAAAAACAACCATGTGTGTTTTTTTTTGTTTGTTTTTTTTTTTTTTTTTTTTTTTTCTGAGACCAAGTTTCCCTCTGTCACCCAGGCTGGAGTGTAGTGGCATGATCTTCACTCACGGCAACCTCTACCTCTAGAGTTCAAGCGATTCTCCTGCTTCAGCCTCTTGAGTAGCTGTGACTACAGGCACCTGCCACCATGCCCGGCTAATTTTTGTATTTTTAGTAGAGACAGGGTTTTACCATGTTGGCCAAGCTGGTCTCGAACTCCTGACCGATCTGCCTGCCTCAGCCTCCCAAAGTGCTGGCGATTACCGGTATGAGCCACCATGCCTGCTCAGAAGATTATATTTGTTAAGAAAAAGAATATCACAGGACAATACTAAGCAAAGGACTTGAATATACATATCATAAAAGTTATATAAATGACCAAATAATTTGGAAAAAACACGTTTAACACTTTGTTAGTATCCAAAGAAATGCAATCTGAAACAATGACATACTCATCAGATGGGTCAAGATTTAAATAAGATAACACCCACTATTAGTAAGGATATGGAGACTGGGTGTGCTGGCTCACACTAAAAATACAAAATTTTTAGTAGTTTATACTAAAAAATAGTGGCACACATCTGTAGTCCTAGCTACTTGGGAGGCTGAGGCAGGAGAATTGTTTGAACCCAGGAGGAGGAGGTTACAGTGAGCCCAGATCACGCCACTGCACTCCAGCCTGGGCAACAGAGTGAGACTAAAAAAAAAAAAAAAAGTGTACATTGGTATAATTCCTTGGTAGTGAGATTTCAAATAATTTTTTTGCTTTATCTTTTTCCACATTGCCATTAAAAAAAAATAAGCTTTTAACTTTCTAAGTCATGATGCCGTGATTATATATACATATACATATACATATACATATATATATATATATATATACCTGTATCTATCTATATACATATACACATATATACTTATAACAAAAGATTTACTATACCTACCCTAGTTCAGGGCCATATCTTTCTGCCATTTATATTTTGTCCATATTGAACTAGGATCTGATACTCCTGAAACTAAAACTGATGTCACTTCCTGCTTGAAATCCTTCAGAGGATCCCATTATCAACAAGATAAAGTGCGGGTCTCCGGCACAGTATCAAGGCCCTCCAAGCTCTGACCCTGTCCCTCTCCACCCAGGTCCTGCCTCACACTTTTGGTTCCAGCTACACACAGTGCTGTGATATTTTGTGGCTGTTTGCCTTGCTGCTTTACTCATTGTTTCGCCTGGCATTCCTACACCTCTACCATCCCGTCCCCAGGGTGTCCCCTCGTGGATCTGGCACAGCACGTTGGGCCTACTGTCCTTACTGCACTTAGCACAAAGTCTGGAAATCTAGTCCTCAGTCTCTTCAGAATGTAAGCTACCAATCAGAGTCTTTTATTTTTGTATCCACAGTACTGGCACAATTACCAGCCTGGTGAATAGAATGTTTAACATTTAAATTATTTTTCTCTAATCACAAGTGATGATGAGCATTTTTTCATATGTTTGCTGGCTGCATAAATGTCTTCTTTTGAAAAGTGTCTGTTCATATCCTTCGCCCATTTTTTGATGAGGTTTTCTTCTTGTGAATTTAAGTTCTCTGTAGTCTGGATATTAGCCCTTTGTCAGATGGATAGACTGCAAAAATTTTTTCCCATTCTGTTGATTGCCAGTTCACTCTATTGATAGTTTCTTTTGCTGTGCAGAAGCTCTTAAATTTAATTAGATCCCATTTGTCTATTTTGGCTTTTGTTGCCATTGCTTTTAGTGTTTTAGTCACGAAGTCCTTGCCCATGCTTATTTCCTGAATGGTATTGCCTAGGTTTTCTTCTAGAGTTTTTATAGTGTTAGCCCTCATGTTTAAATCTTTAATCCATCTATAGTTAATTTTTGCATAAGGTGTAAGGAAGGGATCCACAAGAACAGAAAACCAAATGCCACATGTTCTCACTCATAAGTGGATGTTGAACAATGAGAACACATGGACACAGGTAGGGGAACATCAGACACTGAGGTCTGAGGGATGGGAAGCTAGAGGAGGGATAGCAGGGGGTGGGGAGATTGGGGAGGGATGGGATTAGGAGAATTATCTAATGTAGATGACGGGGCAACAGATGCAGCAAACCACCACCAGGGCACGTGTATACTTATGTAACAAGCCTGCATGATCTGCACACGTACTCCAGAACTTAAAGTATGAGAAATAAACTTTTAAGAATTGTTTTTTCATTTTTCTATTTTGTTACTTCTTTTCTTTTTTTTTTTTTTTTTTTTTTGAGATGGAGTTTTGCTCTTGTTACCCAGGCTGGAGTGCAATGGCGCGATCTTGGCTCACCGCAACCTCCGCCTCCTGGGTTCAGGCAATTCTCCTGCCTCAGCCTCCGGAGTAGCTGAGATTACAGGCATGCGCCACCATGCCCAGCTAATTTTTTGTATTTTTAGTAGAGACGGGGTTTCACTATGTTGACCAGGATGGTCTCGATCTCTTGACCTTGTGATCCACCCGCCTCGGCCTCCCAAAGTGCTGGGATTACAGGCTTGAGCCACCGCGCCTGGCCTCTTATTTCTTGAGAATAGAAAGCTGTAGGAGTTTGCATAGTATGCTACCTAGTAAGATCTCAGTCCAATGGTGAGAAAATTCTCTATGAAAGCTACATGGCCCATGATGTCATTCAACACCACATAGGCATATAAAATACATGGTAACGCTCTGCAGGAAAAACATTAAGCAATAATGACTTCTTTCAACAGCTTAAAAGTGAGAAGAACTTATTTGATTAAAACGCTGTTTAAAATAGATTGTCTTGTTAGGCTTCCCCTATTCATAACCAAATCATTACAGGGTTCAGTGTCAGGTAGAAAAATGTTGACTATGGAGTTGTTTAGCCTCTGATTCTAGGATAAACCAAGCAGTTAAATCAGTTCAAGAAGTTCAATAAAACAGACATTCTCCTCAAGTTATCAGGGCTTCTACAGGCACTTTTCAAGTGACCCACAGCCCTATATTTTACTTTATTTGATTCATTTACTTATTTTGAGATGGAGTTTCACTCTTGTTGCCCAGCTGGAATGCAGTGGCACAATCTTGGCTCACCGCAACCTCCGCCTCCCAGGTTCAAGCAATTCTCTTGCCTCAGCCTCCCGAGTAGCTGGGACTACAGGCATGTGCCACCATGTCCAGCTAATTTTGTATTTTTAGCAGACATAAGGTTTTCCATGCTGCTCAGGTTGTCTCGAACTCTTGACCTCAGGTGATCCACCTGCCTTGGTCTCCCACACTGCTGGGATTATAGGCATGAGCCACCATGCCCAGTCAAATCCTATATTTTAAACGGCCACAGAAGTCAGAACTAAATTCAGGTTTCCAACGAACAGTGTAAAATGCTATTCAGCAAATGCTGCAGTTCCCTGTGGCAGCTTGTCCCGTAGTCAGTTAGTTTGAATTACTCTGGGTTTCTCTGCAATTGCTGTCATGAGGGTGAGCCTTTTATGTTCTACTTGGCTGACAGCCCAGGTCCGAGGAAGAGAGAGCCAACAATCGCTTACTCAGCAGCGCATTGTGGCGCTTCAGGTATTCAATGATGTCTCCTTGCTTTTCAACAATTTCTTCTAGGCTTGAAATAGTCCTGCAAATAATCAAGATATAAGTGGGTTATACATATTCACCAATACTCATTAGTGTCTCTGCAAACTTAGGTTTTTAGTAAAGCATGTTGTATTTGTTACCTTTTCCTAGCTGTCAGAAGCCAGGGCAATATTAGCAAACACTATTTTTTCCATAAATCATTTTCGTAACTTCTACTCTTGAAATAAATTTAAAATGTTATAAACTTTCATAACTCTAAGTTTTAAAAAAGGCCATCATTGCTTTATTTAAGAAGGATTTGGCCGGGCGCAGTGGCTCAAGCCTGTAATCCCAGCACTTTGGGAGGCCGAGGCGGGTGGATCACGAGGTCAAGAGATTGAGACCATCCTGGTCAACATGGTGAAACCCCCATCTCTACTAAAAATACAAAAAAATTAGCTGGGCATGGTGGCGTGTGCCTGTAATCCCAGCTACTTAGGAGGCTGAGGCAGGAGAATTGCCTGAACCCAGGAGGCGGAGGTTGCAGTGAGCTGAGATCGCACCATTGCACTCCAGCCTGGGTAACAAGAGCGAAACTCTGTCTGAAAAAAAAAAAAGGATTTGTAGGCTGGCCGCGGCTCATGCCTGTAATCCCAGCACTTTGGGAGGCCAAGGCAGGCGGATCATGACCAGTCTGACCAATATGATGAAACCCCGTCTCTACAAAAATTAGCCGGGCATGGTGGCGTGTACCTGTAATCCCAGCTACTCAGGAGGCTGAGGCAGGAGAATCGCTTGAACCTGGGAGGCAGAGGTTGCAGCCCGGGCAACAGAGCAAGACTCCATTTCAAAATAAATAAATAAATAAGAAAAATCCTAAATTGTTAGAGTAAGATAATTGAATATAAGTGATCAACTTAAATGGCATTTGAAGATAAGACAAAATCATTCAATAATCAAGTGATGATTAAAATAGACAACTCTGACCATAAGAAACATTTTTTTTCTTTTTTTTTTTTGAGATGGAGTTTCGCTCTTGTTACCCAGGCTGGAGTGCAATGGTGTGATCTCAGCTCACTGCAATCTCCACCTCTTGGGTTCAAGCAATTCTCCTGTCTCAGCCCCCCGAGTAGCTGGGACTACAGGCGTGAGCCACCATGCCCACCTAATTTTTTTTTTTTTTTTTTTTTTTTTTTTGAGACGGAGTTTCGCTCTTGTTACCTAGGCTGGAGTGCAATGGCGCGATCTCGGCTCACCGCAACCTCCGCCTCCTGGGTTCAAGCAATTCTCCTGCCTCAGCCTCCTGAGTAGCTGGGATTACAGGCACATGCCACCACGCCCAGCTAATTTTTTGTATTTTTAGTAGAGATGGGGTTTCACCATGTTGATCAGGATGGTCTCGATCTCTCGACCTCATCATCCACCCGCCTCGGCCTCCCAAAGTGCTGGGATTACAGGCTTGAGCCACTGCACCCGGCCACAATTTTTTGTATTTTTAGTAGAGATGGGGTTTCATCATGTTGACCAGGATGGTCTCGATCTCTTGACCTGTGATCCACCTGCCTCGGCCTTCCAAAGTGCTGGGATTATAGTGTGAGCCACTGCGCCCGGCCGAGAAACATTTTTTTTTAGTGTATGGCATTTGTTTCTTTTTGCATTTCTCCTTTTTTCCCCCATACCACAAAAATGTATTTTACACTTGACGCAAAGAAAAATAGTCCATAAGTATATAAAACAAAACAAAACAAAATCTAACTCCTTCCTATGCTACTGCCCCAACCCACTTTGGTCTCACTGCTCAGAAGTAATAGCTATAAAGTATTTTTAATTTCCTTCCACTAATATAAGAGATTAGTACTAGAAATAGTGATGATCATAATGATAATGACAAAATACGCCAGATGAATTTTAATGTTGTGACTAAAAATTGCCTATTCAAGAAATAAGCTGTTATTTGATATGTTTTACTCATATATTCTATGTGCTAAAAGGGAAATATTTCAAGGGATGGTGAGGAATTCAGCATAAGCAATATAGAATGGTCCCATGTGAACAAAGAAGATTTCTTCTTAGAAATAATTATAAATAGTTATGCTTATAAATAACATGGTTACAGGAATGGACTATGTAACCACATTATTATTATTATTGAGATGGAGACTATCTCTGTCGCCTAGGCTGGAGTGCAGTGGGATGATCTTGGCTTACTGCAACCTCCGCCTCCCAAGTTCAAGCGGTTCTTCTGCCTCAGCCTCCCGAGTAGCTGAGATTACCGGCACCTGGGAAGCCGAGGTTGCAGGAGCCGAGATCATGCCACTGTACTCCAGCCTGGGGGACAAAGTGGGACTCCATCTCAAAAAAAGAAAAAGAAAGTGCCAAAAAAGATTGTATTTTCTAGGGGAAATAATCCATTTCACTAAAGACACCTCCATTTTTGTAGTTCTGTACATACTGAGAATTCAAGAGGGTATAATCGGGCCTCAGGAAACTGAGGGTAAAGGATTCTAGAACTATCACGATATCATCAGCTTACACTGTAGGACAGAGATAACCATCCCAGGATGAAGAACCTTGGACTTGCAGCTCATTAAATATTTTGTTTTGCTTTTTTTTTTTTTTTTTTGAGACGGAGTTTCGCTCTTGTTACCCAGGCTGGAGTGCAATGGCGTGATCTCGGCTCACTGCAACCTCCGCCTCTTGGGTTCAGGCAATTCTCCTGCCTCAGCCTCCTGAGTAGCTGGGATTACAGGCACACACCACCATGCCCAGCTAATTTTTTGTATTTTTAGTACAGACGGGGTTTCACCATGTTGACCAGGATGGTCTTGATCTCTTGACCTCGTGATCCACCTGCCTCAGCCTCCCAAAGTGCTGGGATTACAGGCTTGAGCCACCGCACCCGGCTTTGTTTTGCTTTTGTTTTTTGCCCTTTTTTCTTTTTTTTTCTTTTTTTTGAGACAGAGTGTCGCTCTTGTTACCCAGGCTGGAGTGCAATGGCGCGATCTCGGCTCACCGCAACCTCCGCCTCCTGGGTTCAAGCAATTCTCCTGCCTCAGCCTCCTGAGTAGCTGGGACTACAGGCACGCGCCACCATGCCCAGCTAATTTTTTGTATTTTTAGTAGAGACGGGGTTTCACCACGTTGACCAGGATGGTCTAGATCTCTTGACCTCGTGATCCACCCGCCTCGGCCTCCCAAAGTGCTGGGATTACAGGCTTGAGCCACCGCGCCCGGCTTTTCTTTTTATTCATTAAGTATTTTTTTTTTTTTTTTTGGAGACGGAGTTTCGCTCTTGTTACCCAGGCTGGAGTGCAATGGCATGATCTCGGCTCACCGCAACCTCCGCCTCCTGGGTTCAAGCAATTCTCCTGTCTCAGCCTCCTGAGTAGCTGGGATTACAGGCACACACCACCATGCCCAGCTAATTTTTTGTATTTTTAGTAGAGACGGGGTTTCACCTTGTTGACCAGGATGGTCTCGATCTCTCGACCTCGTGATCCACCCGCCTCGGCCTCCCAAAGTGCTGGGATTACAGGCTTGAGCCACCGCGCCCGGCTATTCATTAAGTATTTATATACCACACTGTAAGAAAAAGCAGTGTCCATCCTCACTCAACACTGTCACACCTGTATTGCCACTTCACACCTATGCCTAACAACAGTTCAGTTTATAAGAGCTAATTTTAAAATGACACTAATTCAAAAACTGGCCTTACTAAAAGCCAACAAATTAAACTATATTTATTTCAATAAGTATTTTTAAAAGTATCTCTTTTATTCATCTATAAAGTTTCTTTTTGTTTGTTTGTTTGTTTTGAGACAGAGTTTCCCTCTTGTTACCCAGGCTGGAGTACAGTGGCAAAATCTCGGCTCACCGCAACTTCCACCTCCTGGGTTCAAGCAATTCTCCTGCCTCAGCCTCCCAAGTAGCTGGGATAACAGGCATGTGCCACCACGCTTGGCTAATTATATATTTTTAGTGGAGACAGGGTTTGTCCATGTTGGTCAGGCTGGTCTTAAACTCCCAACCTCAGGTGATCTGCCCACCTCAGCCTCCCAAAGTGCTGGGATTACAGGCGTGAGCTACCGCACCCAACCTTTTTTTTTTTTTTTTTTTTTTTTTGAGACGGAGTTTCGCCCTTGTTACCCAGGCTGGAGTGCAATGGCGCGATCTCGGCTCACCGCAACCTCCGCCTCCTGGGCTCAGGCAATTCTCCTGCCTCAGCCTCCTGAGTAGCTGGGATTACAGGCACGTGCCACCATGCCCAGCTAATTTTTTGCACTTTTAGTAGAGACGGGGTTTCACCATGTTGACCAGGATGGTCTCGATCTCTCGACCTCGTGATCCACCCGCCTCGGCCTCCCAAAGTGCTGGGATTACAGGCTTGAGCCACCGCGCCCGGCTTTTTTTTTTTTTTTGAGACGGAGTTTCGCTCTTGTTACCCAGGCTGGAGTGCAATGGCACGATCTCAGCTTACCGCAACTTCCGCCTTCTCGGTTCAAGCGATTCTCCTGCCTTAGTCTCTCGAGTAGCTGGGATTACAGGCATCTGCCACCGGGCCTGGCTAATTTTTTGTATTTTTAGTAAAAGCAGGGTTTCACCATGTTAGCCAGGGTGGTGTTGAACGCCTGACCTCGTGATCCACCTGCCTTGGCCTCCCAAAGTGCTGGGATTATGGGTGTGAGCCACCGCACCTGGCCATACATACTCATTTATGTCTTCTTTCTTGCAGCCTTTCAATCCAGTAAGCAGTATTACAATTTTGGATTAAATCAATATTCAGAATCTGCAATATCACTACCTAAATATTAGCCACAGTTAAGCCATGGAAATCAGCCTTCTGATTTACCTAGAATAATCACCTCATTTTTTGTTTATATAGTTTTTTTTGTTGTTGTTTTTTAAGAAAGGGTCTCACTCTGTCACCCAGGCTGGAATGCAGTGGCATGATCTCCGCTCTCTGCAGCCTCAACCTCCTGGGCTCAATCAATCCTCCCACCTCAGCCTCTTGAGTAGCTGGGACCATAGGTACCTGCCACCACGCTTGGCTACTTTTTTGTATTTTTTGCAGAGACACAGTTTTGCCATGTTGCTCAGGCTAGTCTTGAACTCCAGGGCTCCAGTGTTCCACCGACCTCAGCCTTCCAGAGTGCTGAGATTACAGGTGTGAGCTACCATACCCGGCCTATATAGTTTTTACAACTACCTTAGCCCCAAGATCTCCAACAGATATGAATGATATTTTAAGCCATGGAAGTCACTTAGGGAGAGACTGTGATAGAAACAAGGAAGGGCAGACCAGGCTGGCTGTTTGGGAGGCTAAAGTGGGAGGATTGCTTGAACACAGGAGTTTGAGGCCAGTCTGGGCAACACAGAGAGACTCCATCCATTAAAAAGAATAGAACAGGTTGGGCAGGGTGGCTCATGCCTGGCCACCCTGTAATCCCAACACCTTGGGAGGCCAAGGCAGGAGAATCACCTGAGGTTGGGAGTTCAAGACAAGCCTGGCCAATATGGTGAAACGCCATCTCAACTAGAAAATACAAAAATTAGCTGGGTATGGTGGTACATGCCTGTAGTCCCAGCTACTCAGGAGGCTGAGGTGGGAGAATCACTGGAACCTGGAAGGTGGAGGTTGCAGTGAGCCGAGATCGCACCACTGCACTTAAGCCTGGGCAACAGAGCGAGACTCCATCTCAAAAAAAAATAAGACATTTACAAAAAAGAATGCTTCAAGGAAGGAGTAACCAATTAATGATGTCAAAAGCTCTTGAGAGGTTAAATAGGTCAGCTAAGTGGGTTAATCTAACTTTTGAATCAAATATATGACCTATTTAATAAATTTACATGTCCTGATTTAGACTTGATTTTACCACAGCTGAAAAGAAATAAACAGATCAAACAATTGTGAAAGTACAAATACAGGGTCATAAATTCTAAGCATCAGAATGGTTTCTAGCTTTCTAAGGGAAAAAACTCAATTATTTTTATTTTTATTTTTATTTATTTTATTTTATTTTTTTTTTGAGACGGAGTTTCGCTCTTGTTACCCAGGCTGGAGTGCAATGGCACGATCTCGGCTTACCGCAACCTCCGCCTCCTGGGCTCAGGCAATTCTCCTGCCTCAGCCTCCTAAGTAGCTGGGATTACAGGCATGCACCACCACGCCCAGCTAGTTTTTTTTTTTGTATTTTTAGTAGAGACGGGGTTTCACCATGTTGACCAGGATGGTCTCAATCTTTCGACCTCGTGATCCACCCGCCTTGGCCTCCCAAAGTGCTGGGATTACAGGCTTGAGCCACCACGCCTGGCCTTAAAACTCAATTATTTTAATTCTCACCTAAATCTTACCTGAATCCAGTCTCTGAGGTAATATTGCTGGGGTAAGCATAGATTTTTTCTTCTTCAAGTATATCAGGCTCTGGTTTAGCTTTATTAAATTTCCGGATTTTCACTAAAATAATAAAAGTCATTATTAGATCTAATTCTGAAAAAAAAGTCTATTTCCAGTTTTTCAAATTATGCTAATTTGCTGTTCTTATTAACATCCTCGATTATTTCAGTCTATTATGTGCCAGGCCTGTACTAAGCCCTGAATACAGGGATTACATTAGCACTGAAAATAGCAATAATAGCTGACATTTAACTCACACTTGGAACACATGAGGCACAGTTTAAATGGTTTACATGGATGCCCTCATTCAGTTCTCATAATCACCTGCATGAAATGGATGCTCTTATTACCCGCTTAGTGAAGTCCAGAGAAGTTGAGCAACTAGCCAGCCATTTAATTCAGAAATCATGACTTCCTCTGGTCCAGGGGAAAATATACATAATAAGCCTATCTTTTTTTTTTTTTTTGAGGCGGAGTTTCGCTCTTGTTACCCAGGCTGGAGTGCAAGGGCGCAATCTTGGCTCACTGCAACCTCCGTCTCCTGGGTTCAGGCAATTCTCCTGCCTCAGCCTCCTGAGTAGCTGGGATTACAGGCACGCACCACCAAGCCCAGGTAATTTTTGTATTTTTAGTAGAGATGGGGTTTCACCATGTTGACCAGGATGGTCTCGATCTCTTGACCTCGTGATCCACCCGCCTCGGCCTCCCAAAGTGCTGGGATTACAGGCGTGAGCCACTGCGCCCAGTCCATAAGCCTATCTAAGACAGCCTAGAAAGTACCTTCAATAGAAGCTTGTGCAAGAAGCTTGCACGAGGAGTTGTCAAGCTGCTGTTTGCCCTGGAAAGCAGTGTGTAACTCAACAGGCGGTATTAGAGAGGGGAAAGAGGATAGAGCTTGAGCCCATCCTTGAGAATTAACACAGGAATTAATCACACAGACTAGGAGAATAAAGAAGGGTGCTTCAGGTGCAGGAGGAGTCTGAACGAGTGCTATGGTCTTGAGAAGGTACATGTATGTATGGGTGTGAGAATGTATAGACACGGGGTGAGGCTGGGAAGGTGGGCAGTGAAGGCATCAGGAGTGACTGTTGTGTCATGCAAGACATTTAGCATTTTTTTTTTTTTTAATGGAGTCTTGCTCTGTCGCCCAGGCTGGAGTACACTGGCACAATCTCAGCTCACTGCAATCAATGCCTCCACCTCCCAAGTTCAAGCAATTCTCTCACCTCAGCCTCCCAAGTATCTGGGATTACAGGTGCATGCCACTACACCCGGCTAATTTTTTTGTATTTTCAGTAGAGATGGGGTTTCACCATGTTGGCCAGCTGGTTTCAAACTCTTGGTCTCAAGTGATTTGCCTGCCTTCGCCTCCCAAAGTGCTGGGACTACAGGTGTGAGCCACCGAGCCTGGCCTAAGACATTTAGATTTTATCCTCAGAGCAACTGGCAGTCATTGAAAGGATCTCACCATCATCCCTGAAGAGCAGATGGTAGAGGCCATTCAAGGACAGCCTTTTAGGCTGGGCATGGTCACTCACGTCTGTAATCCCAGCACTTTGGGAGGCCAAGGCAGGTGGATCACCTGAGGTCATGAGTTCAAGACCAGCCTGGCCAACATGGTGAAATACCGTCTCTAGTAAAAACACAAAAAGTAGCTGGGCATGGTTGTGAGCACCTGTAATCCCAGCTACTCAGGAGGCTAAGGCAGGAGAATCACTTGAATCCAGGAGGTAGACAGAGGTTGCAGTGAGTTGAGATCACACCATTGCACTCCAGCCTGGGTAACAAGAGCAAAACTCTGTTTCAAAAAAAGAAAAAGAGAGCTTTTTATGCCACAATAAAACTTTAGATTTTTTTTTGCCCTCAGCCATTAGAAAACTCTGGGCAGGAAAACTGTTAATAGAGTTAACTATGAGCAAGGTCACATTGGCAGGAATAAGGAATATGAATGAGTGGACAGAGGGAAAGAGACCTGTAATGTGTCTATGGATGTAGTCATGCAAGAGATGATGAGTACCCAACCAAGGCAGTGGCAGGGACCAAAAAAAAGAGACAAAGTTCAAAGACAGGTAGACCAAATAAGACTGATGACTGATCACCAATCCTATCCAGTTGAAGAAGAAAGAAGAAGCTAGATGACACCTACATTTCTAGGGTTCTGACTTATCATGGATGCAGGCTGGTATTGTTAACTGAGCTAGAAGTGGAGGGTTAGGATAGAGGGAAATTTAGAAGAAAATAATGTTCAGTTCAATTCTGATCTTATTGGTGTCTGTGGGACATGTAGACGAAAACTTCACCAAGCAGATAAATATATAAAAGTTTGGGACCAGGTGCAGTGGCTCACACCTGTAATCCCAACACTTTGGGGGCCTGAGGTGTGTGTATCACTTGTCAGGAGTTCGAGACTACCTGGCCAACATGGGGAAACCCATTTCTACTAAAAATACGTACAAAAATTAGCTGGGCATGGTGGCACATGCCTGTAGCTCCAGCTACTTGAGAGGCTGAGGCAGAGATCGTGCCACTAGACTACAGCCTGGATGACAGAGTGAGATTTTGTCTCAAAAAAAAAGGCGGGGGGTGGGGGGGAAGAAACAGCATGGGATGAGACAAGTCCCAATAAAGGGAGTGACTGTCAACTCAGACTGCCACCCATCTATGTGGAGCTTCAAATGAATCAGAATATTTAGCACATGAGTTGGG
Organism: Saimiri boliviensis; assembly: GCF_048565385.1. NCBI lineage: Eukaryota > Metazoa > Chordata > Mammalia > Primates > Cebidae > Saimiri > Saimiri boliviensis. Next base: position 123,929,460 of record NC_133451.1, on the reverse strand, counting down.
GGAGGGAAGGCAGGTTAGGCTCAGACACCAAATTTTTTTTTTTTTTTTGGAGATGGAGTTTCGCTCTTGTTACCCAGGCTGGAGTGCAATGGCGCGATCTCGGCTCACCGCAACCTCCGCCTCCTGGGTTCAGGCAATTCTCCTGCCTCAGTCTCCTGAGTAGCTGGAATTACAGGCACGAGCCACGATGCCCAGCTAATTTTTTGTATTTTTAGTAGAGACAGGGTTTCACCCTGTTGACCAGGATGGTCTTGATCTCTTGACCTTGTGATCCACCTGCCTTGGCCTCCCAAAGTCCTGGGATTACAGGCGTGAGCCACCGCGCCCAGCTACCAAATTTTTTTAAAGTTCCACATATGATTCTATCCTTTTTTTTTTTTTTTTGAGGAGGAGTTTCGCTCTTGTTACCCAGGCTGGAGTGCAATGGCGCGATCTCGGCTCACCACAACCTCCGCCTCCTGGGTTCAGGCAATTCTCCTGCCTCAGCCTCCTGAGTAGCTGGGATTACAGGCACGCACCGCCATGCCCAGCTACTTTTTTGTATTTTTAGTAGAGACGGGGTTTCACCATGTTGACCAGGATGGTCTCGATCTCTTGACCTCGTGATCCACCCGCCTTGGCCTCCCAAAGTGCTGGGATTACAGGCGTGAGCCACTGTGCCCGGCTGATTCTTTCCTTTTTAAGAACTTTACTGTGATGCAGTTCACATATCATGCAGCTTACCTTTGTGTACAATTAAATGATTTCAGCATATTCAAAGAGTTGTGTAAACATCTCCACAATCAATTATGGAACATTTTCATATCTCCAAAAAAACCCTGTAGTCACTCCTCATTTGTCCCCTTCCTCTAGCTTTAGGCAACCACTAATCTATTTTTGTTTCTACAGAAGTGCCTGCTCAACCAGATGGCGGTGGCTCACGCCTGGAATCCCAGCACTTTGGGAGGCTGAGGCAGGTGGATCACAAGGTCAGGAGTTCAAGACCAACCTGTTCAACATGGTGAAACCCTGTCTCTACTAAAAATAGAAAAACTAGTCAGGTGTGGTGGCATGTGCCTGTAAACCCAGCTACTCAGGAGGCTGAGGGAGGAGAAGTGCTTGAACCCAGGAGGCAGAGGTTGCAATGAGCCGAGATCATGCCATTGTACTCCAGCCTGGGCGACACAGTGGTGAGACGCTCTGTCTAAAAAAAAAAAAAAAAAAAAAAATGCCTGCTCAGCCAGGCTTGGTGGCTCACGCCTGTAATCTCAGCACTTTGGGAGGCCAAGACAGGTAGATCACCTGAGGTCAGGAGTTCGAGACCACCCTGACCAACATGGAGAAACCCCATCTCCACTAAAAATACAAAATGAGCTGGGCATGATGGCACGTGTCTGTAATCCCAGCTGCTTGGGAGGCTGAGGCAGGAGAATCACTTGAACCCGAGAGGCAGAGATTGCAGTGAGCCAAGATCACACCATTGCACTCCAGCCTGGGCAACAAGAGTGAAACCCCATCTCAAAAAAAAGAAATGGGCCAGGCGCAGTGGCTCAAGCCTGTAATCCCAGCACTTTGGGAGGCCGAGGCGGGTAGATCACGAGGTCAAGAGATCGAGACCATCTTGGTCAACATGGTGAAACCCCATCTATACTAAAAATACAAAAAACATTAGCTAGGCATGGTGGCACGTGCCTGTAATACCAGCTACTCATGAGGTTGAGGCAGGAGAATTGCCTGAACCCAGGAGGCGGAGGTTGCAGTGAGCCGAGATCGCGCCATTGCACTCCAGCCTGGAAAACAAGAGTGAAACTCCGTCTCAAAAAAAAAAAAAAAAAAAGAAATGCCTGCTCCGGGCATTTCATGTACATAGAATCATTATCAATGTGGAGTTTATTGTGACTGGCTTCTTTCACTTAGCACAAATTTTCAAGGTACATCCACATTGTATGTATATCAGTACGTTCACCAAATCCATGTATTAATTCCTTTTCATGGTAGAATTAAATTCCACTGTACAGATATAACATATTTTATTTTATTTTTTTTATTTTTGTTTTATTTTTTTTTTGAGATGGAGTTTCGCTCGTTACCCAGGCTGGAGTGCAATGGCGGGATCTCGGCTCACCGCAACCTCCGCCTCCTGGGCTCAAGAAATTCTCTTTGGCCGGGCGCGGTGGCTCAAACCTGTAATCCCAGCACTTTGGGAGGCCGAGGCGGGTGGATCACGAGGTCAAGAGATTGAGACCATTCTGGTCAACATGGTGAAACCCCGTCTCTACTAAAAATACAAAAAACTAGCTGGGCGTGGTGGCGCGTGCCTGTAATCCCAGCTACTCAGGAGGCCGAGGCAGGAGAATTGCCTGAACCCAGGAGGCGGAGATTGCGGTGAGCCAAGATCGCGCCATTGCACTCCAGCCTGGGTAACAAGAGCGAAACTCCGTCTCAAAAAAAAAAAAAAAAAAAAAAAATTCTTCTGCCTCAGCCTCCTGAGTAGCTGGGATTACAGGCATGTGCCACCATGCCAAGCTAATTTTTTGTATTTTTAGTAGAGACGGGGTTTCACCATGTTGACCAGAATGGTCTCGATCTCTCGACCTCATGACCCACCCGCCTCGGCCTCCCAAAGTGCTGGGATTAAAGGCTTGAGCCACCGCGCCCGGCCCTAACATATTTTATTTATCTACTCATCAGTTTACTCCAACAATATTGGGCTGTGTCCCCTTTCTATTATGAATAATGCTGTTTTGAACATTGATGTGCCTGTTTTTGTGTCAATACATGTTTTCAGCTCTCTTGGATATATACCTAGGAGTGTAATTGCTGAGCCATAGGGTAAATCTATGTTTAACACTTTGAGGAATTGCACACTTTACATATGATTCTCTTTCTTTTCCCCCACATGTGATTCTGATGGGCATTCTCAGCTGAGAACTAGGTTGACGAAGCTAACCAGAGGTTAAACAAAAAAGTGAAAAGATTAGGAGATTTGCACAGAGTTCATCAGAAAGCACCAGGAAGGAAGCAGGCAGCCAAAGAATAAAGTGAGGAAATATAACTAGAAGCCCTTAACTTTTAGCAGTCAAGAAAGCTAGAAATAACAAGCATCTTAAGGCCCGAAATGGAACTGGGCACAGAAGATGAGGCTCTACACTGCCACTAGGAACGACCAAGACTAAGCTTTGAGGTTCCTCCACTGAAGGGTCTAGAGAACACTCAGCAAAGGAGAAGAAAGTGAGGCAGCTGGAGAGGCAGGCAGGAGACCAGGAAAGCAAGAGTCCCAGAACGAGGGAAGGACCATTGCAAGAAGGGAGTGATCCACTAAGTCAAATGTCACTGAAAGATCAGGTAAGTTGTTTATGTTCCTGTCTTATCTCCCTACAATAGCATCTCAAAATAATAATTCCTAAATAAAGAACACTTTCCTCTCTTAGATATAGAAGACAGAAGTTTCTCAGATTGGAGTATTGGGGATAACAGTGATACGGTATTAAAGTAAAAGTAAGAGGCAGAAATAAAAGATGTACCTATAGTCTGACAATACAAAAATGTCCACCTTTCAGGCCAGGCATGGTGGCTCCCACCTGTCAACCCAGCACATTGGGAGGCCAAGGTGGGTGGATCACCTGAGGTCAGAATTTGAGACCAGCCTGGCCAACATGATGAAACTCCATCTCTACTAAAAATACAATAAATTAGCTGGGCGTGGTGGCACACACCTGTAGTCCCAGCTACTCCGGAAGCTGAGTACTTGAAGCCAGGAGACGGAGGGTGCTGTGAACCAAGATCGCGACACTGCATACCAGCCTGGGTGACAGAGTGAAACATCATCTCAAAAAAAAAAAAAAAAAAAGTCCACCTTTCAGACTCATCTCTGCAGTTATTAAATAATTTGTTGTTGTTAGAGACAGGGTCTCACTCTGTCACCCAGGCTGGAGTACAGTGGTATGATCACGGCTCACTGTAACCTTGAATTCCTGGGCTCACGCAATCCTCCTGCCTCAGATTCCCAAGTAACTGAGACTACAAGTGTGCACCACCACACCTGGCTAATTAAAAAAACATGCTGGCCCGGCGCGATGGCTCAAGCCTGTAATCCCAGGAGGCCGAGGCGGGTGGATCACGAGGTCAAGAGATCGAGACCGTCCTGGTCAATATGGTGAAACCCCGTCTCTACTAAAAATAAAAAAAAAAAAGTAGCTGGGCATGGTGGCACATGCCTGTAATCCGAGCTACTCAGGAGGCTGAGGCAGGAGAATTGCCTGAACCCAGGAGGCAGAGGTTGCGGTGAGCCGAGATCGCGCCATTGCACTCCAGCCTGGGTAACAAGAGCGAAACTCCGTCTCAAAAAAAAAAAAAAAAAAAAAAAAAAAAACATGCTGTAGAGACAGGGCCTCACTAAGTTGCCCAGGCTGGTCTCGAACTCCTAACCCACCTTGGTCTCCCAAAGCACTGGGATTACATGTGTGAGCCACCACAACCAGCCCTTAAAGTAAGTTAAATTGAATGCATTTGGCATTTTTCAGATCACAGGTCAGGCAATAACACCAAAGCAATCACATGGAACAAGAATTTTCCCTTCATCCTTCCCATAATAAGCCAAGGAAAGCACACATGCTAGAATATCAAAATACTAAAAAGACAGGTGGGCTTGGTCACTATTTACAGATTTTTTCACCCTGTAAGTTTGGGCTAAATACAGTTTTGTTTTCGCTTCCTTTTAACTTTAAAAAATTTGGGGGACCAGGCACAGTGGTTCACATTTGTAATCCCAGCACTTTGGGAGGCTGATGGGGAGGACTGCTTGAGCTCAGGGGCTGGAGACCAGGTTGGGCAAGACCCTGTCTCAGTTATATATATATATATATATATATATATATGTGTGTGTGTGTGTGTGTGTATAAAATATGTGTATATATGTATATATATTATGTATATATACGATAAATAAGAAAAAAAATTTACCCAGCTGAATTTAAGATTCATAAATGCAGTTTTTGCATCTACAATTTAGCTATTAATTAACTTATTTTTATTATTTTTCATTTCTTTTTCTTTTCTGTTCTTCTTTTTTGGAGATGAGAGAGTCTTGCTGTCGCCCAGGCTGGAGTATAGTGGGTGATCATGGCTCACTGCAAGCAACCTCCCAGGCTCAAGCAATCCTCCCACCTCAGTCTCCCTAGTAGCTGGGACTCCAGCTGTGCACCACCATAGCTGGCTAATTTTTTAAAATTGAGATTAGGTTTCCCTTTGTTGCCCAAGCTGGTCTGAAACTCCTGGGCTCAAGAGATCCTCCCACATCAGCCTCCTAAAGTGCTGGGATTACAGACATGAACCACTGTGACTGGCCTATTTCTTCATTTTTAATTTTAAATGCCAAGCTGACATTTCAGTTGTCTTTAGTGAAGCAAAAGTTTGTGAATGTTTTTGCTGTTGTTGTTGTTTTAAGAGACAGAGTCTTACTCAGCCTGGAGTACAGGCACATGATCTCAGCTCACTGCAACCTCTGCCTCCCAGGCTCAAGTGATCCTCCTACTTCAGCCTCCCGAGAGGCTGGGACCACAGGCATGCACCACCATACCTCGCTAATTTTTTGTATTTTGGGTGGAGATGGGGTTTCGCCATGTTGACCAGGCTGGTCTTGAACTCCAGAGCTCAAGTGATCTACCTGCCTCAGCCTCCCAAAGTGCTGGTATTACAGGCTTTAGGTGCCATTCCCAGCTCAAAAAGTTTGTGTCTTGTTTTAATGGAAAAGTTTCACTGGCACTGACAAAAATTTATTAATGACACAATCTTAGAAGAACAGGGTCTCACTGGTGGTGGTTGTACCTTCCTGTTGGTTTGAAATTAAAGACGTCTGGATGTGGTTTCCACTCAGATACACAGAGAACTTCCTTGTCACTAAGAAAATGAGCTCTACTTTAAACTGGGAGGAAAGGAAGTAGTTCGAGGTTCCTTCAAGAACAGCCTGGTTATAATTCTCACCTGTGTAAATGAGGAGACACATAAGGGAACAGATGAGTTCCAGGGCCAGGAGGGCCAGAATGAGGTCAAGATACAATCTTCCGGGCTCCGGGAAGGAGTGCTGCATGCACAGTATGAGGAGAAGCACTGTGTTGCCTGAGGAGGAGAAACAGAAAACACAGCGTGTAATGAGAAAGACATGTATGGTCTTTGCTCAACAGATAGTTGGTCTTTGTCTGGTTCCTGACACAGAGCTCCTAAAACACTTGTAATTTCCTGAGTGATCACAGCCTTCAGAAATGAACACCCAGGCCAGGCGCAGTGGCTCACACCTGTAATTCCAGCATTTTGGGAAGCCAAGGCAAGAGGATTGCTTGAGCCTAGGTGGTTAAAACCAGTTTAGGCAACATAGCAAGACCCCAACTCTACAAAAAAATAAATAAATAAAATGTGAGCCAGGCATGGTTGCACACACCTGTAGTCCAAGCTACCTGGGATAGCATAATCTCAGCTCACTGCAACCTCTGCCTCCCGGGTTCAAGTGATTCTCCTGGGAGGATAAGGTGGGAGGACCGCTTGAGCCAGGAACGTTGAGGTGCAGTGAGCTGAGGTCACACCACTGCACTCCAGCCTAGGCAACACAGCGAGACCCTATCTAGGAAAAAAAAAAAAAAAAGAAGAAGAACAAACGAAAGGCCCAGAGAGAACTTTTTTTTTTTGAGATGGAGTCTCACTCTGTCGCCCAGGCTGGAGTGCAGTGGCATGATCTCAGCTCACTGCAATCTCCTCCTCCCAGGTTCAAGCAATTCTCCGGCCTCAGCCTCCTGAGTAGCTGGGATTACAGGCCTGTGCCACTACGCCCAGCTAATTTTTGTATTTTTAGTAGACAGAGTTTCACTATGTTGATCAGGCTGGTCTCAAACTCCTCACCTCATGATCCACCCACCTCAGCTTCCCAAAGTGCTGGGATTACAGGTGTGAACCTGTACATGACCAGCACACCTGGTGAGAAAACTATTCTTATGCTTACGTTTGATGAAGAATGGACAGCCTTGTAGAAATGTGATTGAACAAAATATGATCTAATGGGAATAGGCTGAAGGGGGAAACCCAGCAAGGCCTGTCTATTCAGATGCTTCTTGGCTTCTCTGTGTAGACTCCTCACTCCCAACCCTCCTGACGTATAGGGCAGGACCCCTCCAAAATTAAGAGTCTTCAAGGAAAAAAGGTAAATCGAGAAAGTAACGTTTCTAGGTTTCATGGGCTGCTTTGGAGAGAGGATTCTAGTTTCTAAGGCCTGCCTTTGGGAAGAGGAGTTCTGGTTTCTACGACTGGCCGGGGAGAAAGGACACGAAACAGGAGGGCAGGAAGGCAGACACTCCACTCCTGAGCCCCCTCCAAGCTGCTTTAGGCTGGAGTATGCAGCACGCCCCCGCACGCCCCCCCCCCCGCACTTTGGAGTATGGTGTCCTGAGTCATCAGGTCCATTTTGTCTTTGTATAGAGCTCCTAAAACCCTTGGAATTTCCTGAGAGAAGTGCCTTTTGTTATTCATGACAAATCCTTTCCATCACATCTCATCAGTTTATGCTGATGGCATGACTTAGGGTGGGGCCCCTACACAGTCTCATGGTGGGGTTGGTCACCAAGATGACCAGTGATTAGAGTTTTCAGCCCCACCCACGAACCTCAGGGAAGGGCAGAGAAGAAGGGGGGCTGGATTGAAAGTTCTATAAAAACTATTGAACATTATTTTGATGAACTTCTGGGTTGCCAGGAGGGTGGTCCACTCCACAACTCCATGTAGACAGAAGCTCCTGTACGTGGGACCCTGCTAGACCTCATGCCATGTACCTCTTCACCTGGCTGTTCATCGATCTCCATTAAACATAAGTAAAGTGTTTCCCTGAGTTTTGTGAGCCATTCTAGCAAATTACAGAACTCAAGAAGAGAGGGGCCAGGTGCGGTGGCTCACATCTATAATCCCAACACTTTGGGAGGCCAAGGCAGGTAGATCACTTGAGGTCAGTGTAAGGTCTGACCTCACCATGATAATCTCTGTGACCTGAACCTACACCCTAGATGAGTTCCTGGAAGAAACAATAAACCCCAGCGGTGCCTAACTAACCTGAGACATTCTTCTATTGTTTCTTATTCCAGCCTCAATTGACAAGGCCATTGGACTTTGCAACCCAGTTTGGCCAACCTAGTGACTCCACACCCTACAACTCCGTCCCAGCTTGGCCAACCTCCCAACTCAACACCCTACAACCCCCTCCCAGTTTGCAAAAAACTGCCAACTGTAACTGGGTAACTTTTGTAACTTTCCACTGCCTCCTCGACAACATACAAAACCAACTCCTATCCCACCGCCCTCTGCTGACGGCCTTTTTGGCCTCAGCCCACCTGCACCCAGGTGAATAAACAGCCATGTTGCTCAAAGCCTGTTTGGGGGGTCTCTTCATTCAGAACACGCATTTTAACAGTCAGGAGTTCAAGAGCAGCATGGCCAACATGGCGAAACCGCGTCTCTACTAAAAATACAAAAATTAGCCAGGGCTGGAGTGTAGTAGCGTGATCTCAGCTCACTGCAACCTCTGCCTCCCAGGTTCAAGCGATTCTCCTGCCTCAGGCTCCTGAGTAGCTGGGATTACAGGAACCTGCCATTACACCCAGCTAAATTTTTGTATTTTTAGTAGAGATGGGGTTTCACCATGTTGGCCAGGCTAGTCTTGAACTCCTGATTTTGTGATTCACTTGCCTCAGCCTCCCAAAAGTGCTGGGATTACAGGTGTGAGCCACCGCACCTGGCCAATATAGCTTTACAACATTTAGGAAAGAAATACTAGGGAAAAAAACTTGTGCAGAGAAATGAAAGCATTTTCAAAGGAGTTTTCAAAGTACTGGGCAAATCCTACATACCAGCAAGTTCTGTGGACATGAAGTTTACAGTCTGGTGGGAAAGGCGTACTGAAATAAAACATTCCCTATAATGGTATGTGCTGTGGACATTACACAAGTCCCCTCCTTGAAAAAGACGACCCTAAACAATATCTTAGTTCAGAGGAAAGTTACTTCAGCTCTGGGTTACCACACCAGCCTCCTTATCAGTTTTGTGCTAACCAAATACACTCTACAATTACATAGTAATAGTCTAATAATTGATGTCTTTTTTTTTTTTTTTTTTTTTGAGACAGAGTCTTACTCTGTGGCCCAGGCTGGCAAGATCTCAGCTCACTGAAACCTCTGCCTCCCTAGTTCAAGTGATTCTCTGCCTCCCTAGCAGCTGGAATTACAGGCACCTGACACCATGCCCAGTTAATTTTTCTATTTTTAGTAGAGACAGTTTTGTTTTGTTATTTTTTTAAACAAAGTTTCTCTCTTGTTGCCAAGGCTGGAGTACAATGGCTCCATCTCAGTTCACTGCAGCCTCTACCTCCTGGGTTCAAGTGATTCTCCTGCCTCAGCCTCCGGAGTAGCTGAGATTACCTGCATACACCCAGGTAATTTTGTATTTTTAGTAGAGACAGAGTTTCTCCATGTTGGTCAGGGTGATTTCAAACTCCTGATCTCAGGTGATCCACCCACCTCGGCCTCCCAAAGTGCTAGGATTACAGGTGTGAGCCACTGTGCCCAGCCAGTAGAGACAGGTTTTCTCCATGTTGGCCAGGTTGCTCTGGAACTCCTGGCCTCAAGTGATTTGCCTACCTTGGCCTCCCAAAGTACTGGGATTACAAGGTGTGAGCCACCATGCCTGGCCTACTTTGGTGTTTTGTAAATGGTTTTATAATCATAGACACAGCCTAAATGTTTTTTGTTTTACTTCAATCACCATTAAGATTCTAGGCCAGGCATGGTGGTTCACGCCTGTAATCCCAACACTTTGGGAGGCTGAAGCAGATGGATCACTTGACGTCAGGGGTTTGAAACCAGCCTGACCAACATGGTGAAACCCAGTCTCTACTAAAAATACAAAATTAGCCAGGTGTGGTAGTGCACACCTGTAATCCCAGCTACTCAGGAGGCTGAGGCAGGACTTGAACCTAGGAGGTGGAGTCTGCAGTGAGCCTAACTGCGCCAGCCTGGGCAACAAGCGTGAAACTTTGTCTTAAAAAAAAAAAAAAGGATTCTAAGGTTAATGGAATACTTGCTATTCATTAAAAATATTTGGAAGAAATAAGTTCCTGTGGGCTGGGGAGGTTCTTTAATGACCACAAACTGAGAGCTGCCACCCCTGGGATTCAGTGTAGGACCTGCTGCCTCCTAGAAACAAAACCCGCAATCTCACCCAGACCTGGACTCCTTCAGTATAAAACGGGGGAAATAATACTTATCACACAGGGTTTTGGTGGGAAGAAATGAACTAACAATGCCTAGGTAGACATGCAATAAATGGCATATATCGTTATCATTATTATAACAATAATTCTGATTTTCAGTTCCAGGCATATGGTATGCAGCCCCTCCTCCAGACAACTCTCAGGGGACTTGCAGTCTGATGCTATGCTACAGGAGAGACCCAGCCTCTCTGGCTCACCGCAGGGCACCAGGCCCAGATATCAGTGCGGACTCCAGTAGGCATTTTCACAAGTCAACTAAGACAGCCTCAGGCCGGGCACGGTGGCTCAAGCCTGTAATCCCAGCACTTTGGGAGGCCGAGGCAGGTGGATCACGAGGTCGAGAGATCGAGACCATCCTGGTCAACATGGTGAAACCCTGTCTCTACTAAAAATACAAAAAAAAATTAGCTGGGCATGGTGGTGAGTGCCTGTAATCCGAGCTACTAAGGAGGCTGAGGCAGGCGAATTGCCTGAACCCAGGAGGCGGAGGTTGCGGTGAGCCGAGATCGCGCCATTGCACTCCAGCCTGGGTAACAAGAGCGAAACTCGGTCTCAAAAAAAAAAAAAAAAAAAAAAAAAGACAGCCTCGGGCCCTCTCAAAGAATGTGGGCCCCAGAGAACTAAGGGTGTGCAGGAAGGACACAATCACTAGGCTCTCAGGCCCTACAATTCTTACTGGGACCTGCTTTATAACTTAGTATTCTTTCCAAATTACCTTCGAGAGCAGTTCCCTTGAACTGCACTTTTGCATGTCCCCAGCCTCTGGCTTCACACTTTGAGGCCCCAGAGAGGAACACTGCTTGACTGGACCCATCTGATGGGGTAAAATATTTTCAGTGAAGGACCAAGTTTTCATTTTAATGGGAAAATGCCCCAAATATGCAACTTGTCTATGTAACTAATAATAACTGATCTTTTTTTTTTTTTTTTTTTTTTTTGAGACGGAGTTCCACTCTTGTTACCCAGGCTGGAGTGCAATGGCATGATCTCGGCTCACCACAGCCTCTGCCTCCTGGGTTCAGGCAATTCTCCTGCCTCAGCCTCCTGAGTAGCTGGGACTACAGGCACGTGCCACCATGCCCACCTAATTTTTTGTATTTTTACTAGAGACAGTGTTTCACCATGTTGACCAGGATGGTCTCGATCTCTTGACCTCCTGATCCACCTGCCTCGGCCTCCCAAAGTGCTGGGATTACAGGCTTGAGCTACCGTGCCTGGCTCAACAGGTAATTTTCTTTTTTTTTTGAGGCGGAGTTTCGCTCTTGTTACCCAGGTTGGAGTGCAATGGCGCGATCTTGGCTCAATGCAACCTCTGCCTCCTGGGTTCAAGCAATTCTCCTGCCTCAGCCTCCCGAGTAGCTGGGACAACAGGCGTGCACCACCATGCCCAGCTAATTTTTTGTATTTTTAGTAGAGACGGCATTTCACCATGTTGACCAGGATGGTCTCGATCTCTTGACCTTGTGATCCACCTGCCTCGGCCTCCCAAAGTGCTGGGATTACAGGTGTGAGCCACCAGGCCGGCCAAATATTTTTGCTTGGTAGGAAAGCAAAGCCCTTTCTCCCACCCTCATCCAAAAATAAATAATTTTTTTCTTCTCTAGAAAATAATGAAATGTATCAGGCTGAAGTTAATATTATCAGTATTGTTATTTGTAAGTCCTGTACCTCCATAGACTTACCTTGTCTTTTTTTTTTTTTTTGCAAATAAGAAATATATATATATTTTTAGATGGAGTCTTGCTCTGTCAGCCAGGCTGGAGTGCAGTGGTGCGATTTTGGCTCACTGTAACCTCTGCCTCCCTGGTTCAATCCTACCTCAGCCTCCCAAATAGCTAGGACTACAGGCACCCACCACCACGCCCAGCTGATTTTTTTGTATTTTTAGTAAAGACAGCGTTTCACCATATTAGCCAGGATGGTCTCAATCTCCTGACCTCATGATCTGCCTTCCTTGGCCTCCCAAAGTGCTAGGATTGCAGGTGTGAACCACTGCACCTGGCCAATAAAAAATATTTTTAAAAACAGAAATAGTCGGGCACGGTGGCTCAAGCCTGTAATCGCAGCACTTTGGGAGGCCGAGGTGGGTGGATCACGAGGTCAAGAGATCGAGACCATCCTGGTCAATATGGTGAAACCCCGTCTCTACTAAAAATACAAAAAAAAAGTAGCTGGGCATGGTGGCACATGCCTGTAATCCGAGCTACTTAGGAGGCTGAGGCAGGAGAATTGCCTGAACCCAGGAGGCGGAGGTTGCGGTGAGCCGAGATCGCGCCATTGCACTCCAGCCTGGGTAACAAGAGCGAAACTCCGTCTCAAAAAAAAAAAAAAAAAAAACAAACAAAGAAAAAACAGAAATAAGAAATAAGGTAAATACCTGCTCCATTCCATTTGATTTTCTGGGTCTTCACATAAACATGATATCACCTGTGATTCTAAAGGTCCAAGTATTTAGAAATAGATCATGTTAAGGTTCACATGTTTAATAAGAATTTGAAAGGCAGACTTTGGAAAGGTTAAAGATCAGACAATCTCTTTGTGAGCTTCAAAAATGCTATTTCCAGACCATCACTTGAGAAACTGAATATAATTTTGGCTACAGATCATGTAAGATCTGTTGTAGTTTAAAAGCAAGTTTTTTCTTTTTTTTAATTTTTGTGTTATTCTGACATCTTCTGGCCAAAAGAGAGTGCTGCATATCAACAGTTAAACATTCTCAAGCTCATTCTCAAAAGACACAGAAAGCAATAAACGTTCCCCCTTCAAGAGCAGCAAGATCACCCATCTCTATAAACTACTTCTCTCTGCTACAGCATAGCCTTTCAGCCTCCACTGAGAATTTCACTGAGTAAATGAACTTGCAGCCTGCTCTTTACGAAAATGTACTAACAGAACAGAAGGAAAAAAAAAAATTAAATTCTGTCCTGCTGAGAAGAAAAAAAAATTAAATTCTGTAGAGCATTTTTTTGGAGGAAAAAAGTCTCTAATTTGGATTCAATTTTTTTTCTTTTTTTACAGAGGGGCATGTCACTCTTTCACCGAGGCTGGAGTGCGGGGCATAATCATAGCTCGGACACCCAGGCTCCAGTGGATCCTCCCACCTCAGCCTCCCAAGTAGTTAGGACTACAGGCATAGGCCACCACACATGGCTAATTTATTGGCTAATTTATTGATTTTGTTTTATTTTTATTCGTCTATTTATCTATTTATTTATTTTGAGATGGAATCTCATTCTGTCACCCAGATTGGAGTGACTGGAGTATAGTGGCACTTTCTCTGCTCACTGCAACCTCCACCGCCTGGGTTCAAGTGATTCTCAGCCTCCCGAGTAGCTGGGACTACAGACACCTACCCCCACCACGACTGGCTGATTTTTATATTTTTCTTTCTCTCTTTTTTTTTTTTGAGACGGAGTTTCGCTCTTGTTACCCAGGCTGGAGTGCAATGGCATGATCTTGGCTCACCGCAACCTCCACCTCCTGGGTTCAAGCAATTCTCCTGCTTCAGCCTCCCGAGTAGCTGGGACTACAGGCACTCACCACCATGCCCAGCTAATTTTTGTATTTTTAGTAGAGACGGTGTTTCACCATGTTGACCAGGATGGTCTTGATCTCTTGACCTCGTGATCTACCCGCCTCGGCCTCCCAAAGTGCTGGGATTATAGGCATGAGCTACCGCGCCCGGCCGATTTTTTAATTTTTCATACAGACAGGGTTTCACCATGTTGGCCAGGCTTGTCTCGAACTCCTGACCTCAAGTGATCCACCCACCTTAGCCAACGAGTGTTAGGATTATAGGCATGAGCCACCATGCCCAGCCTTATTTATTTATTTTTTTTAGACAGATTTTTGCTCTTGTCACCCAGGCTGGAGTGCAATGGTACGTTCTCGGCTCACTGCAACCTCCACCTCCACCTCCAGGGTTCAAGCAATTCTCCTGCCTCAGCCTCTCAAGTAGCTGGGATTATAGGCGCCTGCCACCACGCCCAACTAACTTTTTTATTTTTAGTAGAGACAGGGTTTCATCATGTTGGCCAGGCTGGTCTCGAACTCCTGACCTCAAGTGATCCACCCACCTTAGCCAACGAGTGTTAGGATTATAGGCATGAGCCACCATGCCCAGCCTTATTTATTTATTTTTTTTAGACAGATTTTTGCTCTTGTCACCCAGGCTGGAGTGCAATGGTACGTTCTCGGCTCACTGCAACCTCCACCTCCACCTCCAGGGTTCAAGCAATTCTCCTGCCTCAGCCTCTCAAGTAGCTGGGATTATAGGCGCCTGCCACCACGCCCAACTAACTTTTTTATTTTTAGTAGAGACAGGGTTTCATCATGTTGGCCAGGCTGGTCTCGAACTCCTGTCATCAGGTGATCCACCTGCCTTGGCTTCCCAAAGTGCTGGGATTAAAGGTGTGAGCCATGGCACCCAGCCAATTTTTTTTTTTTTTTTTTCAAACTTAAATTGGTGCTCATTTGTTACAGCACTAAATTTCTCATTTTTGGTAGAGATGGGATGGGGGCTCACTATGTTGCCCAGGCTAGTTTCGAACTCCTGGCCTTAAGTGATCCTCCTACCTTGGCCTCCCAAAGGTCTGGGAATATGTGCAAGAGCTATTGTGCCCAGCCTGGATTCAAAAAAAATTTTTTTCTTTTTCTCTTTTTCTTTTTCTTGCCCTCCCCCAAGCCCCATCCCTCACCAAGTAGGAAGACTACATATGGATTCAATTTTTTTTTTTTTTTTTTGAGACAGAGTTTCACTCTTGTTGCCCAGGCTGGAATGCAGTGGCACGACCTCAGCTCACTGCAACCTCTGCCTCCTAGGTTTAAGCAATTATCCTGCCTCAGCCTCCCGAGTAGCTGGGGACTACAGGCATGGACCACCACACTTGGCTAACGTTCGTTTTTATTTTTAGTAGAGATGGGATTTCACCATGTTGGCCAGGCTGGTCTCAAACTCCTGACCTCAGGGGATCCTGCTGTCTTGGCCTCCCAAAGTGCTGGGATTACAGGCGTGAGCCACCATGCTTGGCCTGGATTCTAAATTTTTAAAGATTGATTCTGGACTCAAATTGAAAAACAGGATCTTTCTAAAAGGTAGAAACTGATACTAAGTTATTTACTACAACTTTTTCTTTCTTTTTTGTTTTTTTGAGATGGGGTCTCACTCTGTCACCAAGGCTAAAGTCTGGAGCACAGTGGCATCATCTCTGCTCAAGCAATCGTCCCACTTAAGCCTCCAGAGTAGCTGGGACCACAGGGGCACGCCACCACACTTGGTTAATTTTTATATTTTTAGTAGAGAGGTGGTTTCACCATGTTGCCCAGGCTGATCTCAAACTCCTGACCTCATGGGATCTGCCCACCCCAGCCTCCCAAAGTGCTGGGATTACAGGTGTAAGACACTGTGCCTAGCCATTTACTATAGCCTAATGCCAAATTTACCTAAAGAAGTTCAGTTTAAGTCCACTAAATCTTTAAAATGTCTGCAACAATAAAGAAATGCAGGTACTTGTGCATTCTAGGTCCTATATGGATCTTCTGGTCTTGCCTTCATATATTAGGGCCTGTGTGTTTTTCAGGTTTTCTGTTTGATATAATGTATCTCATTGCATAACAGTCCCTCTTTCCTAGGAACTAACCATTATTGTCTCCTACGACAAGAAAAGCACTGAGCTTCATTTTTAAAAAGTTCTCACCAGGACTGGCTCACACCTGTAATCCTAGTGCTTTGCGAGCCTGAGGCAGGAGGACTGTTTGAGGCCAGGATTCAAGTGACCAGCCTGGGCAACACAGTGAGAACCTGTTTCTACATAAAAGTTTTTTTAAAAAAATTAGCTGGGTACAGTGGTATGCATCTGTAGTCTCAGCTACTTGGAAGGCTGAGGTGGAAGGATTGCTTAGCACAGGAGTTCCAGGCTTCAGTGAGCCATGATGGCGCCACTGCCTCCCAGCCTGGGTGACAGAGCAAGGCTCTGTCCCAGAAAAAATAATATAAAATAAAATAATTCCCTTTCCTTATCCTCAGAAACATCAAATAGCAATAGCATTTCTATCTTTGTGAGATGTGTAAATCACCTGATAACAAAAGAGGGTATAGTTCCACATTTCACATATGCATATGAGGATACCATGTTCATAACAAATAACAGATTTCACATGAAAATTAAGGCTGTATATTTCATAAGAAAAGCTTTACAACATTAAGGTGATCCAAATTTTAGTGGTCACAACACACATCACCCTCACAAAAATGAAAGAATACATTTGATTCTACAACCAAACTTCATATATTCTTTCTTCTGTCATTTTCGTCCCTCAAGCAACCATGTAGCTGAGAGAAAACTGGACGTACCCGAGGAGTGTATCATCAGCGCAAGTCTCTTGAGATGCCTTGTCGATCGGTAGATCAAGTTATAGCCTCGGTTTCTGACTTTGCTGTGGTGGTACTGGATGTAGCATTCAAGGAGTAAATGGAGAATCCACAAAATAACTTTCCCAAGGATTATGACCGTCTGAACTTTCAGTGGGTTTGTGTAATTTCCTGGGCATTTGTCCTCATGTGGATTAGGGTAAGAACAAAGCACACCTGTCAAAAATGCTAAAACAACAAACACAAGCTGGGAGAAAGGAGAGCAGCAGGATTAACGTTCAATATTTGGAAGTAGGAAGCAATAACCACTATCCTAGCATAGACTCTTATACCTATAGCTTCCACTATCCTATTTTAATAAATGAGTTTTTAAATGTATTTTTGATTTGTTTTGTTTAAATGTACTTTTGTTTTTTGTGTGAGATACGGTCTTGCCCTGTTGCCTAGGATGGAGTGCATGCAGTGGTGTGATCTCAGCTCACTGCAGCATCAACCTCCTGGGCTCAAGCGATCTTCCTACCTCAGTCTCTAGAGTAGCTGGGACTACAGATCCGTGGCTCCACACCTGGCCAATTTTTAAAAAGTTTTTATAGAGATGGGTTCTTGCCATGGTGCCCAGGCTGGGACAGAGTATGTCACACAAAAAGTCAAAGGAAAGAAGAAAAAAAGGCCACCATCTGGAAACCACAAGGCCACCCCTGCACATGGTGGTACCGGGAAGAAAGCGCTTCGGCTGAGATCTGGGGATTGGGAAGCCATGGTGGAGTCATGCCACAGCTATAGTTCCCTCAAGGAAAGGGGATACCGCCTCTCTCCCCAGTGATTCAGTTCCAAACTCATCACCTACAGTATACCTCACCGGAGAGGAATCCCAGCTGCAGGGGAACCCGGGAAATGTGCTAGGGCATATGGTCCCTGCAGATAGGCAAACCTATCGGTAGGAGGCTGAGCAAGTCAATCAACTCCATTCACCGTCCTCATGAATACTCAAGGAGTGGTGAGAATGAGCCCCCTTGGTTTTTCACACTGCAGCAGACAACAACAATAACCCCTAGTTCTTCCAAATATACAATAATCGAAATGGAGAAAGTGATTAAACTGGCTGGCAGCGGAGTCACCACCAATGAGGACTGCAATAAGACCTTTCATACATGTGTTTTTATAAATGCCAGATATTTGCAATCTTGTCATCATATAAAAATTGTACATAGTATTCCACTGCAACTTGATTTGTCTTCTTAACATTATTACCTGGGTGTAAGTAAATTGATAAACTCCTGTGTTACCATATACAGACTTTTCTGCATCTTTTTTGTAACCGAAAAAGTAATATATATATATATAAATGATTAAAAGATCAAGTAGTACTTGGGCCGGGCGCGGTGGCTCACGCCTGTAATCCCAGCACTTTGGGAGGCCGAGGCGAGTGGATCACGAGGTCAAGAGATCGAGACTATCCTGGTCAACATGGTGAAACCCTGTCTCTACTAAAAATACAAAAAATTAGCTGGGCATGGTGGTGCATGCCTGTAATCCCAGCTACTCAGGAGGCTGAGGCAGGAGAAGTGCCTGAACCCAGGAGGCAGAGGTTATGGTGAGCCGAGATCGCGCCATTGCACTCCAGCCTGGGTAACAAGAGCAAAACTCTGTCTCAAAAAGAAAAAAAAAAAAAATCAAGTAGTACTCAAAAGGAAACAGTAAAATATATTAGTGTCACTTCCACAAAGGCCCTCAGTCCTCATTTCAGAGGCAATAAGTGTTAACCAGGTCTGTGAATGCTTTTAGAAATATTTTATTATTATTATTATTATTGTGACAGTTTCACTCGTTGCCCAGGCTGGAATGCAATAGTGTGATCTCGGCTCACCACAACCTCCACCTCCCAGGTTCAAATGAAGATAATGGGATTACAGGCATGTGCCACCATGCCCTGCTAACGTTTTGTATTTTTAGTAGAGACGGGGTTTCTTCAAGTTGGTCAGGCTGATCTTGAACTCCAGACCTCAGGTGATCCTCCCGCCTCAGCCTCCCAAAGTGCTGGGATTACAGGTGTGAGCCACCAAGCCTGTCCTTAGAAATATTCTACTATATACAGGGCTACAGGTGCACACTAGCTCTCTCAACTCCCTTTTAAAAACTGCAAATAAGGAGCCGGGCGCAGTGGCTCAAGCCTGTAATCCCAGCACTTTGGGAGGCCGAGGCGTGTGGATGACGAGGTCGACAGATCGAGACCATCCTGGTCAACATGGTGAAACCCCGTCTCTACTAAAAATACAAAAAATTAGCTGGGCATGGTGGCGTGTGCCTGTGATCCCAGCTACTCAGGAGGCTGAGGCAGGAGAATTGCCTGAACCCAGGAGGCGGAGGTTGCGGTGAGCCGAGATCGAGCCATTGCACTCCAGCCTGGGTAACGAGAGCGAAACTCCGTCTCAAAAAAAAAAAACAAAAAAAACCAAAAAACTGCAAATAGGGGCTGAGTGTGAATGGGCACACAGTGTCCTCTGGATAGCAAGTAGTTTGTAGTCTCTTGATATGACAGACAACACTGCTATGATCAGCAATATTCTTACATGTGTGCAAGTATATCCACAATGAATTCTTTGAAGATGTAAGTAAAAATGTATGTACTTTTTTTTTGCCCATGACACAGCAATCAGGATATCCTAAGGACATCTGTCCTACATTTTACTGGTGGGCTTTTTTTTTTTTGAGACAGAGTCTTGCTCTGTCACCAGGGCTCGAGTGCAGTGGTGCGATCTTGGCTCACTGCCAACCTCTGCCTCCCAGGTTCAAGCAATTCTCCTGCCTCAGCCTCCCGAGTAGCTGGGTCTACAGGCGTGCACCACCAGGCCCAGTTAATTTTTTTAGTATTTTAGTAGAGACACAGTTTCACCATGCTGGCCAGGATGGTCTCAATCTCCTGACCTTGTGATCCAACTACCTCAGCCTCCCAAAGTGCTGGGATTACAGGCGTGAGCCACCGTGCCCAGCC
Organism: Saimiri boliviensis; assembly: GCF_048565385.1. Taxonomy (NCBI): domain Eukaryota; kingdom Metazoa; phylum Chordata; class Mammalia; order Primates; family Cebidae; genus Saimiri; species Saimiri boliviensis. The sequence goes on along the minus strand of NC_133451.1, from coordinate 123,909,819 downwards.
GTGTGCCCTACATTTTAATTGTTGATAGAAACAGCACAACTGCCCTCTGAAACACATATTTTTTTTTTTTTGAGACGGAGTTTCACTCTTGTTATGCAGGCTGGGGTGCAATGGCGCAATCTCAGCTCACCGCAACCTCCGCCTCCTGGGCTCAGGCAATTCTCCTGCCTCAGCCTCCTAAGTAGCTGGGATTACAGGCACGCGCCACCACGTGCAGCTAGTTTTTTGTATTTTTAGTAGAGATGGGGTTTCACCATGTTGACCAGGATGGTCTCGATCTCTCGACCTCGTGATCCACCCACCTCGGCCTCCCAAAGTGCTGGGATTACAGGCTTGAGCCACCGCACCCGGCCACACTTACATATTTTTTATAAACATCACCTCTGGATAGGTCTCCTTCATCCAGCCAACTTACATGAATAAACCACAGAAGATTCACTATGATGACTGTAGGAAGAGGATGGAACTGGGGTCTAAAGTGAGCTTGTAGTGAGTGATGTGGGAGAAGCTGGGCATCCAGAAGTGGGTCATCTTCAATACTCTGGGTGATATCCAAGGAACCCTGGGGTGCAGAAAAATGAAAGCAAGCTATAATCACCACTTTCTGGATTATGTTTCTCAGACCAATCTACTCAACTATAAAGCTTTTTAATCATATACAAATTAAAGGCAAGAAAACACATTCCCTACCTAAAGCTAATTTTAAAAAATTAATTAATTTTTTAAAAATTGTAGAGACAGGGTCTCGCTATGTTGCCAAGGCTGGTCTTTTTTGTGGTTTTTTTTTTTTTTTTTTTTTTTTGAGATGGAGTTTCGCTCTTGTTACCCAGGCTGGAGTGCAATGGCGCGATCTCGGCTCACCGCAACCTCCGCCTCCTGGGTTCAAGCAATTCTCCTGCCTCAGCCTCCCTAGTAGCTGGGACTACAGGCACGCGCCACCATGCCCAGTTCATTCTTTGTATTTTTAGTAGAGACGGGGTTTCACCATGTTGACCAGGACGGTCTCGATCTCTTGACCTCGTGATCCACCCGCCTCGGCCTCCCAAAGTGCTGGGATTACAGGCTTGAGCCACTGCGCCCGGCTCCATATGCTATTTCTAGCATATGTCATGTCTGAATCAGTTTCAATGGACTCAGTACAGCTCATATTTTCCTGCCTCTTTACATGCCTTATAATTTGTTATTGAATGCCAGATATTTCCAATTTTACCTCTGTGGGCGCTGGACATTTTCTGTATTCCTATATTCTTAAACTTTGTTCTGGAGTACAGCGAAGTCACTTAGAAACAGTCTGATCTTTTTGGTCTTGCCGTTAAGAAATTAGGTGGGCTTCATCTAGGGCTAATTCTACTCCATTACTGAGACAAGACCTTTCTGAGTACTTTACCTGCATCTTCTGTGAATTACGGGGTTTTTGTCTGGCTGGTAGGTGAAATAGGCAGTATTCTTGGCCCTGTATAGAGAAACTGTTCCTTCTAGTCCTTTAAGGTGGTTCTTTTCGAGGCCTCCAAGAGCTTCCTCATGCCCTGATTAGCACTCTACTGGACGCCTGGGGGGATCCCCATGCAATCTTCAGAGTTCTCCCTCTTTGTAGCTCTCTCCTCTCTGGGTGCTCTGTCTTGGGAACTCTAGTTGCCTCTGTCTCCCAGATCCTCAACTCCATCTTGCCAACTCAGAAATCTGCTGGGCTCTGCCTGGTTTCCCCGTTCCTTGTCACAGCCTGCACTCTTTCAAGGCAATAAGCCGGGGCAGTGATGGGGTTCACAGCATTTGTTTCCCATTTCTGAGACTGCTACCCTTTGTTGTCTGATGTCCAATATCTCACAAAGTGTTGTATCTTATATCTAGTTTTTTGGTTGTTTCAGACACAATGGTACATCTATTCACGGTTACTCCACGTTGCCTGGGAATGGAAGTCCCTACTAAACTCTCTTACACCTGTATTATAACATACAATACTAAGCACATGGTATTGAAATTGTCAGAATAAAATGTGCTTTACAAGGGCAGAGACTGTTATATTATGTTCTTTGTATCTTTAACACTTAACACATAGCAGATGCTGTATTTAATACTATGAGTGTTTAGAGAATGAAAGGCTGCCCAACTTCTTGTATGCTTCAGACATGGGAAAATTTTTTCCCTTTTTTTTTTTTTTTTTTGAGATGGAGTCTCACTCGGTTGCCCAGTCTGGAGTGCAGTGGCACCATCTCGGTTCACTGCAACCTCTGCCTCCCAGGTTCAAGCAATCCTCCTGCTCCAGCCTCCCAAGTACCTGGGACTACAGGTGCACGTCACCATGCCCAGCTAATTTTTTGCATTTTAGTAGAGACAGGGTTTCACCATGTTGCCCAGGCTGGTCTTGAACTCCTGGGCTCAGGCAATCTACCCACCTTGGCCTCCCAAAGTGTTGGGGTGTTGGGATTACAGGCATGAGCCACTGCCTTTTTTTTTTTTTTTTTTTTTTGAGACAGAGGTTCCCTCTTGTTGCCCAGGCTGGAGTGCAATGGTGTGATTTGGGCTCACTGCAATCTCTGCCTCCCAGGTTCAAGCAATTCTCCTGCCTCAGCCTCCCGAATAGCTGGGCTTACAGGCACGTGCCACCAGGCCCAGCTAATTTTTGTATTTCTAGTAGATACGAGGTTTTGCCATGTTGGCCAGGCTGGTCTCAAACTCCTTACCTCAAGTGACCTACCTACCTCAGCCTCCCAAAGTGCTGGGATTACAGGCATGAGCCACTACATCTAGCCAAACCTGGGAAATTTCAACAAAGCTAGCATCGAAACCTTCACTATAAGACAATAATCTACTTTATTTATCTCCTACTGTGTCACTTTCATGCACCTTCTCTAGTCTAAATAAGCTTTCTATACGGCCGGGCGTGGTGGCTCAAGCCTGTAATCCCAGCACTTTGGGAGGCCGAGGCGGGTGGATCACAAGGTCGAGAGATCGAGACCATCCTGGTCAACATGTGAAACCCCGTCTCTACTAAAAATACAAAAAAAAACTAGCTGGGCGTGGTGGCGCATGCCTGTAATCCCAGCTAATTAGGAGGCTGAGGCAGGAGAATTGCCTGAGCCCAGGAGGCGGAGGTTGCGGTGAGCCGAGATCGCGCCATTGCACTCCAGCCTGGGTAACAAGAGCGAAACTCCGTCTCAAAAAAAAAAAAAAAAAAAGCTTTCTATAGATCCCTACAAAGATCCTCTCTTGCCTTTTTCAGAATTCTATGCATCTTTCAAGGTCCCAACCAAGTTTATGTTCTCTATAAAACTTGCCCTGCTAAGTGTTTTCCTTCTGCTTTAAACTCCTATTAAACATATTGCCCATAATAGTTACTTGGAGTATTTCTTACATTTTCCTTTTTATGTATGTATCTTGTTTTTTCTAACTATAGTGAAGGGGTTGGGGACTATAATATGGTTCTTCTCTATGTCACTTATTTACTTTCCGATGAATCCTATAGGAAATATGCAGCATAACCATACAAACAGCACCCATTCTATTAACTCACCATCTGCAAGTGAAGGTGAGGGAAAGAGGACTCTTGAATCCAAATAATTTTTTCATTTCCATTGTTAACTATATTACCACCTGTAGAATATGTTTTTGCCCACATGGCATCTCTTCCCTCTTCTTTTGTGACAATAACACTTTTTCCTTTGAGGACCCACTGTCTACTTCTGCGTTGTCTTAGTGGAAACATTCTTCAGTACCCTTCCTCCTCCTCTGGCCTAGAAGTGGTCATGGAACAAAAAAACAGTTGGGTAAATCCAACTCTCTCCGTGAGCAGTAAAAGAAAGATCGCCAGGCATGGTAGCTCACGCCTGTAATCCAGCACTTTAGGAGGCTGAGGAGGGCGGATCACAAGGTCAGGAATTTGAGACCAGTCTGACCAACATGGTTAAACCCCATCTCTACTAAAAATACAAAAATTAGCCGGGTTTGGTGGTGCATGCCTGTAATCCCAGCTACTCAGGAGGCTGAGCAGGAGAATTGCTTGAACCTGGGAGGCAGAGGTTGCAATGAGTCGAGACTGCACCACTACACTCCAGCCTGGGCAACAAAGCAAGGCTCTGTCTCAAAAGAAGAAAGGAAAGATCATGGTTTAGGCAGATTCATTCTGTGGTTGACCCTGAAAGAACTCCTGTTGCTTCCTTCAATCCCTTGAGATGCCTTTGCTTGGGTCCTTTCAGAGGTCTTGGCATTTACTCACCCTATAGCCCTTCAAATAAACACTTTTTTTAATAGCCAGAGTTGGTTTTACGGCTTGGAAACAATGAATCCTTACTAACACAAAGTCTTTCATTCAACTCATTTAAGTGTCTGCACCCAAAGCATGGTCCACAGTTTTTAGCTTTTTACTGAAGGCTAGAAATCATGTCTACAAAATACCAAAAGCAGGCAATTTCGTCAGATCTAAAGCGACTTCAATATGTGGTTGGTATTAAAACATTAATCTCTAATTATTTTTTATTTCTTTTTATTTTTTATTTTTATTTTTGAGATGGAGTCTCACTCTGTCGCCCAGGCTGGTGGGCAGTGGCACGATCTTGGCTCACTGCAACGTCAGCCTTCTGGGGTCAAGCGATTCTCCTGCCTCAGCCTCCCGAGTAGCTGGGATTAGAGGCCCCCACCACCACGCCTGGCTAATTTTTGTATTTTTAGTAGAGACAGGGTTTTACCATGTTGGCCAAGCTAGTCTCAAACTCCTGACCTTGGGTGATCTGCCTGCTTCTGCCTCCCAAAGTGCTGGGATTACCAACATGGGGCTCCCAGACTGCTCCCTTCTTCCGTGTTTGATGAAGCAGATTTCTAATACCGTATGCATCCTAAAGCTAAATGCTACAGATCCAAGAACCCTAGAGCAGCTCAGTATCAACCAAGAAGCACTTACTGCGTGGTTTTTCTAAGAGTCTCTCATTTTCCTTACCTATTCATTTTTTTTTCCGTATACTGTCAGCTCATGAAGTTCACCCTTAAAAACTCAGAAACAATGGATTTTGCTTTAAATATATATGAGTCTCAAGTCTACTTACAGGTCTTACAGTTAATTTTCCATTTTCTCAACTGGAAAAAATAGAAAATTTTAGTCTCATTAGAAATGTTTGGCTTTTCTTTCATCAAGATTATTTAACTATGGTCACTGCTACCATAGCGATGGAACTGTTTCATGTTTCTCTTTCTTTTCCTAATGCACTTCATACAGTAGGATCACAGTAATATTCCTACTAATTTATTAACCCAAATTAGTACTTTAATGTAACCGTCAACTTTGCATTTCTTAAAAAGCAAGTTTTATTACTTTCCAATAGAAAATCCAGTTAATTCTGGACATATATACATGTTTCTTCTAAAAAAGTCTTATGATACTTAAGCAAAGAAATAAGATTTTTGTAATTATGCTATCATTCTGTATCACACATGCTGTAAACTGGGCCACTGGTTGGTTTTTTGTTTGTTTGTTTGTTTGTTTTTTTGTTTTTGGTAACCTGGTTTGAATCTATCAAAGATTTAAAAACCTTTACATTCCTACTATGCTAGATTCAAAACAGCACATGACACTGTTTTTCTCTCGTGTGGGTTTCCTGGCGATGATAGCGACAGGTCTGTGCGCAGGACGCTGGCGCCAGGCCCGAGCATCGCTGTCACTCCAGGTCCACAGCCTCTACAGCCAAGGCAAGGGACCCCGCCAGGAAGGGAGATTGGCCCCGCTGCGCCCCTGGGGCGTCCGAACGGAACCCAGCGGCCCGGGGCCCCGAGACTCGCGGGGAGGAAGGGCTGTCAGGCCAGGCGCACATCACGTGAAGCTACCAGTTCCGGGACCAAAGACGCGCCATGCACGTGGGCTGGGCGCCAGACTGGGACCCTTGGAGCCGCGCGCCCACCGCCCGGGAGCCCGCCCCAGTTTCCACCGGGAAAATTAGCCCCGACCCGGCGTGTGGCAGATTCCACGGCCGCCCGGCGCCCTCCCACAGCCCCGCGCCCAGGCCTCCCGGCACAGGCGGCGCCCCCTACGGCCGTGGCCGCACTTGCCAAAGGAGGTTTCCATCCCTCAGCCTCCGCCCAGTGCGCCTCAACACAGGAAAAAGAGGATTCCGGGACCGGCAGCCGCGCGCAGCCTCCGCGCACTCACGTCTTCCATCCTGCCCCCCGCCGCCATTTCCTGACGCCAGAGGTCAAAGCCCCGGCCAGCCCGGCCTCTCCACCTGGGCTGGGACGCCGCTGGCAGCGAAAATAGCCACCTTCTGGGACCTGCCAGGCCCCGCCCTAGACACACCCCCTCCTGCGTCTGCCCCGCCTCCGGCTGCCCCGCTCCCCGCCCCCTCAAGCCCCGATTGGTTGAGGTGGTGGGAGGGGCGTGTCGGCCCAGAGGACCTGGGCTGTGAGCGGCGGCTACCGCCTGCACCACCTCGGGTCTTGGAGATTCTGGCCGCAGCCTCTCTGTTTGCTCTAACCCGGACACTTGGGCATTAAAGGATGCCTTCCTAGGCCAAGAATTTAACTATTTTCGGGCTCCACTTGCATCTTTTAAGAACATTAACTTTTTTTCGGTCTTGCCTAATTTTTGTTTGCAGACACAGCTCTACGCCTAGGTGGAACCAGCGGTAAAATCCTACTCCACCAGCAGAAGGACAGGAGCAGAATAAAGATTCCAGTTTCCATGACATGTTTACAGATTTCACCAATGGGAAAACAAAGCAGTTCGGAATGTTTACGGCGTTTGTTTATTTGTTTATTAAGACAGAGTCTCGCTCTGTTGCCCACGCTGGAGTGTCCTGGCACTCCCACTGCTCACAGCAGCCTCGAACTCCTGGCTTCCTGGCCAGTCCTCCCACCTCAGCGTCTCAAAGTACTGGGATTACAGGCGTGAGCCACTGCGCCGTTGTTTCCTTTTAAATGGAGTTTTAAAAAGAAAAAACTTCAATGAAATTTTCCGAAAAATACACGGTTGTAAAAATGTAAGCAAAGAAAGAAATTTTCTGTTGTTACCAGCTCTCAGAGAGAACCTTGGAATCAGTTAGAATATATGCACTTTCAGCCGAGCGTGGTGGCTCACTCCTGCAATCCCAGCACTTTGGGAGGCCGATGCGGGTGGATCATGAGGTCAGGACTTCAAGACCAGCTTGGCCAACATAGTGAAACCCCGTCTCTACTAAAAATACAAAAAAAATTAGCTGGTCATGATGGCACGTGCCTGTAGTCCTAGCTATTGGGGAGGCTGAGGCAGGAGAATCGCTTGAACCCAGGAGGTGGAGGTTGCAGTGAGCCGAGATCGGCCTCCCAAAGTACAGGGATTACCGGCATGAGCCACCACTCCCAACCAGCAATTTCTTTTTTTCTCCAGCTTGATATTTTTCAAAATAAAGTCTAAAGGGAAAAGATAGGCTAAAGGGCTTGCTTACACTTTAGGGTAGGAATAATGTGTGATTACTCAGTATAAGCCAGAAGAAAGAAATGGTATCAGGAAATAGAATTCTGAACTTTGCAAGGTTTAATAGGAGATTGGTGGAGCTGGGGAGTGAAGTTGTCAGGCAAGAAGGTGCACTTTAGTAGGAGACCTTGACTTCCGGGAAAAAGGACGAGTGGGAGAAAAGGATGTTCTCTGGAAAATTAAGAGTGACTCTGCTGAAGGAAGAAGGGGAACACGATCCAGCTTGTCTTACCATTTGGTTTAGACCTTGCCTTTCAAGAATAGATGCCATTTCATGTTTAGTCTGTCCGGATGAAAATTAAAGAAAAGTATATAATTGCCACTAAAAGTCATCCATATTCTTTCTCAGGGAATATATGCAGAAACAATGGGTTAGGTGTAGGAATAAGATTATGTGGAACTCTGTCCAAAATGTACCACTCCCTGCAATGTATTTTGATAGTATTTCACGCATAGATTATATACAGGAATTAAAACTTAAAGTCTTCGCAAGGAAATAGTATTAAAATCTCAGCCCATATAATGCTCTAATGACTGTTAAAGCAATTTATATAAGCATAGACCTATAAATAAATTATTTATAATGTATCTGACACTTCATTTTTGTATGACTAAAGATCTTGGTGAATATTCTTGCATTTATTTGCCTATAAGAAATAAGGAAAGGAATAGAGAAACTGTTTTCCTATTGTTGGGGCTCAAAAGATAGTATCCCCCAGGCACAGTGGCTCATGCTTGTAATCCCAGCATTTTGGGAGGCCGAGATGGGCAAATCACCTGACATCAGGAGTTAGAGACAAGCCTGGCCAACATGACGAAAGAAACCCTGTCTCTACTAAAACTACAAAAATTAGCCAGGCATGATGACATGCGCCTGTAATCCTAGCTACTCAGGAGGCTGAGGCAGGAGAATGGTTTGAACCCAGGACCGGAGATTGCACTGCTGCACTGCAGCCTGGACGACAGAGCGAGACTCTTTTCAGATTTAAAAGTTTAAAAATGCAACCAGCCTGGCCAACATGGTAAAACTCTGTCTCTACCAAAAATACAAAAATTAACCAGGTGTGGCGGTGGCAGGCCCCTGTAGTTTCAGCCACTCAGGAGGCTGAGGCATGAGAATTGCTTGAACCTGGGAGGCAGAGGATGCAGTGAGCTGAGATTGTGCAACTGCACTTCAGCCTGAGCGACAGCAATACTCCGTCTCAGAAAAAAAAAAAAAAAAAAAAAGAGGATGGATAGTATCACAAAGTATGGTGCTTTTACATCCTGAGTACTTGAGGTGAAGGACACGTTGGCAGGGCCTCCAAAGCAAAGTTTCTCTATGACTTTCCCCTACCCTCCAGTCTCCCGCTCCTCTTTCTCTCCCAAGGCAAGATATAGAAACTAGAATTCCTCTTCTCCAAGGCCCGGCATAGAAACTAGAAATATTACTGTAACGTTCCCCTACCTTCCTGCGTAGGCGCTGTCTATAAAGAAATTCCATGACCTACCTCGTCATAAGACCTTTATTCTAGAAAGGGTCCTGCCTTACACCTGGAAGGAAGGAATACCACACAGAGAGGTCAAGAATGTTGAACAGACAAGCCTTGCTGACCCTGGTACTAAGCATTACAGTAGATGCTTGTAAATTCTTGTCCCTACTCAGTCAATCGTCATTTAGATCATTCCCTTTTTGTTCGATCTCATTTCTACACAGCTGCCCATTCTTCATTAAAACCAAGCATAAGAATAGACAGCTTTCCCTGAGTCTTTGGATCTTTATTTCTAAAGGCTCTAGGGTCACTGCTTTTCTCTTGTTAACCTGGCTTTGTTATAGGAGTGTCAGCCACGATCCTGTGATGGGGAGGAACCATATCACACCTTTCTGCCTCTATGCTACCAAACAGTTCACCATTAGAAGATTCTGGACTGAAGCCCCATCTTTCCTTTAAGTGTTGTCACTATTGGCATTCTTCCAGGCACTGTGCTCATTGCTGATCACAAATATTAAATTGTTGATAATATCCCATTGATTTTTTTCAACATCAAAATCTGTCCTTTATTCACTATGACTTCTATTATTCAGCCTAGCACACTTGGTAACGTGTCATACAAACAATAGGTACTTCATTGATATTTTTGTTGGTTTTAAAGCAGATCTCTTTAACTACTGATATTGATCTTAATCTGACTTTTAAATGGATTTATTTAATTTTTTGAATAGAGATAGAGTCTCACTATGTTGCTGAGGCTGGTCTTGCTCTCCTGGGCTCAAGCAATCCTCCCACCTTGCTCTCCCAAAGCGCTGGAATTACAGGCATGAGCCACCATGTCCAGCCTAAATTTATTTTTAATTGATAAATAAAAATTATATATATTTATGATGTTCAGCATGATGTTTCAGTATATGGATACATTGCCCAGTGATTGAATCAAGCTAATTAATGTATTCACCACTTACCATACTTACTTTTTTGCTTAGGCTGCCTTTTTTTTTTTTTTTTTTTGAGACGGAGTTTCGCTGTTGTTACCCAGGCTGGAGTGCAATGGCACAATCTCGGCTCACCACAACTTCCGCCTCCAGGGTTCAAGCAATTCTCCTGCCTCTGCCTCCCGAGTAGCTGGGACTACAGGCGTGCACCACCATGCCCAGCTAATTTTTGTATTTTTAGTAGAGACGGGGTTTCACCTTGCTGACCAAGATGGTCTCGATCTCTTGACCTCATGATCCACCCGCCTCAGCCTCCCAAAGTGCTGGGATTATAGGCGTGAGCCACCGCGCCCGGCCTAGGCTGCCTTTTAAATAAAATTTTAGAATAAGTTGATCCTAGCTAGATATTTCTACAATTCTCTTAGGCTACCCTATACCATTGTCAGAAATGCACATATCCAAAATTTTGTCTTTGGATAATGTTTTGTAGCTAAATCTCTGTTCGATACTCAGAGAGATACCACTGAAAAATTCCTTTCAATGAAGAGACAAAAAAAAGATCAACAGTTATTTTAGTGTATCAAATTATATTTAGTTTATGTATTTTTTTCTAGAAAAAGGTTTAAGCATATTGTAAGCAATTAAAAACATTCCATTTTCCATTTATTTGTTTCATTAATGTATCTTTCAAAGCACCTGTACCACAAATAGAGTCCTTTTTTTTTTTTTTTTTTTTTTTTTTTTTTAAATAAAGATGGGGTTTCACCATGATGGCTAGGCTGGTCTTGAACTCCTGACCTCAGGTGATCTACCCACCTCAGCCTCCCAAAGTGCTAGGATTAAAGGTGTGAGCTACTGCGCCCGGCCTAGAGTCCAGTTGTAACCAAACATTTCAAATCTGAGTGACAATGGACTCTGTCAGAGGTCTCTGGGCTTGTAAAGTTTCACACTTGATATTCAGTATTTATTCTCTTATTATTATTTTCTCTTAAAGTTCTTATGATATCAAATCCTGGCATTTAAAAACACACTCATTTTTGAAGTCAGAGGTTTTTTTTTTGTTTGTTTGTTTGTTTTTTGAGACTGGGTTTCGCTCTTGTTACCCAGGCTGGAGTGCAATGGCACGATCTCGGCTCACCGCAACCTCCGCCTCCTGAGTTCAGGCAATTCTCCTGCCTCAGCCTCCCTAGTAGCTGGGACTACAGGCGTGCGCCACCATGCCCAGCTAATTTTTTTGTATTTTTAGTAGAGACGGGGTTTCACCATGTTGACCAAGATGGTCTCGATCTCTTGACCTCGTGATCCACCCGCCTCGGCCTCCCAAAGTGCTGGGATTATAGGCTTGAGCCACCGCACCCGGCCAAAGTCAGAGGTTTTTTAAATTTTGGTTTCACTGATTAATTCAGGAGGGAAAAAACAAGTTTGCTAAAAATCCCAAAAATAATTTGTTTGGATAGAAACCAGAGATATGAAGTTTCGGAACAAAACCATAATTTCTCTGAAAGTTTTTAGAAAACACACACCCAAACTCAGGGTGAAAATGAATTTTGTAATCTTCATGAAACTCAAGGCTACTACTTAGTAATTATAGAGCTGACCTTGTCTAATCTCCACTCACTCCTGATTCTTCTTTAATGCCAAGTACCAGGCTCAGGCATCCAACCCAAGCAGTCGGCAGCATTTTCATGAGAGAATCACCTTATTTCAGAAATAATCAGAAGAGGAGGCTTCAAATGTTTTGTAGTGATATCTCTTTTTTTTTTTTTTTTTGAGACGGAGTTTCGCTCTTGTTACCCAGGCTGGAGAGCAATGGCGCGATCTCGGCTCACCGCAACCTCCACCTCCTGGGTTCAGGCAATTCTCCTGCCTCAGCCTCCTGAGTAGCTGGGATTACAGGCATGCGCCAACATGAACATGCCCAGCTAATTTTTTGTATTTTTAGTAGAGACGGGGTTTCACCATGTTGACCAGGATGGTCTCGATCTCTTGACCTCGTGATCCACCCGCCTCGGCCTCCCAAAGTGCTGGGATTACAGGCTTGAGCCACCGTGCCCGGCCAGTGATATCTCTTTTAATTAAGTTCTAGACAGTTAAGAAGTGAAACTTTTCTTTTAAAATACAATTAATAATTCTGTGTGTGGAGGTCTAAAAGAATATATGAAGGTATCCCCCCAATAACTTATAATTATTTTCATTCTCCACACTTAGCTGAGCAGTCGCTCCCTAATGTGGCTCTGATTCAGTTCCAAACGGTAGGAGGCTTAACCCTCTTTCAGGAAACTCACTCTCCTGAGTCTGAGTCTTTGTATAACCCTTCTAGGAATCAAAGGGCCTAATTCCTTTCCAACTTGATTTTTTGTATTTCTTTTAAAAGCAATCCCCAGTTGATGGATTATTATTTATTTTGAAACAGAGTCTCACTCTGTCACCCAGGCTGGAGTGCAGTGGCCGGAACTCGGCTCACTGCAACCTCCCAGTCCCAAGTTCAAGCAATTTTCCTGCCTCAGCCTTACAAGTAGCTGGGACAATGGGCAATTGCCACCATGCCCAACTAATTTTTTTGTATTTTTAGTCGAGATGGGGATTCACCATGTTGGCCAAGCTGGTCTCAAACTACTGACCTCAGGTGATCTGCCCTCCTGGGCCTCCCAAAGTGCTGGTGTGAGCCACCACACCCAGCCTGATGGGTAATTTAATAATGATGTTGAGAAAACCCACCAGCCATTTGGAAGAAAATAAGCTGAATCACTCCCCATTTCTTTTTTTTATTTTTTATTTTTTATTTTTTTTTTGAGATGGAGTTTCGCTGTTGTTACCCAGGCTGGAGTGCAATGGCGCGATCTTGGCTCACTGCAACCTCCGCCTCCTGGGTTCAGGCAATTCTCCTGCCTCAGCCTCCTGAGTAGCTGGGATTACAGGCACGCGCCACCATGCCCAGCTAATTTTTGTATTTTTAGTAGAGACAGGGTTTCACCATGTTGACCAGGATGGTCTCGATCTCTTGACCTCGTGATCCACCTGCCTCGGCCTCCCAAAGTGCTGGGATTACAGGGTTTAGCCACCGCGCCCGGCCTCTCCCCATTTCTTAAACCAAAATTAATTACTAATGGTTCAGACTAAAACATAAAAAATAATTCAGTGGTTAGCTGTTATGGCTCATGCCTGTAATCCCAGCACTTTGGGAGGCTGAGGCAGGAGGATCACTTGAGCCCTGGAGTTCAAGGCTGCAGTGAGCAATGATTGCACCACTGCACTCCAGCCTGAGTGACAGAACAAGACTATCTAAAAAAAAAAAAAAAAAAAAAAAAAAAAAAAAATTAAAGAAGAACTCAAACTAAACCAACAAAATTTCTAGAAAAAATATTTTAATATGGTCTTATAATACTTGCCATGCATGATTCCAAATACAGAAACAATAAAGAAAAAGTTCAAGAAATTTGACTACACAAAAAGTTTGAAACTTTTGCATAAGAAAAAAGAAAACATGCTCAGTCAATAGCTGATAGAAAAAGAAAAAAAAAAGAAAAAAGAAAACATAAAGTGAAAATACAAATGACAACTAAAAGCAACCTAAATATCCATTATTTAAGGAATGAAATAAACTATGGTATCTACACTTAGAAGACCATTCAACCTTCAACCATGTGAAAAACAAGGTAGATCTACATATGTTGGCAAAACAAATAGGTCTTTAATATGTTACAAAAACAGGTTGCAAAATAATAGCTATGCTTTAATTTTATCCGTGAAAAAAAGAATACAAGTATAATCCCAAACTCAACTATTTTCATAGACAAATATATGCTATGAAAGTTTACAGAGCCAGAAAAATTAAGCAAGAAAAAGAAATAAATGGTATTCAAATGAGAAAGGAAGTTCTGAATCAAGGAGTAGAGGAAAACAAAATAGAAAGGAAGAAGTGAAACCATCTCTATTCACAGAAGGCATGTTAAGTCTAATAAACCCTGGCTGGGCACAGTGACTCATGCCTGTAATCCCAGCACTTTGGGAGGCTGAGGTGGGTGGATCACTTGAGGCCAGGAGTTCGAAACCAGCCTGGCCAACATGGCATAACCCCATCTCTACTAAAAATACAAAATCAGCCAGGTGTGGTGGCACACGCCTGTAATTCTGGCTGCTTAAGAGGCTGAGGCACGAGAATTGCTTGAACCCAGGAGGCAGAAGTGGAGGATGCAGTGAGCCAAGATTGTCCCATTGCAGCAACAGAGTGAAACTTTCTCAAAAAATAATAAGACTTTTTAATTGAAAAAGTTAAAAACCCAAAAGAATTCATGAAAAAAATATTACAGCTAATAAATTAATTCAGAGAAGTTTTAGGATATATAATCAACACAAAACTTGGAGGACTCCTACTTCCTGATTTCAAAACTTACTATAAAGCTACAGTAAGCTAAACAATGTGGTACTGACGTAATGTTAGGCATATAGAACAATAAAATCAATCCCAGAAATAAAACCATTCATCTATTGTCAATTGATTTTCAACAAGAATATCAAGATCATTCAGTGGAGACAGAATAGTCTTCAATAAATAGGGCTGGGCATTGTGGCTCATGCCTGTAATCCCAGTACTTTGGGAGGCTGAGATGGGCAGACCAGATGAGTTCAAGAGTTCGAGACCAGCCTGGCCAACATAGTGAAACCTCATCTCTACTGAAAAAGAAAAAAAAAAAAATACAAAAATTAGCTGGGCATGGTGGCACATGCCTGTAGTCCTAGCTACTCAGGAGGCTGAGGCATGAAAATTGGTTGAACCTAGGAGACAGAGGCTGCAATGAGCCAAGATCGCGCCACTGCACTCCAGCCTGGCGCCTAGAGACGGAGTGAGACTCTGTCTCAAAAAAAAAAAAAAAAAAAAAAAAAAAAAAAAGAAATGGTGCTGACAAAACTGGAGATTCACAAGCAATAGAATGAAGTTGGACCCTTTCCTTGTACTTTATATAAAAATGACTCAAAATGGATTAAATATCTAAATTTAAGAGCTAAAACTATAAAGCTGTTAGCAGAAAATATAAGGACAAATCTGTATGACCTTGGATTTGGCAATAGTTTCTTAAATATAACACCAAAAGGACAGATAGAAAAAAATAAGTAAATTGGACTTAATATTTTTGAGACAGGATCTTGCTCTGTCTTCCAGGCTGGAGTGCAGTGGTGTAATCATAATTAGTTTCCATCTGCAATCCTCCCACTTCAGCCTCCTGAGTAGCTGGGATTACAGGTGTGTATCACTATGCCTAGATAATTAAAAACACTTTTTTTTGTAGATAAATACATTTTTATAATTTTTTTTATTTTTTTGATGAGAGTCTCCCTATGTTAACCAGGCTGGTCTTCAACTCCTGGCCTCAAGTGATTCTTCTGCCTCCAAAACTGCTGGGATTGATTACAGGTGTGAGGCACTGTGCCTGGCCTTTTAATTTTATCATATATAATTATATCATATATGTATATTTTTGGAACTATATATATAATAACAATAAAACTTGTCATTAAAGAGCATAGGAATTAAAAAAAACCCACAGGCGTAGGCCAAGCACAGTGGCTCACGCCTGTAATCCCAACACTTTGGAAGGCTGAGGAGGGTAGATCACCTGAGGTCAGGAATTCAAGACCAGCTTGATCAATATGGTGAAACCCCGTCTCTACTGAAAATACAAAAACTAGCTGGGCATGGTGGCATGTGCCTGTAATCCCAGCTACTCAGGAGACTGAGGCAGGTTGCAATGAGCTGAGCTCATGTCACTGCACTCTAGCCTGGGTGACAGAATGAGACTTCATCTCAAAAACAACGACAAGAAGAAGAAAACCCAGAAGTAGATTTATATCCGTTGATTTATATTGCTGCAAAAAAATAGCTGTTAAAAAATTAATTTGTAATTATATATATTTGCTTTTGTATACTTGTGAAAATTTTCTGCGAGAATATATAAAAACTATTAAAGATGGGGGCCGGGCGCGGTGGCTCAAGCCTGTAATCCCAGCACTTTGGGAGGCCGAGGCGGGTGGATCACGAGGTCGAGAGATCGAGACCATCCTGGTCAACATGGTGAAACCCCGTCTCTACTAAAAATACAAAAAACTAGCTGGGCGTGGTGGCGCGTGCCTGTAATCCCAGCTACTCAGGAGGCTGAGGCAGGAGAATTGCCTGAGCCCAGGAGGCGGAGGTTGCGGTGAGCCAAGATCGCGCCATTGCACTCCAGCCTGGGTAACGAGCGAAACTCCGTCTCAAAAAAAAAAAAAAAAAAAAAAAAAAAACTATTAAAGATGATCTCTACTAAGTAGGACTAAAAATGTAGAAAAATATTTTCTTTTTTTTTTTTTCTTTTTACATCCCTACCACAGAAGCACTAGAATATGGCTCAGGAAAAATATTTTCATTCCAGTTTAAATTTTTCTGCACTCTAAGATTGTTACTATGTATGAGTTTTCAAACTTCATTTAAAATTTTTTTTTTTTTTTTTTTTTTTTTTTTTTTTTTTTTTTTTTTTTTGAGACGGAGTTTCGCTCTTGTTACCCAGGCTGGAGTGCAATGGCGCGGCTCACCGCAACCTCCGCCCCCTGGGCTCAGGCAATTCTCCTGCCTCAGCCTCCTGAGTAGCTGGGATTACAGGCACGCGCCACCACGCCCAGCTAGTTTTTTGTATTTTTAGTAGAGACGGGGTTTCACCATGTTGACCAGGATGGTCTCGATCTCTTGACCTCCTGATCCACCTGCCTCAGCCTCCCAAAGTGCTGGGATTACAGGCGTGAGCCACCGTGCCCGGCTTAAAATTTTTAAATTATACACATAATGCACTATTACACAGTAAGCAGTTTGGTGTGGGTACTCCTCCTGACTTTTTTTTTTTTCTGTATACTTTTATAGCATATAGTTTCATGTTAAAAATATTTGATTTTTCTATTACACATACATTTTTCATGGATTAAATTATATCATAGTTGTTTTTGTATGCACATATACAAAATTGTATACATATATACATACATAAAAAATATAGGTGCATATTTTTTTTTTTTTTGAGACGGAGTTTTGCTCTTGTTACCCAGGCTGGAGTGCAATGGTGCGATCTCGGCTCACCGCAACCTCCGCCTCCTGGGTTCAGGCAATTCTCCTGCCTCAGCCTCCGGAGTAGCTGGGATTACAGGCACGCGCCACCATGCCCAACTAATTTTTTGCACCTTTAGTAGAGACGGGGTTTCACCATGTTGACCAGGATGGTCTCGAACTCTTGACCTCGTGATCCACCCGCCTCGGCCTCCCAAAGTGCTGGGATTACAGGCTTGAGCCACCGCGCCCGGCAATAGGTGCATATTTTTAAACAACAGCTTGCTCTGTCACCCAGGCTGGAGTTCAGTGTCGTGATCTCCGCTCACTGCAGCCTTAAGCTCCCAGGCTCAAATGATCCTCTCACCTCAGCCTCTAAGACTATAAGAGTGCACCACCACCAAGGTTTCACCAAGTTTCCCAGGCTGATCTCGAACTTCTGGGCTAAGGGCTCTGTTCCCATCTCAACCTCCCAAAGTGCTAAGAGCTGGTTTTTTTTTTTTTTTTCTTTTTTTTTTTTGATACAGATCTACCTCATTTTTTTAAACTGCTGAATAGTGTTTAAATTATGAATACTATAGTTAAGCCAGTCCTTAAATAATGGATATATGGATGTTTAGGCTGCTCAGCTACTTAATATTTCAATAAATGCTATAAATAAATGCACTTTTATTTCCTTTCTGGTATACACTTAGCCCTCTTGGTGCATATGGAGAGGTATTTTTCCAGAATAGGTACATTATTTTATAATTAAAAATACTTTGAAAAAGAATCATGCTTTGGGAAGTTAGTAAAAAAATTTCTTTGAGATATAACTCACCAAAATATAAATAGAATATGTATTTAAAAGATTGCCAGGTACGGTGGCTCAAGCCTGTAATCCCAGCACTTTGGGAGGCCGAGGCGGGTGGATCACGAGGTCAAGAGATCGAGACCATCCTGGTCAACATGGTGAAACCCTGTCTCTACTAAAAATACAAAAAATTAGCTGGGCATGGTGGCATGTGCCTGTAATCCCAGCTACTCAGGAAGCTGAGGTGGGAGAATTGCCTGAACCCAGGAGGCAGAGGTTGCGGTGAGCCGAGATCGTGCCATTGCACTCCAGCCTGGGTAACAAGAGCAAAACTCCGTCTCAAAAAAAAAAAAAAAAAAAAAAAAAAAAAAAAAAAAAGATTAAGATGTCTCTCTATATGTCATTGGAAAGTAGCCAAAGAAAATAAAATGGAAAAAAAAAGACAAAAATCCACCCCATAGTCTATATGCCTGACACATAATCTTTTTTTTTTTTTGAGATAGAGTGTTGCTCTGTGGCCCAGGTTGGAGTGCAGTGGCATGATCTCGGCTCACTGCCTCACTGCAACCTCCACCTGGCTCAGGTGATCCTCCCATCTCAGCGTCCCGAGTAGCTGGGACTATAGGCTCGCACCACCACGCCTTATTAATTTTTGTACTTTTAGTAGAGACAGAGTTTCACCATGTTGGCCAGGATGGTCTCAAACTCCTGACCTCAGGTGATGCATCCGCCTGGGTGGATGCTGGAATTACTGGTGTGAGCCACCGCACTCAGCTGATTTTTGAATTTTACATACCTATAATCAAACTTGGGGATTTGTAACAGAAGAAATAAACAGAAATGCGGTGAGGAATCTTCAGGGACCCCAGAAGAAGAGTTGGAGGATGAAGGTTTCGTCAGCTCTGAGTAGGCCATGACTCAGGGAGAATGGTCGAACTTGTTCATCAGAATCCATGCCGGTCCACACACTCACAGGCAGTTCCAAAATGCCAACTCTCCATTCTGTTCTAATAGTAGCCTTTCTCTTTCACTTGAAAGTAACAGAGGAAGTGGCTCCACTCACCATCACCCCTTAGTGGCTCATTAGCAAAATGTTTGCCTCCTGTTCCCGCGACATTACATTCTGCTGGCCTAGAGGTCTTAGTTCTCGAAGGAGGAATGCTGCCCCCAGGAGTCACAACTATCATTCCATTGCACTGGAAGTTAAGACTGCCACCTGGCCACTTTGGCTCCTCCTGCCTGTAAGTCAGCAGGCCAAGGGAGTTACAGAGTTGTACAGTGTTGTGCAGAGTTACAGTGTTGATCACGTCCAGATGATCGACCCCAACTATCAAAATGAAATCAGTCTATGACTCCCCAGTGGAGGTAACAGAGTGCATGCTTGGAATACAGGAGATCCCTTGGGGTGTCTCTTGGTATTACCATGCCCTGTGATTAAGGTCAATGGGAAACTACGACAGCCCAATCCAGGCAAGACTACAAATGTCCTAGACTCTTCAGGAATGAAAGTTTGGGTCACTCTACCAGGTAAAGGAAAACTGACCAGCCAAGGTGCTTGCTGAAGGCAAAGGGAATACACGATGGGTAGTAGAAGAAGGTAGTCATCAGTACGAGCTACGATCACATGGCCAGTCACAGAAACAAGGACTGTTGGGTGTGGTGGCTCGCGCCTATAATCCCAGCACTTTGGGAGGCTGAGGCAGGCGGATCACCTGAGGTCGGAAGTTGGAGAACAGCGTGACCAACATGGTGAAACCCCGTCTCTACTGAAAATACAAAATTATCTGGGCATGGTGGCGCATGCCTGTAATCCCAGCTACTCTGGAGGCTGAAGCAGGAGAACTGCTTGAACCCGGGAGGCAGAGGTTGTGGTGAGCCAAGATCACGCCATTGCACTCCAGCCTGGGCAACAAGAGTGAAACTTCGTCTCAAATAAAAAGAAAGTATTTTTTCTCATACCTCACACATATTTAACTGATTTCTATCTTTAATGAGAAATCAGCAATGTTTAGAGATTCAGTTTATACAATCTAAAAGAAAACCTTTAAAACTTTAAAAGTTTTTCTCATCTACTTAAATCCTAGTCTGCAACATTTTTTCTTTCTGACCCCTAATAATAATTATTTCCTGCAATTACTAAGACTTTCATCATTTTGCCTCATCCTCCTCAACCAAACTATACTCTAAGGTGTAATCCAGCACACACAGCCCAGCACTGAATGCACGACAAACAGTGGTTGAACTGGACACAAAGAGAAACGAGGGGAAAGTTGTAAAAATAAGATATTAAGCCAGGCGCGGTGGCTCAAGCCTGTAATCCCAGCACTTTGGGAGGCCGAGGCGGGTGGATCACGAGGTCAAGAGATCGAGACCATCCTGGTCAACGTGGTGAAACCCCGTCTCTACTAAAAATACAAAAAATTAGCTGGGCATGGTGGCGCGTGCCTGTAATCCCAGCTACTCAGGAGGCTGAGGCAGGAGAATTGCCTGAACCCAGGAGGCGGAGGTTGCGGTGAGCCGAGATCGTGCCATTGCACTCCAGCCTGGGTAACAAGAGCGACACTCTGTCTCAAAGAAAAAAAAAAAAAAAAAGAAAAGATATTAATGGAAGGTAGGAAGTGAAATCAAACAAAGCAAGAAAAATAGTTTAGAAAGACAGATATGGCCAGTGCAGTGACTCACACTTGTAATCACAATGCTTTGGGAGGCCAAGGCAAGAGGATTGCTTGAGGCCAGAGTTTGAGACCAGCCTCGTCAACATAGTGAGACTCTGTCTCTACAAAAAAATTTTAAAAATTATTCAGGTGTGGTGGCATGTGACTGTAGTCCTAGCTGCTAGGGAGGCTGAAATGGGAGGATCTCTTGAGCCTAGGAGCATGAGGTTGCAGTGAGCTATGATTGTGTCACCATACTCCGGCCTAAGTGAGAGAGCAAGATCCTGTATCTAAAATACATATATGCATACGTACATCCATAAGAAAGGGAGAGAAAGAATGGCTGGGCGTGGTGGCTTACACCTGTAATCCCAGTGCTTTGGGAGGCTGAGGTGGGTGGATCATCTGAGGTCGGGAGTTTGAGACCAGCCGGACCAAAATGAAGAAACCCTGTCTCTATTTTATTTATTTATTTATTTATTTATTTATTTATTTATTTATTTTGAGACGGAGTTTCGCTCTTGTTACCCAGGCTGGAGTGCAATGGCACGATCTCGGCTCACCGCAACCTCCACCTCCTGGGTTCAGGCAATCCTCCTGCCTCAGCCTCCTGAGTAGCTGGGATTACAGGCACGCACCACGATGCCCAGCTAATTTTTTGTATTTTTAGTAGAGACGGGGTTTCACCTTGTTGACCAGGATGGTCTCGATCTCTCGACCTCGTGATCCACCCGCCTCGGCCTCCCAAAGTGCTGGGATTACAGGCTTGAGCCACCGTGAGGCTTCTATTTTATTTTTATTTTTATTTTTTTTTTATTTATTTTATTTTTTTTTTGAGACGGAGTTTCGCTCTTGTTACCCAGGCTGGAGTGCAATGGCGCGATCTCGGCTCACCGCAACCTCCGCCTCCTGGGCTCAGGCAATTCTCCTGCCTCAGCCTCCTAAGTAGCTGGGATTACAGGCACGCACCACCATGCCCAGCTAACTTTTTGTATTTTTTTTAGTAGAGACGGGGTTTCACCTTGTTGACCAGGATGGTCTCGATCTCTCGACCTCGTGATCCACCTGCCTCGGCCTCCCAAAGTGCTGGGATTACAGGCTTGAGCCACCGCGCCAACTTCTATTTTATTTTTTAATAAAATAAAAATAAAAATAAAGAAAGGGAGAGAAAGAAAGAGATGGAAAGAGGAGGTGTGGAGGAACAGTGAGAAACAGCCTGAGGGGCAGCGAAGGGCCAGCACTCACGATCTTCATGAAGGAGATCCAGGTGGCCACAGGAGAATCTATGTGAAACACCAACAGGGCTGGTAGGAAAACGAATAGTGCAGCGCGCCCAAGGCAAGGCAGGGGAGGAGCAGCCTCATCCTCAAACACCACCTGCTGACGGTGAGTGGCACGCTGACTCCAGGATGTGAGCACATGGCCACGTGGGCGACGGGCTCCTGTCACGTTACCAGACCACCAGTAGCAGTGGACTGGTATTTGAGCAGGTTTGCTGTGGTTCTTGCTGGAGCCTTGCCACTTTACTCCCATAATGCCCCTGGGTCTGTGGAGGATTTCCCATCCAGGGTTCAACCATTCAATCCCAACAGCAATCTCAGCATTTCAGAGTCCAGAGGGAACAGAGGGCAACTGCTTCCCAGGCCATTACTTGATGGAACACCTCACGCCTGAGATAATAAGCAAAACAAAGTGTTTTCACCTCAAATGTAAGGGTCTGAATAGAAAAGTCCTTTTCAGGCTAGATGCAATGGATCACATCTGTAATCACAGCGCTTTGAGAGGCCAAGCACTCTGGGAGTCTGAAGTGGGAAGATCACTTGAGGCCAGGACTTTGAGACCAGATTGGGCAACATAGTGAGACCTCATCTCTAAAATCAAATAACAGAACAAAAATTAAGTCCTTTCCAGAATGTCTACAGGACATATTTCCTTTCATCCCAAATTATATGACATAGATATCTCTTCCTTCCATCTCTAAAGGCTTGAATGTTGCCTTATTATTTTAGGGGGTCTGTTTATTATGAGTACATTTGACCATGATGGCCTGCCTTCCTCCCATAGGTGATTGGTGTCAGGGAAACAGCCATGAAGTCAGAAAACCTAGCTTGAGCCCCAGCTCTATAATTTACCCCTCTGAACCTCACTTGCCTTATCCCTACAATGGACAAAACGAGACTTACCTCATAGGGTGATGGTAACGATTAAATCCCTTACTCTACATGGGATTGGCTAACATGAGGAACTCATGAAATTTTACCTTCCTTCCTGTCTCCAACCCTCCCACTTCTGTATACTGTAAACCGCAGGAGAGAAGTCAGGCGCACACAGTTCTCTCTGTGGGGATCCATCACGGCACAGCATGTAATTAAATACTTGATAAATGCTTTTTGATTAAGTTCAGCAGCATCATAGCAGCAGCAAAGCACCTTGCTCGATCGCTCTGATTAGATGTTTTTTCTTGGCAGAGGTTCAGATGGCACCAATGCTAAATTCAGAGTGTTGTTTTGGCAAATCACATAGTGATGCTTCAATTCGTTTTTCCCCAAGATGGAAGGATAATTCATTCTCTCTCTCTCTCTCTCTCTCTCTCTCTCTCTCTCTCTCTCTCTCTCAGCTTGTTGTTGTTTCTCTAATTTGCAGAGGTTAGTTATCACACCTATCTTACTACTCTGCTTCTATGCCTCTGGACAGTCAGGTGTCTTGAATTTGAGGGCCTTTGGTCAATAACACAGTTATGGAACATAGAGACAGGAAGTGTTGAAGCTGGGGTTAGTCAGAGGCCTGAGGAAGTAGTGTGTCACTTATTACCGTCACCCACCGCCTCACAGGACAGGAAGAGAGGGGTAGCTATGGAGGTGAGGCTTTCAGGAGGAATGCAGATGGTAGCTGTGATCTTCTCATCCTCCTCCCTTCCCTGATTTCCACGGGAAACCAGTTTACACCAGGTGTCTGTAGATTCTGCAGGATTTTCTGAGAACTTGGGGAAGAGAACAGGGCCTTCCTCTGTCTTGGTGGCTCGACCCTCTTTCTCTCCTTCACTTTTCCCTCCTTCTCAAAAGCAAAGGAAATATTTTTTTCTTGATGCATTAATATCTGTTCTGTTTCTGTTTGTTTTTGAGAGAGAGACAGTCTTATTCTGTTGCCCAGACTGGAGTGGTGTCGACTCACTGGTATCTTGACTTCTTGGGCTCAAGTCATCCTCCTATTTCAGTCTCCCGAGTAGCTGGGACTACAGTCACGCACCATCACCATGCATGGCTGATGTTTAAATTTTTCATAGGGAGTCTCACTGTGTTGGCTCAGTGTGGTCTTGAACTCCTGGATTCAAGCAATCTTCCCACCTCAGCCTCCCGAATAGCTGGGATTACAGGCCTGCACTACCGTGTCCGGCTAATGCCTATATCTTTTGTTGCCTGAGCAGGCCTCAGATCACCTACCCTTTCCCCCAAGCAGATTATCAAAATGTTTCTTTCAAATAAGCTCAGAGATCGCCCTAGGAGAAAGTATTCTGTGGCATGAAACTTTCTCCATCTCATCGCCCCTTCCTTCTCCTCTATTCCATACCACATCCCCTACACCACTCTAGCAGCTGCTCCGTAGAGTAAGCAATGAGATTTGGGCAGGATTCAATGCCTGTCCCTGTGTTTTTGAGGACTGCAAACCATCTAGAAGCCTTAGGAACTGACTGACCACGCTTGCATTCAAAGGTGCAGTTCTCAGATATCCCACTGGGTAGCGCTGTTTCCCTTTTTTTGCTTCAGCCATTCATTTGTCAGAAGGAGACAGCGGACCCCGTGTCTTTTCTCATCAAATAGGACAAATATTTAGTGTTTCCGGCTAAGCACTTAGAGACAGATGTTCATGTTTCCTTTTAGTGACATATTTTAAAAGGCTTTATAGAGAATACGAAAAAAGCGAAGTGACGTATTATTTGACTAGCACTTAGCACGTGTCAGGCATTGTGCTAGGAGGTTGATATATCTAAACATCCAAAGACTGAATTTAAAATATGAGACCTCCACTAATGTACCTCAATTATCCTCCTCCTCCTCCTCCTCCCCCTCCTCCTCCTCCTCCTTCTCCTCCTCCTCCTCCTCCCAAATGCCAGACCTTTGAGTGCAGCATTAAGCTGCTGTATACCTGTGTACACTCCTCTTTGGGCAGGGGGTAGAAAAACGAAGCCACATTGCATAATCAAAATTCTTTAACTGTGAGTTTGAAAAGAGACATTCTAGGAGCGTTTATTTTCCCTTTTTCAAGAAGGAGAGCAGGGAAAGGAGATTAATATTTATTAGATACCTACATGCCCACCGTATAGCTATGAGGTAAGTGATATCATGCTCATTTTATCTGAACCAAGGCTCAGATAAGCCAGAAAACTTGATCGAAGTCATATAATTATACCAAGGTGTAAACTCAAGTATATGTGACACCAAAGCCCATGGTTTTCACTGCATATACAACAACCATAACAACAGGCCAGGAGCAGAGGCTCACACCTGTAATCCCAGCGCTTTAGGAGGCTGAGGAGGGTGGATCACTTGAGATCAGAAGTTTGAGACCAGCCTGGCCAAATGGCTAAATCCCATCTCTACCAAAAAATACAAAAATTAGCCGGGCATGGTGGCGGGTTCCTGTAATCCTAGCTACTTGGGACCCCGAGGCAGGAGAATCACTTGAACCCGGGAAGCGGAAGTTGCAGTGAGCCGATATCCCGTCATTGCACTCCAGCCTGGGCAACATTGAGACTCCCCTCAAAAACAACAGCAGGAAGGCAGATGTTTCTGGTAGGAAATAATTTTTCTGTTTTCTGAATTTATTTTAAAATTACAAGATTGGGAAACTCAAACAAGACTGCTGTGTTGTCAATAAATTGATGTTATACATTCACATTTTTAAAAACCATTTTCTTCAATATTGCCTTTATAGAAATGTCAGACCACTGAAAATTTTAAACTAAATGGGAAGCAATAATAAAACTGTTTCCTTGCAGAATTTGAGTCAGTTTATTCTTCTAATTTTTCAGCAGATATTACATTCAGTGAGTCTGCAGATTTTAGGGAGTTTTGTTTTTTGCTCCAGGGAAAGAGATTAAATGATCTTTACATGCTAACATACCAGCATAATATAGATAAGAGAATAATTTCTCTGTTTTTGAGATGTAAGTTATTGCTTTGTTTTTGTAGTAGTGTAAGATTTTAAGATTCACCAATATAAAAAATAACTAATTTTCTGCGCTACCTTTCACTGCTACATCTGAGAATTCTCTGCTCAATTCCTACCTACCCTGTGAAGGAATTTCATTTGTCTCTCTGCTTCAGGTTTTCTTCAGCCTATCATCGGAAGTTTAAGGAGGGAATGAAAGCTGTTTCCTCAAGAGAATCTGGCTGATTATTAGAATGTTTTCTTCTCTTCCACCGTTTTCATGCTAAATTTAGGCACCTGACAAACTTAAGGGTATCTAACACCTGGTTACAGATATCCCTAGCAATTCTGATGACCTTTTCCAGTTCCTGCTCCTGTTAACTCAATAATAGTGATGAAGGCTGGGTGTGGTGGCTCACGCCTGTAATCGCAGCACTTTGGGAGGCCGAGGCAGGTGGATCACCTGAGGTTGGGAGTTCAAGAGCAGCCTGGCCAACATGGTAAAACCCTCTTTTTAAAAAAAAAAAAAAAAAAAGTTTAATTTTTTTTATTTTTTTTTTTTTTGAGACGGAGTTTCACTCTTGTTACCCAGGCTGGAGTGCAATGGCACGATCTCGGCTCACCGCAACCTCTGCCTCCTGGGTTCAGGCAATTCTCCTGCCTCAGCCTCCTGAGTAGCTGGGATTACAGGCACGTGCCACCATGCCCAGCTAGTTTTTGTATTTTTAGTAGAGACGGGGTTTCACCATGTTGACCAGGATGGTCTTGATCTCGTGACCTCGTGATCCACCTGCCTCGGCCTCCCAAAGTGCTGGGATTATAGGCGTGAGCCACCGCGCCCGGCAAATTTTTTTATTTAAAAAAAAAAAAAAACAGTGATGAAATCAACCAGAAGCAAAGTCCCTTAGAATATAGGTATTGTAAATGTTCTATTTTTGCTTCAGCTATTTATGAAACAACTTTTAAGATTTCCTGCCATCTGTTTCTAAAAGGGAAAGGAAAGGGAAATGATTTGCAAGCTTTTGAAACATGGTGTTTATATTTAGATTTTGGTTTAATCTCACATTTCTGCAGTATCTTTAGTTGGGGAAAGAAGGCTTAGCTAGTCGGTGTTGTGCCAATTCATTAGGACATTTATTTCCTCACGGTATTGGAAGAACATGAGATGATTCATTTTCATGAAACAAATATTTTTGAGTTTCTATTGTTTGCAAGGCATCATGCTAGACATCTTTTTTTTTTTTTTTTTTTTTTTTTTGAGATGGAGTTTCGCTCTTGTTACCCAGGCTGGAGTGCAATGGCGCGGTCTCGGCTCACCGCAACCTCCGCCTCCTGGGTTCAAGCAATTCTCCTGCCTCAGCCTCCTGAGTAGCTGGGACTACAGGCACCTGCCACCATGCCCAGCTAATTTTTTGTGTTTTTAGTAGAGACGGGGTTTCACCATGTTGACCAGGATGGTCTCGATCTCTCGACCTCGTGATCCACCCGCCTCGGCCTCCCAAAGTGCTGGGATTACAGGCTTGAGCCACCGCGCCCGGCCTAGACATCTTTTAGGGTATCAGTTTGCTAGTTTGCTAGGGTTGCCATAAGAAAGTACCAAAGACTGGATGGCTTAAACAACAGAAATCTTTCTTCAGTCCTGAAAGCTGGACGTTTGAGATCAAGGGGATGGCAGAGTTGATTTCTTCTTAGTTCTTTCCTTGGTTTATAGATGGCATCTTCTGTCTTCACATGATCTTCTGTGCAGGCAAATGTCTGTGCACGAATATTCTCTTCTTATAAGGATGCCAGTTATATTGAATTAGGACCCACGCTAAAGACCTCATTTTAATTTTTTTTTTCTTTTTTTGAGACAGAGTCTCACTTTATCGCCCAGGCTAAAGTGCAGTGGCATGATCTTTGTTCACTGCAGCCTTCGATTCCCAGGTTAAAGCAATTTCCATACCTCAGCCACCCAGAGTAGCTGAGGTTACAGGCACGTACCACCGGACTCAGCTAAATTTGTTTTTGTATTTTTAGTAGAGACAGGAGTTTCATCATGTTGACCAGGCTGCTCTTGAACTTCTGACCTCAAGTGACCCACCCACCTTGACCTCCCAAAGTGCTGGGATTATGGGTGTGAGCCACCACCCCCAGCCTATTTCAGTTTATTCTTTATGATGTAGATGCTGTTACTATTCTTATTTTACAGATAAGAAACTGAGGCACAAGGCCGGACATGGTGGCTCAAGCCTGTAATCCCAGCGCTTTGGGAGGCCGAGGTGGGCGGATCACAAGGTCAAGAGATCGAGACCAACCTGGTCAACACGGTGAAACCCCGTCTCTACTAAAAATAAAAAAATTAGCTGGGCGTGCTGGCGTGCGCCTGTAGTTCCAGCTACTTGGGAGGCTGAGGTGGAAGAATTGCTTGAACCCAGGAGGCGGAGGTTGCAGTGAGCCGAGATTGTGCCACTGCATTCCAGCCTGGCAATTAGTAAGACTCTGTCTCAAAAAAAAAAAAAAAAAAAAAAAGAAAAGAAAAGAAAGAAACTGAGGCACAGAGAAGTTATGTAGGTCTCACATATAAGTGAGTGAACAGCCAGGCAGTCTAACTTCAGCAAACACACTCGATTTCCATGCCAGGGTGAGTAAGGTTGTGTATAACTAAGGAGTCAGCAAGACAAAAGGAGTGAAGGAGGAAGGTTTGAAAGGAAGGTTGAGGAGAGACAAGAAATTAGGTTTGAGAGGTAGATATCTGGGCAGTAAGGGCCTTGTCACCCAAGTTATAAGCTGATTTTTTTTTTTCTTTTTTTTTTTTTCGAGATGGGGTTTCTCCATGTTGGCCAGGCTGGTCTCAAAACTCCTGACCTCAGGTGATCTGCCCACTTCAGCCTCCCAAAGTGCTGGGATTACAGGCATAAGCCACCATGCCCGGCTAAACTGAGATTTTACCCAATACGTGATGGGAGTCACTGAGTGAATACATTTATTTATTTATTTTTAATTTATTATTATTATTTTGAGACTGAGTCTGGCTCCCCGTCACCCAGGCTGGAGTGCAGTGATGCAGTCTTGGCTCACTGCAACCTCTACTCCGCAAGGTTCAAGTGATTCTCCTACGTCAGTCTCACAAGTAGCCGGGATTATAGGCACCTGCCATCACACCCAGCTAATTTTAGTATTTTTGGTAGAGATGGGGATTAATCATGTTGGCCAGGCTGGTCTCGAAGGTCCTGACCTTAAGTGAGTCTCCCACCTCAGCCTCCCAAAGTGCTGTGATTATAGGCATGAGCCACTGCACCTGGCCTGAAGTGAATAAATTTAAGATAGAAAGATCGTTCTGGATTTACTGTGATGAGTGAGTCGTTTGCATGTTTGTGCATGGGGTAGCAGGCTATGGATGGGGTGTGGGAGGAAATACAACAGTGTGTGCAGGGAAATCAAACAGAAGTCTAGAGCAAACGTGCACATTTGAGAAAGTGCTGGCTGATCTACTGGGATGAGGGTCATTGGTTGGATGGACAAGGGATGGATAAAAGGGAGGTAAAAGGATACACAGATATTTGACGGGAGTCATTGATGGTGTCAATCATGAAGAAAGAGATCAAAAGAAGAGGAATCGTTTTGAGAAGGGTGGAAATAACTTCAGTTTCGAACCTGTTAAATTTGGTTACTGGTGAGAAAATCAAGAAGACATGAAGACTAGGCAGTTGGATGTATGCTTCAGGAACTCAGGAAGAGAGATCTGGGCTAGAGATTTAGGTTAGGCAGGTATCAGTCTATAGATCTTAACTAAAGCCATTAGAAAGAATCAGATGGTCCAGGCCCAAATCTTCTTTAAGACAAATCTTGGCCAGTCACAGTGGCTCGTGTCTGTAATCCCAGCATTTTGGGAGGCTGAGGCAGGTGGATCACCTGAGGTCAGGAGTTTGAGACCACCCTGGCCGACATGGTGAAACCCCATCTACTAAAAATACAAAAATCAGCTGTGATAGTGGGCGCCTGTAATCCCAACTACTCAGGACGCTGAGGCAGGAGAATCTTTTGAACTCAGGAGGCAGAGGTTGCAGTGAGCCGAGAGCATGCCATTGCACTCCAGCCTGGGCAACGAGTGAAACTCCATCAAAAAGGAAGAAAGAAAAAGGAAGGAAAGAAAGAAGAAAAGAAAGAGAAAGAAAGAGAAAGAAAGAAAAGAGAAAATGAAGAAAGGAAGGAAGGAAGAGAGAAATGAGATGATAAGAGAGGCTGTTTAGAGCCAAAAAGAAAGAGGGTCAAAGATAAACCCTTAGGAATGACAATATTTTAAAAATAGACAAGGAGGCCAGGTGTGGTGGCTCCCATATGTAATTCCAGCACTTTGGGAGCCCAAGGGGACTGCATAAGATCAGGAGTTTGAGACCAGCCTGGGCAACAGAGTGAGACCCCATTTCTATTTCAAAAAATTAAAATTATATTTAAAAAGTAAACATGGACTAAAAGCAGCAACAGAGAACTATGCTGTCAAAAAAAATCCAGGTAAAGTCAGTTAAGTCCAGGTAAAACAGTGGTTCAGGAATGATTGGTCTATTGTTCACAGCTGCTGAAATTTAATTAGAAGTACGGAGCCACATCTGTTGTACTTAGCAACAAGGAGGTTCGACTGAAGTTAACAAAAGCAATCCAGCGTATCGGTGTGAGTGAAAGCCATATTACTGATGGAGGCAAATAACCATAAGATAGAGAACTGGAGACAGTGGAGTGGGGCTACTAGTTTAAGAAGTTTGATTGTGAGGCTGGGCGTGGTGGCTCACGCCTGTAATCCCAGCACTTTGGGAGGCCGAAGCGGGTGGATCACGAGGTCAGGAGATCGAGGCCATCCTGGTCAACATGGTGAAACCCCCGTCTCTACTAAAAATACAAAAATTAGCTCGGCATGGTGGCGCGTGCCTGCAGTCCCAGCTACTCAGGAGGCTGAGGCAGGAGAATTGCCTGAACCCAGGAGGCGGAGGTTGTGGTGAGCCGAGATCGCGCCATTGCACTCCAGCCTGCGTGACAAGAGCCAAACTCCGTCTCAAAAATAAATAAATAAATAAATAAAATAAAAGAAGTTTGATTGTGAAGGGTAATAGAGAGACAAGGTACTAAGTTGAGGTGAAGTTTTGTTGATATTTTAAGAAGAAAGAGGCCAGTTGTGGTGGCTCACGCCTGTAATCCTGGCACTTTGGGAGGCCAAGGCAGGTGGATCACCTGAGGTCAGGAGTTCCTAGACCAGCCTGGCCAACATAGTGAAACCCCATTTCTACAAAAATCCAAAAATTAGCCAGGTATGATGGCGGGTACCTATAATCCCAGCTACTTGGAGGCTGAGGCAGGAGAATCGCTAGAACCTGGGAGGCGGAGGTTGCAGTGAGCCTGGGTGACAGAGCGAGACTCCGTCTCAAAAAAAAGAAGAAAGAAAGAAAGAAGATACAGAGTTCACCTGTTCACCTAAATGCTGATGATCAATAGGGAGGGAGAGGTTGGGGATACAGGAGACTGAGGAATAACTGATAGAGAAAGATCCTTGAGGTAAACAGAGAGAGAAGAAGCAACCTATAACTTGAACGTAGAGAGAGCCTGGGGGATTAGTGTAGACCTCTACGTTGGTGGCTACGCGAACCACGCGCTCTTGTGCAGTCCATCCCCACAGGGACTGCCTCGATGCGTGATTCCTTTTGGCCAATGTTATGTTAGCAAGTATGATGCAAGCAGAGGCTGTCTGTACACCAGCTTTGTGCTCTTGGAACACTTTTTTTGAAGCATCAAGCCACCGTGTACCGAGGAAAAGAACCACCTCCCTCAGTTCAGCCCCAATTACAGAATTTTAAGCATCTAAATTGTCTTTTAAGTCATCAGATTTTGAATGGTTAGTTACAATAGCATCTGAACCAAGATCCAGATGGGGAGTTATGCTTCTAGTATATAAGCTAATAGAACAAACCTCCTGCAGATAACAATGATAAACTCTGGAAATAATACAAAAACCAACTATCTGAGGCTCTGATGAATGAACAAAGGCAGTATGTTTTTTACTTTTCTATGAAGCATGTTGAGAAAGAACAAAGCGGTAAGATGTTGGAGAAGAGTTAAAACTTAGAGGAAGGAACTGTGACAGGGTGTGTTTCTTATTTGCAGCTTTTTTTCTGAGTGAAGGGCACAGTCACAGCAGAGCACAGCGCAGCTACGACTCCAGCAGAAAGACAGCCGTGTTTCTGCTCTGAAGAATAAGCTTACGGCAAACAACTGGGGCACGAGACGGAAATACTAGAAAGGAAAAAGCTAGCGAAGGAAGCCAAAAATTTTGTACATAAACTTTGCCTTAATCTGGCTGACTCCTGAGCCATGCATGGCCTTGGACTCCAAGCTGAAGCGTAGCTGAAGATAAAGAACAGAACTAAGATTTGAGCTGCCACCCACAGTAGGTGAGTTGAAGTTTGCTGCTTGATTCTAGTCAAATTAACCGTCTGCTTAAACAAAATTATCAACAACCTTCAGAGAAATATAGTAGAATCTAGAATCTGTATAGAATACACCATGTTCAGAATACAATCCAAAATTTTTCTTTCTTTCTTTTTCTTTCTTTCTTATTTATTTATTTATTTATTTATTTTAATTTTTTTTTTTTTGAGACGGAGTTTCGCTCTTGTTACCCAGGCTGGAGTGCAATGGCACGATCTCAGCTCACCACAACCTCCGCCTCCTGGGTTCAAGCAATTCTCCTGCCTCAGCCTCCCAAGCTGGGATTACAGGCACGCACCACCATGCCCAGCTAATTTTTGTATTTTTAGTAGAGACAGGGTTTCACCATGTTGACCAGGATGGCCTCGATCTCTTGACCTTGTGATCCACCTGCCTCGGCCTCCCAAAGTGCTAGGATTACAGGCTTGAGCCACCGCGCCTGGCAGGACATATTTCTTAACTTTTTTGAGCCTCAAATTTTCTCCTTGCAAAATGGGGATGTTAATGACACTTGCTCCAAGAGATTTGTAGAGAGCAATTAAATAAATATAATGTGTGTGTAAGTATATTTTGTAAAGTATGTCTTAGAAATGTAAGTTAAACTTAACACGCTAAATTTTATGCAAGATATAATATGATAAGGGTTTTTATTTTGAAGAACATTTGGAAATAACAAAAACATAAAAATAAGTGTGTTTTCAGCTATGTTTTCTGTTGGACTATTTTAGTGGAATTTTTTTTCCAACTACAAATCCAATTAAAGAAATTCAGTGTTATTGAGAAATATAGTTAACTTCAAATAATTTACAAAGATAGCGTATGGCTTTTTTACATATTTTAGGCCAGGCACCAGTGGCTCATGTCTGTAATCCCAGCACATTGGAAGGCTGAGATTGGCAGATCACTGAAGGTCAGGAATTTGAGACCAGCCTGGTCAATATGGTGAAACCCTGTCTCTACTAAAAATACAAAAAATCAGCCGGGCATGGTGGCCGGCATCTGTTGTCCCAATTGTCCTAGCTACTCAGGAGGCTGAGGGAGGAGAATCGCTTGAACCCAGGAGGCAGAGCTTGCAGTGAGCCAAGATCACATAACTGCACTCTAGCCTGGGCAGTAGAGTGAGACTCTGACTCAAAAAAAAAAAGGTCTGACTTTAAAACACTAAAAAAAATTTTATGTGTGCCTCCCCTTTACCTCTAAAATGTTTTCTATATACTATATTTTTCTCAGATATAATGGTACGATGCTATGATTTTCATCTTTGTGTGTTTCCTTATAAAGTTCCACCTGCGAAACATTAGCTGTTTATCTCCCTCTTACCCATATTAAGAAACTAATGACATTCATTAAGTATAAGAAGTAAGTTTAAGACAAATCTTGGCCAGTAGCAGTGGCTCATGTCTGTAATCCCAGCACTTTGGGAGACTGAGGCAGGTGGATTACCTGAGGTTTGGAGTTCCAGACCAGCCTGACAAACGTGGTGAAACCCTGTCTCCACTAAATACAAAAAATTAGCTGGGCATGGTGGCATGCACCTGCCCAGCCACTTTGAAAGGCTGAGGCAGGAGCATCACTTGAACCCAGGAGGTGGAGGTTGCAGTGAGCCGAGACTATACAATTGCACTCCAGCCTGGGCAACAGAGCAAGACTCCTTTTCAAAAAAAAAAAAAAAAAAAAAAGACAAACCTTATCAGCTATGTTTAACTAAAACATATTTAATTTAAGAAATTCTTTTTGCAAAGTACTAAAAAGATCAAGACACTCTGCCAGGTATGGTGACTCCTGCCTATAATTCCAGCACTTTGAGAGGCCAAGGTGGGTGGGTCACTTGAGGCCAGGAGTTCAAGACTAGCCTGGCCAACATGGTGAAACCCCATCTCTGCTAAAAATACCTCCCAAAAATTATCTGGGCATGGTGGCATGTGCCTGTAATCCCAGCTACTCTGGACACTGAGGTGGAAGAATTGCTTGAACCTGGGAGGTGGAGGTTTCAGTGAGCCAAGATCACACCACTGCACTCTAGCCTGGGAGGCAGAGCAAGCCTCTGTCTCAAAAAAGAAAAAAAAAAAAAAAGGCACACATTGACATTTTTGTAAGTCAATCTACTTCTTTAAAATTGAGATTATCATAGAACTGATCTTACAGGTACTATATATAGCTGGTTATGTTGTTTGGCTCAAGTAGTAGTTAGACGCCTTTTTTTTTTCGTGTTGCGATCTCACTGTGTTGCCCAGGCTGGTCTTGACCTCCTGGCCTCAAGCAATCCTCCTGCCTCTGCCTCCCAAAGTGCTGAGATTACAGGAGTGAGTCTCGGTACCTAACCAAGATGCCATTTTTATTCATCCCAAAGTGGACTGATACGAATATTTGAAATTTCACTGTCAGAAAATGGCATAACCCTTTGTTCCTTATTGAAAATAAACTATTTCTAAGGGGAGAATTTTTAAAATTTTCAGCACAATTTGTGGTTTTATGTGTTAGTTCATTAAATCTTTGCTTAAGAGTATGGAGATGAAAACATGAAGGTTCTTCTCCATATTACAGGTTCTCAGAATGCGTGGACAAAAGCAACCAAAATAAAATCAAATAAAGAATAATATACATATATTTTTTTACAGGCTTGTATATTTAAATGCTTACCGGATATTGCTTCTAGAACGTCTAAAGGCATCTCAAATTTAAAATACCAAAGAAAGAACCTTTGATTATTTTTTTTTTTTCCTTCTCCTCTATTGACTACTCCTTATCATTGGCTAGAAAACAAGAAACTTGGAGGTCACTCATATTAAAGTCAACAGCAAATACTATTGGCTCTATTCGTATAATATATTAAAAATCGATTTCCCAGGCCAGGCCTGTGGCGCACACCTATAACCCCAGCACTAAGGCCAAGGTGGGCGGATCACTTGAGGCGGAGTTTGAGACTAGCCTGGCCAACATGGTGAAACCCTGTCTCTACCCAAAAATACAAAAATTAGCTGGGCGTGGTAGCGAGTGCCTGTGATCCCAGGTTCTCGGGAGGCTGACACAGGAGAATCGTTTGAACCCAGGAGACAGAGGTTGCAGTGAGCCGGGACTGAACCACTGCGCTCCAGCCTGGGCGAGAGCGACACTCCATCTCAAAAAACAAATCCATTTCCCACCACCTCTTCTACCACTTCCCTGATCTAGACCATTATTACATCTCACCTGGACTATTTCAATAGCTTTCTAATACAGTTTTTCTGTTTCAATCCTTATCTTAATCCCGGTCTGGTTGGTTTGTTGGTTTGTTTGAGATGGAGTCTAATTAGAAAGCTATTGAAATAGTGTAGGTAGATGTAATAATGGTCTAGATTAGGGAGGTGGTAGAAGAGGTAGTGGGAAATCGATTTGTTTTTTGAGATGGAGTGTCACTCTGTCGCCCAGGCTGGAATGACCCGGCGCAATCTCGGCTCACCGCAACCTCTGCCTCCCGAGTTCAAGCGATTCTCCTGCCTCAGCCTCCCGAGTAGCTGGGATTACAAGCGCCTGCCACGATGCCTGGCTAATTTTTGTATTTTCAGTAGAGATGGGATTTCACTGTACTTAGTAGAAACGGGGTTTCACCCCGTGATCCACCCGCCTCGGCCTCCCAAAGTGCTGGAATTACAGGCGTGAGCCACCGTGCCCGGCCTTATTTTTTTATTTTTTATTTTTTTTGAGATGGAGTCTCCCTCTGTTGCGCAGGCTGGAATACGGTGGTGCAAGCTTAGCTCACGGCAACCTCTGCCTCCCGGGTTCAAGTGATTCTCGTGCCTTAGTCTCCTGAGTAGCTGGGATTACAGACATGTGCCACCACGCCCAGCTAATTTTTGTATTTTTATTAGAGACGAAATTTCGCTATGTCATTCAGGCTTGTCTCAAGTGATCCGCCCACCTCGGCCTCCCAAAGTGCTGGGATTACAGACGTGAGCCCCCGCACCTGGCCCCCAGTCTGTTTTGTACATATCAGTCAGAGTAATCTGTGAAAATAAAAAACCAAGTCAGGACACACCTCTGTTCAAAGTGCTCAAATGGCTTGCCATCTCACTCTGAATACAACCAGAAATCTTTATCATGGCCTTTAGGTAGCAAGAGTAGAACATCAGAGTTTACATTAGTCTGAGAGATTCTAGATCTACATCCACAGAATTGATAATTCTAACGGTCCTGGGGCCTTTGGACAAGGCATTTACAGTAACATAACTGAACATTGACAAAATGAAATAAAACCCAGAACCTTCATTTTAACACTACAAGGAGAATCTCTGTGGAGGAGGCGTAACTAACTAAGCCCACCTGCTTTTATGAATTTTGCTTTAAAGTTCGGGCCCCTTTGCAGTTTTGTTTTGTTTTTGTTTTGTTTGTTTTGTTTTTAACCGTTGCCACCTCCAGTCTAGGACCTTAGTTTCCAAATTTTGTAAATGAGGTATTAATTGTACCTGTGTTATAGGGTTATAAAACTTTGAATGAGTTAATAAATGTAAAACACTTAGAACTAGTTCTGGTACACAGTAAACACTCAGCATATTTTAGCTAACATTATCAGAACTGTATCTTAGTACCTAACCATAACCATCTCATTCAGTAACATAATCAGTCTTAACTCAAGTAGTAGCTAATTTCACTTACCTGTCACCACTCACTGGCAGTTCATTTACTTGGGCAAAGATAAAGAGTAAGACAAATTTATCACAAAACATTTTTTTGTTTGTTTTTTTGTTTTGAGATGGAGTCTCACTCTGTTGCCCAGGCTAGAGTGTAGTGGTGTGATGACTCACGGCAACCTCCATTTCCCGGGTTCAAGCAATTCTCCTTCGTCAGCCTCCGCAGTAGCTGGGATTACAGGCAGGCACCACAATGCCCAGTTATCTTTTGTATTTTTAGTAGAGATGAGGTTTCACTTTGTTGCCCAGGCTGGTCTTTAACTCCTGACCTCAGGTGATCCACCCACCTTGGCCTCCCAAAGTGCTGGGATTACAGGCGTGAGCCGCTGCACCTAAAAATATAATTTCTAAATTATTCATTTTCATTGTGTTTTCTTAGATCCTTTGTCTGGAATAGGACCGACTTAATGAGAACTTTAGTACTTGGCTGCATGTGAGGTGTAACTCATACTTTCCCATCACACTGCACTTAGGAAACTCCATCCTGTCATTCTGTAATATGGCAAGAATTTGAAAAGTTCTTCATGTACCACTTGGAGAACAAAGAGAAATGTAAGCTGTGTGTTCAGCAGTTAACAAGCAAAGAAGAACAAGGGTGTTGTCAGAGAGGAAAAAGGTTCTTTTTGTTTTAGGGACCATTAATCATTCAGTTTTGTTCTAATATTTGTCTTTGACAACAATTTCTAGAGAAAGTGCAGGATTCTAGAGAGTAACAGCCTCGTTCCACTTTGAGGGCAGTTATAAGTGACGTAACGTGTGGCGTGAGTACTTTTCTACTCTCTGAGGACTTCCATCCTTCTTCGACACTCAGCTGCTCTCTCTCCTTTCTTTTCCCCATTCTGCAATCCAACCCTTTACCATTCTGTCATAGACTCCAGGCACTAATGCTACCCTCTAGTTGTCCAGGACTTCAAATGGCATATCCCATTCCTTGACTATTGCCCACCTCTCGCCACTATCCCTTCAGC
Organism: Saimiri boliviensis; assembly: GCF_048565385.1. Lineage (NCBI taxonomy): Eukaryota > Metazoa > Chordata > Mammalia > Primates > Cebidae > Saimiri > Saimiri boliviensis. The sequence goes on along the minus strand of NC_133451.1, from coordinate 123,872,222 downwards.
CATCAACCAGCCACCTCGAGGAGAACTTTTCCATCACATTTTCTCTCCTCAAAGCCCTGACAGGTGACTGCTGCTCACCAGACTAGTTAGCCAAAGGCGTGAATGGCCAATATTGGCTTTCTTTTTTGAGACAGTCTCACTCTTTCGCCAGGGTGGAGTGCAGTGGCACGAACTCAACTCACTGCAACCTCCATCTCCCAAGTTCAAGCGATTCTCCTGCCTCAGCCTCCCGAGTAGCTAGAACTACATGTACAGGCCAATATGCCCAGCTAATTTTTGTATTTTTGGTAGAGACGGGGTTTTATCATGTTGGCCAGGATGATCTCCATCTCTTGACCTCATGATCCACTCGCCACGGCCTCCCAAGGTGCTAGGATTATAGGTGTGAGTCAGGCGCCTGTCTCAATACTGTTTTTTTTAGATAAACCTGCAAAAATGTATTTGCTTATTAACAGGGTTTCCAGGAGTGGCAATGCCTTAATTAAAGGACCAGTTTCTCCAATAATAAGAATTAGAGACATTTTGGCATCTCAGATAGAAAGTGATTTTCCTTCTCTTCTGCATTATATGATCAACCAATTTAATTTTATTACATCAATATTATTACAACCAACTTGAACATGTATTACTCACTCTGGCCAGGTTTTTTGTTTTTATTTATTTGTCTTTTAAAATTTAATTTTCATTGATTTTTTTTTTTTTTTTTTTTTTTGAGACGGAGTTTCGCTCTTGTTACCCAGGCTGGAGTGCAATGGCGCGATCTCGGCTCACCGCAACCTCCGCCTCCTGGGTTCAGGCAATTCTCCTGCCTCAGCCTCCTGAGTAGCTGGGATTACAGGCACGTGCCACCATGCCCAGCTAATTTTTTGTATCTTTAGTAGAGACGGGGTTTCACCATGTTGACCAGGATGGTCTCGATCTCTCGACCTCGTGATCCACCCACCTCGGCCTCCCAAAGTGCTGGGATTACAGGCTTGAGCCACCGCGCCCGGCTTTTTTTTTTTTTTTTTTTTTTTGAGACGGAGTTTCGCTCTTGTTACCCAGGCTGGAGTGCAATGGCGCAATCTCGGCTCACCGCAACCTCCGCCTCCTGGGCTCAGGCAATTCTCCTGCCTCAGCCTCCCAAGTAGCTGGGATTACAGGCACGCACCACCATGCCCAGCTAATTTTTTGTATCTTTAGTAGAGACGGGGTTTCACCATGTTGACCAGGATGGTCTCGATCTATTGACCTCGTGATCCACCCGCCTCGGCCTCCCAAAGTGCTGGGATTACAGGCTTGAGCCACCGCACCCAGCCTAATTTTCATTGATTTTTTTTTTTTTTTTTTTTTTTTTTTTGAGACGGAGTTTTGCTCTTGTTACCCAGGCTGGAGTGCAATGGCGCAATCTCGGCTCACCGCAACCTCCGCCTCCTGGGTTCAGGCAATTCTCCTGCCTCAGCCTCCTGAGTAGCTGGGATTATAGGCACGCACCACCATGCCCAGCTAATTTTTTGTATTTTTAGTAGAGACGGGGTTTCACCATGTTGACCAGGTTGGTCTCGATCTCTTGACCTCGTGATCCACCCGCCTCGGCCTCCCAAAGTGCTGGGATTACAGGCTTGAGCCACCGCGCCCGGCCTATTTTCATTGATTTTTAATTCACATACCCTAAAATACCGTAAATTTTTAACCAAATCTTGAATTTGGTCAAAATTCAGTGTTTTCTTAATATATTTACAAAGCTGTGCAACTATCACCACAAATTCCAAAATGTTTTCAACATCCCACATAGGAAGATATTTTTAGAAAAAATTATTTCAAATATTTATGTCTTAAAACATACCTGCCCTGTAAGATTGTGCCTACTTATATAAAAAACAGGTCAAGTGTCCTTTAGAAGTTCTAGAACTCTTTTGAGTAAGAGGAGAATCCAAGGTAATTACACAATGACATCTTCCTGCAATTAAACTGATTATACTTACTAATTGAATTGATCAGGTTTATGATGAATTGATTATACAGTAAGTAATAGTAAATCGTTTGCAAGTATTTTGGTCTGTCTGCTAAAGAAAAGAGAACAGTGCAATGGCATGCATGTTTCCTTTGAACAAAAAAAGACAAGAAAACAGAACAGATGGGATAAGGGCAGTAAGAGAGAAAATATGTCCTTTCTTCAAGAGTTTGAAATAGTTTAGTTATTTATTTTCAGGTAGCATGAGAGATAAAGGGATTTGAGTGTTTTGTTTCAAATTATCTTGTCTGTAAGCAGTAGAAATGAACCCTGGCCCACACTGCACTATGAAGAGAGAGAGAGAAATGCGGGGGGGGTGGGCATCCCCCGAACAGACTGAAACAGGAGTCTACAGCATTGGAATGCAAGAAACTGTTCTTGTAAGCAAGGAAATGTTCTGAACCATTTCTCTCCACTTGCTGACCACTTTTCTGTTTCCCAAGGCACACGGAAGAAAACTTGACTGTCAAAACTTCCAAAATTTTTACTAGCCTTCGGTTTCAGCCACCTAGTGAGAACATTTTCCACTTCCCAAGGATTGGGATTGGTCCATTTGGAGACGGTTGTCCTTAGTAGGACCAATCCATTGCTGATTCTTTAGACAAACTTCAGAGGTAAGAGTGAGAAAGAGTTCCCAGAGACAGAGATTTGGGTAAAGAGATTTTCACTGAAGTCACCTTTGATCTTTGTGGACTTATTCATCTAAATAATATTGTTACTGTTTGAAATTCCTGCAGTTCCCTGTTCTTACCAGCACTAGCCAGGAAAATAAAGAAATGTACTGGCTACCTTGTTTAGAAATTAACTTCAGTCTGCATTTCTCATATCCAGTATTTTCTTTCAAACTTGAAGAAAGCAGTGGAACTTAATCATACATGGCAGAAAAAACTATGTAATATGTCGTCTATTCAAACCAGTCTTTGGATGAACTGTGATGAAAACTAACTAGGAAATAGCAATCAGGAGAAGATAACAAAGGATCTCTTACTGACAGTCTCAGATATCCACTAGAGTTTTCCATCCCATCATTTAAATAATGAAGAACCATTGGGAGTTGAAGCCAAATGCCTCCATTACCAGCCATAATCTTAAAAGAAAACAGAACAAAGCCATCTCTTGCAGAAAGCATTATTTCTGGGGTTCTAATAACAGTAGTTAAAAATAGCCTCCTCTGTTTGTCACGTTTTACATGAAGAAGAGTTAAAATGTTTTCCATGAAAAACAAATGGCCAATAAAAAATGTAAAAGTGTCTGCTCAGCATGGTGGCTCCAGCCTGTAATCCCAGCATTTTGGGAGTCTGAGGCGGGCAGATCATTTGAAGTCAGGAGTTCAAGACCAGCCATGGCAACATGGCAAAACCCCCTCTCTACCAAAAATACAAAAGAAATTAGCTGTCCGTTGTGGCACATGCTTGTAATCCCAGTTACTTGGGAGGCTGAGGCACAAGAATCTCTTGGACCTGGTAGGCAGAGGTTGCAGTCAGCCAAGATGGCACCACTGCACTGCAGCCTGGGTGACAGAGTGAGACTGTCTCTAAATAAATAAATAAATAAAACTTTGTAGTAATAATATTGGCTATTTATTAAGTACTAACAATGTCAGGCACTTGCTTTGACAGGCATTATTTCATATAATTTTTAGAATAACACTATGAGATAGCTTTTTTTTTTTTTTTTTTTTTTTTTTGAGATGGAGTTTCGCTCTTGTTACCCAGGCTGGAGTGCAATGGGGTGATCTCGGCTCACCGCAACCTCCGCCTCCTGGGTTCAGGCAATTCTCCTGCCTCAGCCTCCTGAGTAGCTGGGATTACAGGCACGCGCCACCATACCCAGCTAATTTTTTGTATTTTTTAGTAGAGACGGGGTTTTACCATGTTGACCAGGATGGTCTCGATCTCTTGACCTCGTGATCCACCCACCTCGGCCTCCCAAAGTGCTGGGATTACAGGCGTGAGCCACCGTGCCCGGCAAGATAGCTTTTTATAGAAGGTACAACTGGAGCTCAAAAAAGTTAAGTAACTTCTCCAACATCACACTACTAGAGGGTGACAGGACCATATTTCAAATCCAGATCTGTTTTAACTTCAAAACCAACAGCTACTATACATGGCTTGATCTGCCTCTAGCATTTGACCACTTTTTTTGCACTTTGATTGTGCAGACCCTCGTATATGATCCCTCTTCCCTGCAGCTCCACACTCACATTGGTAAATAATTGGATCTGAGTTGCCAGTGTTGTACTTTGTCTTTTGTTTGTTTGTGTTTGTTTGTTTTTTATTCAGTCCCCATAGAGACTGTCAAAAATTGCCAGTGCTGACTGTATCACAAGCCATCATGGCGGGGTATTGGGAAAAGTTTTCGATTAGCAATAATCACGCCTCGGATAAACCTCATTGGCTACGATACTGCCACTGTGCAAAGCTGCCGATTTTGTGCTTGATTAGTAATTATTGGTTCCCTTTTAAGGCCTAGTTTATGTCTGTTCCTGCTGGCCGTTTCTCAGCTTGCCATCCGCCTTGCCTCCGCCATACCTGAGCAGCTAGCTGACCACTTGTCATTCCTTCCAGGTTTTTTCTGTCAGCCTTATGGGGATGGCCTTGCTCATGTCCTCTTCCCTACCTTTTATTATTTTCCTTTTACTGTTTCTTTTCTTTTCTTTTTTTCTTTTTCTTGTCCCCCAGACTGGAGTGCAATGGCATGGTCCTGGCTCACAGCAACCTCTGCCTCCCGGGTTCAAGTGATTCTCCTGCCTCAGCCTTCCAAGCAGCTGGGATTACAGGCATGTGCCACCACGTCCAGCTAATTTTCATTTTTATTTTTAGTAGAGATGGGGTTTCACCATGTTAGCCAGGCTGGTCTTGAACTCCTGACCTCAAGTGATCCACTCACCTTGGCCTCCCAAGGTGCTAGGATTACAGGCATGAGCCACTGCCCCAGGCCTGTTTCTTTTCTTATTTTTTTGAGACACAGGGTCTTGCTGTGCTGCCCAGCCTTGTCTCAAATTCTTGGGCTTAAGCAATCCTCCTACCTCAGCCTCCAAGTAGCTGATATTTCAGCTGCGTGCCACCATGCCCAGCAACTCCTTTTCTTTCTTTCTTTTTTTTTTGAGACGGAGTTTCGCTCTTGTTACCCAGGCTGGAGTGCAATGGCGCGATCTCGGCTCACCGCAACCTCCGCCTCTTGGGTTCAGGCAATTCTCCTGCCTCAGCCTCCCGAGTAGCTGGGATTACAGGCACGTGCCACTATGCCCAGCTAATTTTTTGTATTTTTAGTAGAGACGGGGTTTCACCATGTTGACCAGGTTGGTCTCGATCTCTCGACCTTGTGATCCACCCGCCTCGGCCTCCCAAAGTGCTGGGATTACAGGCTTGAGCCACCGCGCCCAGCCTTTTTTTTTTTTTTTTTTTTTTTTTTGAGAAGGAGTTTCGCTCTTGTTACGCAGGCTGGAGTGCAGTGGCGCGATCTCAGCTCACTGCAACCTCTGTCTCCTGGGTTCAGGCAATTCTCCTGCCTCAGCCTCCTGAGTAGCCGGGATTACAGGCACGTGCCACCATGCCCAGCTAATTTTTTGTATTTTTAGTAGAGACGGGGTTTCACCATGTTGACCAGAATGGTCTCGATCTCTTGATCTCGTGATCTACCAGCCTCGGCCTCCCAAAGTGCTGGGATTACAGGCGTGAGAGCCACTGCACCCAGCCGCCACTTCTTTTCTTAAAACGTTTATTTTTTTCTCATTTTTTTGCACCTAACATGATGCTATGCACATAGTAGATAGTTATTTGGTATTTCTTCAATTAAATGAAGTTTCTTTCTGTAACAATTGTCATTCTATAATTTTACTTCCTTGCAGGGTTACTCTTTCTCTATGGCCTTCCATTGGGAAGCCTTATCAACAACCTTTCCTTTTTTATTAACTTTTATTTTGGGTTTATGTGTACATGTGCAGGTTTGTTACATAGGTTAAGTTTGTGTCACTGGAGTTTGTTATACAGATTACTCCATCACTCAGACATTAAGCCTGATACCCATTAGTTATTTTTCCATATTCTCTCCCTCCTTCTTCCACCTTCCACCTTCTGATAGGCCACAGTGAGTGTTGTTCCCCTCTATGTGTCCACGTGTTCTCATCATTTAGCTTCCACTTACAAGTGAGAACATGCAGTGTTTGGTTTTCTGTTCCTGTGTTAGTTTGCTGAGGATAACGGCCTCCAGCTCCATCCATGTCCTTGCAAAGGACATAATCTCATTTCTTTTTATGGCTGCATAGAATTCCATGGTGTGTATACACCATTTTTTCTTTATCCAGTCTATCGATGATGAGCATTTAGGTTGATTCCATGTCTTTGCTATTGTGAATACTGCTGCAGTGAACATACACATGCATGTGTCTTTTTTTTTATTGCATTTTAGGTTTTGGGGTACATGTGAGAACGTGCAAGATTGTTGCATAGGTACATATGTGGCAGTGTGATTTGCTGCCTTCCTTCCCCTCAGCTATATCTGGCATTTCTCCCCACACTATCTCTCCCCAACTCCCCACCCCCTGCTGTCCCTCCCCTAAATCCCCCCAACAGACTCCACTGTGTGATGCTCCCCTCCCTGTGTCCATGTGTTCTCATTGTTCAATACTCGCCTATGAGTGAGAACATTCGGTTTTTGATTTTTTGCTCTTGTGTCAGTTTGCTGAGAATGATGGTTTCCAGTTTCATCCATGGCATGTGTCTTTACAATATAATGATTTATATTCCTGTGGGTATATACCCAGTAATGGGATTGCTGGGTTGAATTTCTGGCTTCAGGTTTTTGAGGAATTGCCACACTGTCTTCCACAAAGGTTGAACTAATTTACACTCCCACCAACAGTGTAAAAGCATTCCTTTTTCTCCACAACCTTGCCAGCATCTGTTATTTTTTGACTTTTTAATAATAGCCATTCTGACTGGTATGAGATGGTATCTCATTGTGGTTTTAATTTGCATTTCTCTAATGATCAGTGATGTTGAGCATTTTTTCCTATATTTGTTTGCTGCATGTCTATCTTCTTTTGAAAAGTGTCTGTTCGTGTCTTTTGCTCACTTTTTGTTTGTTTTTGATGTTTGTTTTTTTTCTTGTAAATTTGTTTAAGTTCCTTATAGATGCTGGATATTAGACCTTTGTCAGATGCATAGTTTGCAAAAGTTTTAGCCCATTCTGTAGGTTGTCTGTTACTCTGTTGAGTAACAGATTTCTTAGTTTAATTTGATCCCATTTGTCAGTTCTTGCTTTTGTTGCAATTGCTTTTGGTGACTTCATGATGAAATCTTTGCTCATGCCTATGTCCTGAAATGGTACGACCTGGGTTGTCTTCCAAGGTTTTAATAGTTTTAGGTTTTACATTTAATTCTTTAATCCACCTTGAGTTAACTTTTGCATATTGTGTAAGGAAGGGGTCCAGTTTCAATCTTCTACATGTGCCTAGCCAGTTAACCCAGCATCATTTATTGAATAGGGAATCCTTTCCCCATTGCTTGTTTTTGGCTGGCCTGTTGAAGATCGGATAGTTGTAGGTGTGCAGTCTCATTTCTGGGTTCCGTATTCTGTTCCATTGGTCTATGTATCTGTTTTTGTACCAGTACCATGCTGTTTTGATTACTGTAGCCCTATAGTAGTAGTTTGAAGTTGGGTAGGATGATGACTTTACCTTTGTTCTTTTTGCTTAGGATTGTCTTGGATATTCAAATGTTTTTTTGATTCCATATGAATTTTTTTTTCTAGATCTTTGAAAAATCTTAATGATAGTTTAACAGGAATAGCATTGAACCCATAAATTGCTTTGAGCAATAGAACCATTTTAATGATATTGATTTTTTTCTATCCATGAGCATGAAATGTTTTTCCATTTGTTTGTGTTATTTCTGATTTCTCTGAGCAGTATCAACTGCCTTTTCTTTCCAGAAACTTGGCATTTATCTTTACATCTACACTAACATTACCCTTTCTCATTACCAGTGATTTCCAGAGTAATAAATAGATCATTTTTTGATGTGTTCTTATCCTTTTTGATTAGCTACCCTTAATAACATTTTTTTTGTTGTTGTTGTTGTTGAGACAGAGTTTCACTCTTGTTACCCAGGCTGGAGTGCAATGGCATGATCTCGGCCCACCGCAACCTCCGCATCCTGGGTTCAGGCAATTCTCCTGCCTCAGCCTCCTGAGTAGCTGGGATTACAGGCACGCACCACCATGCCCAGCTAATTTTTTGTATTTTTAGTAGAGACGGGGTTTCACCATGTTGACCAGGATGGTCTCGATCTCTCAACCTCGTGATCCACCCGCCTCGGCCTCCCAAAGTGCTGGGATTACAGGTTTGAGCCACCGCGCCCGGCAATAACATTTTTATTTTTCACTTTACCTTAGCTTGAGATCTAACATACTAACATGCTATTATCTTTTCTTTTCCTTCTGCCTTTCTTTTCCTTTCTCTTTCTTCTTCACTAATATTTCTCGTGTTCTTTTATAGTGAGCTATCTCTTAAATGTAGCCTTTGGCTTTGGTCCCTTTCATAATCCCATTCAGAATGAGTTATTCCAATGCCCTGTCTTTCTCCAGTGACCTCTTCATAGTCATAATACATTTTTTTTTTTTTTTGAGACAGGATTTCATTCTGTCACCTAGGCTGAGTACAGTGGTGCAGTTGTGGCTCACTGCAGCCTCAACATCCTGGGCCCAAGTGAGCCTCCTACCTCAGCCTCCCAAACGGCTGGACTATAGGCATGCACTACCACACCTGGCTAATTTTTTATTTTTATTTATTTATTTTAAATGAATAAGAGGTTCTTATGTTGCCCAGATTGGCCTTGAACACATAGCCTCGCCTCCTCAAGCCCCAGGACAACTGGCCTGAGCCACCATGACTCTAATTTTTTATTTTCATAGTGATGAGGTCTTGCCATGTTGCCTAGGCTGGTCTTAAACTCCTGGGCTCAAGTGTTCCTCCCGCCTCTGCTTCCCAAAGTGCTACAAGTACAGGTGTGAGCTACTGTCTGTGGCTCATCATAAGTAGGGTTTTCTTTTCTTTTTTCTAAGACAGAGTCTCGCTCTGTTGCCTAGGCTGAAGTCCAGTGGCATGATCTCTGCCAACTGCAACCTCCACATTTTAGGTCAGGTGATTCTCCTGCCTCAGCCTCCTGTGTAGCTGGGATTACAAGCATGTGCCACCATGCCTAGTTAATTTTTTGTTTTTAGTAGAGACAGGGTTTTGCCATGTTGGCCAGGCTGGTCTTGAACTCCTGACCTCAGCCTCCCAAAGTCCTGGGATTACGGGCGTGAACCCCCACACCCAGCATAGTAAGTAGTTTTAAGCATAAGATTGCTTCCACCGAGTAAGAAGGTAGCAAAAGCAAAGAGGGTATTTATTTGATTTCAACTTCTGCTGTGATACCAGAGTTTACCATGGTTCATAAAACTGTGTTTGCAGACTTGCAGAACTTATTGGGCAGATTAACAATCCCTATGTCCCCTTCCTGGTTTGGCTGATGCTCTGCTGAAACCTTTGCTACCTGATTGATCCCTCCTGCCTAGCCAGACGTCCCCTTCTAGCTACATCTGGGTAGACCTGTCAACACCTCTTTTCTTACACAAGATCAACTCTCTGTTCTCTATTTTCTCATCTCTTTTAACCATCTATTCTCTAATGATCACTTGATTAAATGACTTTCAGATATAAAGGTCTAACCCTCATTTCTCAGTTTTCTCCAGATTTGTACCACCAATTCCTTATGAGAGTCTCACTTGATTATCAACACCCGAAGCTTTACTTCTCTGTCATTGGCTGGGTCATCTCTAGTCACTCTCTCAAAATCTCCACCAGTTACTAGCATCACTGTCAGTCTGGTGTGCTTGGTATAAAGTCTTCATGTATATTTTTTGACTCATTCCTATTTTGTTTTTGTTTTTTGGGTCTCGTTCTGTTGTCCAGGCTGGAGTGCAACGGCATGATCTCAGCACACTGCAACCTCTGCCTCCCGGGTTTAAGTGATTCTCCTGCGTCAGCCTTCCACGTAGCTGGGATTACAGGTGCCTGCCACTACACCTGGCTAATTTTTGTATTTTTAGTAGAGTCCGGGGTTTCACCATGGTGGACAGGCTAGTCCCAAACTCCTGACCTCTGGTGATCCACCCGCCTTGGCCTTCCAAAGTGCTAAGATCACAGGCAAGAGGCACTGCACCCAGCCTCTTTTGATTCATTATTCATTCACAGTTTGAATGGTTCTTCTTTCTTGGGCCTTGAGAATCTTGCTGCGCTTGATGTCTCCAGTCTCATCATTTTTTGATGTATGGCCCTAGACTCCTTGTTTCTAATACATCTTTTTTTTTTTCATTTCCTTTTATGCTGAATTCTTCAAATAATTTCTCTGAAACACAGTTTTCATCATGACATTTCCCTTTTCAGAGCTCCACAGTTGCATTTTGTATGCCTAATCATAACAGATAAAAAAACCTTCCAACTACATTAAGACTGCTCATTCACTTCCTTTTTTACATGCCTCCCCAAGCTTATTTTCTATCCCAGGTCTTATGCTCCATGCAAAACTTCTTACTTGCCTTCTCTTGCACCAACATAGAAAGATTATCCAAGGAAATCAAATATATTAACTCTCTCTGCCTGGGCAGAGAGTTGGCACCAGAGTTGGTGAAGAACATGTGAGTCAGCAGACATAGATTTATATCCCAGCTATGCCATTCACTTGTGTGACCTTGTTGAAGCAACTTCTTTGAGCTTTGATTCTTCACTTATAAAATAAAATCAATGGTATCAGGACCAGGTTTGTAGTTGTGAGGACAGCTGAGATAATGTGTGAAAAAGTGTTTTATAAACCACTGGGCAATAGGCAAAAGTAAGGAAGTCAGTGAAATGGACAGCTGGAGGTTCAGAAAGCTGCTGGGTGCAACATGATTTTGTTTGGAGCAGCATGTATAATTTTCTTTTTAATTTACAATGTTTTTTTTTTTTTTAGACAGAATCTGTCACCTAGGCTGGAGTACAATGGCACAGTCTTGGCTCACTACAACCTCTGCCTCCCGGGTTCAAGTGATTCTCCTGCCTCAGCCTCCCAAATAGCTAGGATTACAGGCACCCATCATCACAAACAATTTTTTCATTTTTAGTAGAGACGGGGTTTCACCATGTTGGCCAGGCTGGTCTCAAACTTCTGACCTCGTGATCTGCCCACCTCAGCCTACCAAAGTGCTGGGATTACATGCGTGAGCTGCCGTGCCCAGCCTACAGTTTTTTTTAAGAAAAAGACAAGACTCTTGAATAAAAAACATCAGACTTGCAGATGTCATTCTGCTTGGTCCCTGCCTTTTTCTTGAGAATTTGTTCTCTGCTCAACGTTTTGGTTCATCATGACAAGGAATCCGGGCTCCTTAAAAGTTGGCAAGCAAAACTCTTGTCTCTGAAGATATTTAAATCTTTCTTGGCTCTTGATCGTTTCCTCTTGGGTGTTGAAATGAAACGATGCCTTCCAGCTTCTCTGAAATAGAGCTGGAAGACTCGTGATGCTCTGATTTTGATAAAATAATCTTCATAAATCACAGATGTAATGGGCTGTGGCCACAGTTAATGGCTCCTCAAGGTCTCTCTCTTCTCCTACTTTGGTTTAGATTCCAATTATTTAGATTGTTTTCTACCTCTCTCTTCCTTTTCTCTCTTAGTTTGAATTAACTGAGGATATTGACCTGTTAAATTTTCTCTGTTATTTTCCCAATGCTTGCATTTTTTCTTGTTAGTTCTGACAGACCATCTGTCAAAATTTTGCTGGTTTCACAGCAGTTCCATGCTGTTTTTTTTCTTTCCATCTTTTAAAAATTACACAAATAAATTATCATTGCAAATGGTTGAAACAATAAAAAAATTTATAGAATAGTACTGGGGTTTCTGTTCACCCTATTCATTCCTAATTCCCTTACCAGAGGTAACCACCACTGTTTTTTTGTTTGTTTGTTTGTTTGTTTGTTTTTTGAGACGGAGTTTCGCTCTTGTTACCCAGGCTGGAGTGCAATGGCGTGATCTCGGCTCACTGCAACCTCCGCCTCCTGGGTTCAGGCAATTCTCCTGCCTCAGCCTCCCGAGTAGCTGGGATTATAGGCACGTGCCACCATGCCCAGCTAATTTTTTGTATTTTTAGTAGAGACGGGGTTTCACCATGTTGACCAGGTTGGTCTTGATCTCTCGACCTTGTGATCCACCCGCCTCGGCCTCCCAAAGTGCTAGGATTACAGGCTTGAGCAACCGCGCCTGGCCAACCACCACTGTTAAACAGTTTGATTCATAACCTTCACTTTGTTTTCTATAAATCTGTATTGTGGACATATACATCTTCTATGGATCTATGATGTGATGCTTTTTTTAAAAAAAATTAATGTATCTTGTAGAACTTCTTATGTGAAAATACATGTGTCTATTTGAATCTTTTAACGTCTGCATAGTTCTACATACCAATATGCTATCATTTCTTTATCACTTGCCTATTATTGGATGTCTTCAATGTAGAAAACTGCTCCAGCAAATATCCTTGTGCCTATGTACCTTTAAGCATATATCTGCAGAACAAAGTCCTATAGGCAAAAATGCTAGGTTAGATGCATCCATTAGCATATACACTTGGTGATGGCAGGGATTTAAAAAATATATATGTTGGCCAGTTGCAGTGGCTCACGCCTGTAATCCCAGCACTATGGGAGGCTGAGGCAAGTAGATCACCTGAGGCCAGGAGTTCAATATCAGAGATTGAGACCAGCCTGACCAACATGGCGAAACCCCATCTCTTCTAAAACATACAAAAATTAGCCGGGCGTGGTAGCACGTGCGTGTGGTCCCAGCTACTCGGGAGGCTGAGGCAGGAGAATGGCTTGAACCCAGGAGGCAGAGGTTATAGTGAGCTGAGATCGCACCACTGCACTGCAGCCTGGGTGACAGGCAAGACTTTGTCTCAAAAAAAAAAAAAAAAAATACACACACACACACACACACACACACACACACACACATATGTTTTGGGCTAGTCATGGTAGCTCATACCTGCAATCCCAGCACTTTGGGACGCCAAGGTGGGCAGATCACTTGAAGTCAGGAGTTCAAGACCAGCTGGTGAACATGACGAAACCCCATCTTTACTAAAAATACAAAAGTTAGCCAGGCATGATGATGGGTACCAGTAATCCCCACTACTTAGGAGGCTGAGGCAAGAGAATCACTTGAACCTGGGAGGTGGAGGTTGCCGTGAGCCAAGATCACACAACTTCACTCCAGCCTAGGCAACAGAGTGGGACTCCATCTTAAAAAAACCACCAAAAGCAAAACCAAATATATATATATATATATATATATATATATATATATATATGTGCATGCATATGTATGCATATAGATGTGCATGTGTATATACGTGTATGTGTGTGTCTGTGTGTGTATATATATGTATATATGTGTTTTGTTCACCACTGAATATCCAGTGTCTAAATTAGGAGCTGGCCCATGGAAAATACTCAAAAAATATTTGTTGAATTGTATGAAATAGTAGTGACATTTTAATATAATAATGTCTATTATATAAAGAGATTAAGGTAGAAACACATATGCTTAATAAATAATGAAAAACATTTGATAAAATGTAACACACATTCTCGATTTCAAAGCGAGAACTAAAACAAAAAAATTAATATTTCTTCTTAGTTTGATAAAGAGAATATCCCAGAAGACAGCTTCTTAGTTTGATAAAGAGAATATACCAGAAAACCATAGCCAATGCTGTACTTAATAGTAAAATAGTAGAAATATTTTATCTAAAGTCAAGAACCAAAATGAACCTGCATAATCAGTAGTACTATTCAACATTTTACTGGATATTCTAGCCAATTCCATAAGACAAGTGAAATAAGTGAGGTAAAATTACTGGAAAAGGAGAGACAACCCTGTCACTCTTGACAATTAATATGATTATCTCTCTAGGCAACTCAAGGTAAATCATAATTCATGAGAAAACAGAAACCATCAAACTTCAACTTCATCATTTTCCTGACACAAAACTACACACCTGCCTATGTGAACCTTCAATTTTTCTTTCTTCCATTTGATTACAATGGAGTATCTATCCTTCGGTTATCAAAAAGATGATTGACATGCATGGTACACTAAAACTCAAGATGGGCACCTTCCTTCCTTCCTTCCTCCCTCCCTCCCTCCCTCTTTCTCTCTGTCTCTCTTTCTCTCTTTCTTTCTTCCTTTCTTTCTTTTTGAGACAGGGTCTCACTTTGTCACCCAGGCTGGAGTGCAGTGGCATGATTTCAGCTCACAGCCTCCTCGAGCTTCTGGGCTCAAGCAACCCTCCTATCTCAGCCTCATGAGTAGCTGGGACTAGAGCATTTGACACAATGCCAAGCTAAATTTTTTGTATTTTTAGTAGAGATGGGGCTTCCCAAGTTGGTCTTGAACTCCTGGCCTCAAGTAATCCACCCACCTCGGCCTCCCAAAGTGCTGGGATTATAGGTGTGAGCCACTGTGTATGTTTCTTTAGCTGAGAGATTTCCCTATCTATGTTTCCAGTTGAAATGGAAATAATTTTTCTTCTTTTTTTTTTTTTCTTTTTCTTTGAGACGGAGTCTTGCTCTGTCGCCAGGCTGGAGTGCAGTGGCGCAATCTCGGCTCCCTGCAATCTCTGCCTCCTGGGTTCAAGAGATTCTTCTGCCTCGGCCTCCCGAGTAGCTGGGACCACAGGCACATGCCACCGTTGAAATGGAAATAATTTTTCTTCTTTTTTTTTTTTTCTTTTTCTTTGAGACGGAGTCTTGCTCTGTCGCCAGGCTGGAGTGCAGTGGCGCAATCTCGGCTCCCTGCAATCTCTGCCTCCTGGGTTCAAGAGATTCTTCTGCCTCGGCCTCCCGAGTAGCTGGGACCACAGGCACATGCCACCATGCCCGGCTCTTTTTTGTATTTTTAGTAGAGACGAGGTTTCACCATGTTGGCCAGGATGATCTCGATCTTTTCACTTCGTGATCCGCTCGCCTCGGCCTCCCAAAGTGCTGGACTGCAGGTGTGAGCCAGGGCACCCGGCCTTCTTTTTCTTTTAAAAAATTTTAGCCGGGCGCGGTGGCTTAAGCCTGTAATCCCAGCACTCTGGGAGGCCGAGGCGAGTGGATCACGAGGTCAAGAGATCGAGACCATCCTGGTCAACATGGTGAAACCCCATCTCTACTAAAAATACAGAAGAAAAAAAAAATTAGCTGGGCCTGGTGGCGATGCCTGTAATCCCAGCTACTCAGGAGGTTGAGGCAGGAGAATTGCCTGAAGCCAGGAGGCGGAGGTTGCGGTGAGCCGAGATCGCACCATTGCACTCCAGCCTGGGTAACAAGAGCGAAACTCCATCTCAAAAAAATAAATTAAAAAATAAAATAAAATAAAAATAAAAATAAAAAATAAAAAAATTTAGTATAATGGAATTCTTGGGGATGGGACTAGGATCTTTGTAGGCAAATCTGTGTTTTATCTCTGGGGTAACTGGGCAATTATCATAGACTGCTGTATTGGTGTATAGCCATGGGGTGTTTTAATCCATCAAGAATCTGGATATGTTCCACTAAAACTTTAGCTATAATTTGCTGAGTTAAAAAAAATCTTGGACTATAAGTCTCCATAGACAGGCCAAGGTGCCTGGGAATTACATGTAGCTCTTAGGGGAATAACTAGCAGTAATTTGAATATGGAAGTATGATATAATTCAATTGAGCTTTTGTCTCTTATGAAGTGATTCTATGGAGCACAGCAGAGTCAACAAAAATAAAACAATTATTCTAAATAAACTTTCTAGGAATAGAATTATCTAACTATTCCATTTACTAAAGTGTTCTAATGATTTTGGCTATAATTTAGTTTTATTTTCAGATTAGTTTTCCTGGTTTAGATAATTGGGTTTTGCAACAGAGAGATGATAGTTCGGTAACCAAGGACTTCTGAAATTGGAATTCAGCCCTGAGACAGCCTTAAAATAAATGAATATACAAACAAACGAGCATATTGTTTGTTTGGCACAAGCATAAAAAAAGAAAAAATCAACTCAAAAGGAGGAGGCTAGAGAAGCATTGTTTTAAAAAAATGAACAAACGTAGAAAACCAAGATGTTATTATCTTCCTTAAGTGACCATTGATTGATTCTGCTTATCAGGCTACATTGGATTTGTTCCTGGGGTAGGATGGGTTTGTTTATCTTTTCAAGATAGATGGAGTTTCTGGTGATGCTGATAAGGGGCAGGGAGAGCCTTCTGGACTGGCCTGGTGACCATCGAACAGGCCCCCGAGACAAAAACTCCTTATTGAGAGGCAATTCCAGAATATGTGGGTGGAGGATTTTTGAAAAATTAGAATTCTAATAATTTTTAGAAGAATACTAAGAAGTTTTAAGGTATAACACAATAATTAGGACATGTGGTTCAGTATGACAGTCTATAATATGGCATGTTAAAATTAGTGTAAAATAGAAAGTGGAAAAATAACTTCTTTTGATAGAGCAAGACAAAAGTGAGTTAGGAGGAGATAAATTGAAAACATTAACGTGAAATCATTGTTTGTTGTTTTTAGAACTTTATTGATGTGAATGCAGTAATGAGTAGCATCTTGTCCGATGTCATTCTGCCTCCTTTCAACAGTTGTGTAAAACAATCTCATATACTCCAATGCCCAATTTGATTTTTTTCTTTTTTCTCTAGTATTGTTCTCTGTTAAAACAAACAAGGGATTTTCAAAAGATCTGATCCTATGTCTTGGGGTAGGAAAAATTAAGATGAGCCTGGAACCTTTGTTTTGTTTTCCAGAAAGCAAAAATACTTTCAGAGCCATCTGAGAATTTACTGATTGATTTGTTATTGTTTTTTCCCCTGCCCCATTTGAGAAGCACGTGGATATTTAAGAAGTAAAGAGGCCACCCTGAAGAGAGGACTCTTAATGACAACTTGGAGAGTAAGGAGAGCAAAAAATCACCTGGTGACCACGGAACAGGCCCCGGAGACAAAAACTCCTTATCGAGAAATTTAGAAGGGAGCAAAGACCACCTGGTGACCATCAAACATGCCAGCTGGGCCAGGAGCAGTGGCTCACACCTGTAATCTCAGCACTTTGGGAAGCTGAGGCAGGTGGATAACCTGAGACCAGGAGTTCAAGACCAGCTTGGCCAACGTGGTGAAACCCCGTCTCTACTAAAAATATAAAAATTAGCTGGGCGTGATGGCACGTGCCTTAGTCCTAGCTCCTCTGGAGTCTGTGGCATGAGTATTGCCTGAACCCGGGAGGCAGAGGCTGCAGCGAGCCAAGATGTGCCACTGCACTCCAGTCTGGGCGACAGTGGGAGACACCATCTCAAAAACAAACAAAAAACGCAAACCATCCAAAGGCAAAACTCCTTATGTGGGGAAATTGGAAGTAATCAGACCTCCTTATTGTTATTATTATTATTATTATTGAGACTGAATTTCTCTCTTGTCACCCAGGCTGGAGTGCAATGGCACAATCTTGGTTCACTGCAACCTCTGCTTCCTGGGTTTAAGTGATTCTCCTGCCTCAACCTCCTGAGTAGCTGGGATTATAGGCACCCACCAGGACACCCAGCTAATTTTTGTATTTTTAGTAGAGATGGGGTTTCACCATGTTGGCCAGACTGGTCTCGAACTCCTGACTTCAGGTGATCCACCCGCCTTGGCTTCCTAAAGTGCTGATATTACAGGTGTGAGCCACCACGCTCAGCCTCAGACTTCCAGGTTATCTAAAGCAGGCATCTAGTTCCAAATTTCTTTCCTCCCCAAAATGTATAAGTAACTAGAATTTCTATACCTCTCTCAATTCCATGCTGAAACTCTTTGTGCAACCCTTGCTGACATTAAGGCACTAAAATGTCTACTAATGCAATCATTTATCATGACCTGTGTGGCTAACATGGTTCAAATTACCGTTAAGCTCTGGCCTTAAGATCCATAAATTGTCCTAAGGAAAAAATCCACTGCAGGGCACTCACTCCTTGCTGACGCACCCTGGCTGCAGAAGAATGCACTCGCGCACTCTTCTGTTCTTCTTTCTTTCTTTTTTTTTTTTTCTTTGAGACGGAGTTTCGCTCTTGTTACCCAGGCTGGAGTGCAATGGCGCGATCTCCGCTCACCGCAACCTCCGCCTCCTGGGTTCAGGCAATTCTCCTGCCTCAGCCTCCTGAGTAGCTGGGATTACAGGCACGTGCCACCATGCCCACCTAATTTTTTTGTATTTTTAGTAGAGACGGGGTTTCACCAGGTTGACCAGGATGGTCTCGATCTCTCGACCTCGTGATCCACCCGCCTCAGCCTCCCAAAGTGCTGGGATTACAGGCTTGAGCCACCGCGCACAGCACTCTTTTTTTTTTTTTAAGTCAGGGTTTCACCATGTTGGTCAAGCTGGTGTTGAGCTTCCAACCTCAGGAGATCTGCCGGCCTTGGCCTCCAAAGTGCTTGGATTACAGGAATGAGCCACCACGCCCAGCCTCGTCTTGCTTTCTAATAAACTTTCCTTTTTAAACCTATACTGTAGTTGGTAATTTTTTTTTTTTTTTTTTTTTGAGATGGAGTTTCGCTCTTGTTACCCAGGCTGGAGTGCAATGGCGCGATCTCGGCTCACCACAACCTCCACCTCCTGGGTTCAAGCAATTCTCCTGCCTCAGCCTCCTGAGTAGCTGCGATTAAAGGCACGTGCCACCATGCCCAGCTAATTTTTTTGTATTTTTAGTAGAGACGGGGGTTTCACCATGGTGACCAGGATGGTCTCGATCTCTTGACCTTGTGATCCACCGACCTCGGCCTCCCAAAGTACTGGGATTACAGGCTTGAGCCACCGCGCCCGGCTAGTAAATTTTCTTTACCAACCTGCAAGTCGACCACTTCCCAGTCCAGAAAAGTCTTCGTCAGGAACTAAACCACAAATACAACATAGGCAGCGAACAGATTATGTGGAATCAATAGACACTTAATTAAAGATAATAAAATAAGATACTTAAGAATATAACTAACCTGCTGGGCACAGATGCTCATGCCTATAATCCCAGCACTTTGCAAGGCCGAGACAGGCATATCACCTGAGGTCAGGAGTTCAAGATCATCCTGGCCAACATGGTGAAACCCTGTCTCTACTAAAAATACAGAAATTAGCCGGACATTGTGGCATACAACTACTACTCAGCTACTTAGGAGGCTGAGGCAGGAGAATCGCTTGAACTAGGGAGGCAGAGGTTGCCATGAGCTGAGTTCACACCATTGCATTCCAACCTTGGTGACAAAGCAAGACTCTCTCAAAAAAAAAAAAAAAGAATCTAACTAACCACCAAGGAGGTGAAGTGAAAGATCTCTACAAGGAAAACTACAAAACACTGTGAAAAGAAATCATAGACAGCACAAACAAGTAGAAACACATCTCATGCTCATGGATGGATTGAACCAATGTTGTGAAAGTGACCATACTGCCAAAAGCAGTCTACAAATTAAATGCAATTCCCATCAAAATACCATCAACATTCTTCACAGAACTAGAAAAAACAGTCCTAAAATTCAGACGGAACAAAAAAAGACCCCTCATAGCCAAAGCAAGACAAAACAAAAATAACAAATCTGGAGGCATCACATGATCTGACTTCAAACTATACCACCAGGCTACAGTTACCAAAAGAGTATGTGGGTACTGGTATAAAAATAGGCATGTAGACCAATGGAACAGAATAGAGAACGCAGAAATAGAGCCAAATATTTATAGTCCACTGATCTTCGACAAGGCGAACAAAAACATAAAGTGGATAAGGACACCCTATTCAACAAATGGTGCTGGGATAATCGGCAAGCCACATGGAGAAGAATGAAGCTGGATTCTCATCTCTCACCTCATACAAAAGTCATCTCAAGATGGATCAAAGACTTCAATCTAAGACCCAAAACCGTAAAAAATTATAAAAGATAGCATCAGGAAAACTATTCTTGACATTGGCTCTGCCAAAAAGTTCATGATTAAGTATCCAAAAGCAAATGCAATGAAAGCAAAGTAGACAAGACCTAAGTAAATGAAAAAGCTTCTGCACAGCAAAAGAAATAATCAGCAAAGTAAACAGATGACCCACAGAGTGGGCGAGAATACTCACAAACTATGCATCGGACAAAGGACTAATATCCAGAATTTATAAGGAACTCAAACAAATCAGGAAGGAAAAAAACAAATAATCCCATCAAAAAATTGGCAAAGTACATGAATAGACAGTCCTCAAAAGAAGACATACAAATGGCTAATAAACATGAAAAAATACTCACCATCACTAATTATCAGGGAAATGCAAATCCAAACCACAGTGAGATACCACCTTACTCCTGCAAGAATTGCCATAATTAAAATATTTAAAAATAGCAGATGTTGGCATGGATGCAGTGAAAAGGAAACACTTTTACACTACTGGTGGGAATGTAAACTAGTACAACCACTATGGAAAACAATATGGAGATTCCTTAAAGAACTGAAAGTAGAACTACCATTTGATCCAGCAATCCTGCTACTGGTTATCTACCCAGAGGAAAAGAAGTGATTTTGTGAAAAAGACACCTGCACATGCATGTTTATGGCAGCACAATTTGCAATTGCAAAAACATGGAGCCAACCTAAATGCCCGTCAACCAACAAATGAGCAAAGAAAATGTGGCATACATACATATAACATGGAATACTACTCATCCATAAAAAGAACAAAATAATGGCATTTGCAGCAACCTGGCTGGAGTTAGAGACCATTATTCCAAGTGAAGTAACAGGAATGGAAAGCCAAGCATCATGTGTTCTCACAAGCGGGAGCTAAGCTATGAGAATGCAAAGACATAGAATGATACAATGGACTTTGAAGACTTGGAGGGAAGGATGAGAGGGGGTGAGGGATAAAAGACTACACATTGGGTACAGCGAACCCTGCTCTGGTGATGGGTTCACCAAAACCTCAGAAATCACTAAAGAACTTTTCCATGCAACCAAACACCACCTGTTCCCCCAAAACTACTGAAATTAAAATTAAAAGTATAATAAAATTAAGATAATAATATCAGATAAGTAGATTATTGGTTCTGAAAGTTTTCTTTTAAAAAAACCCAACACTTCTCTCGTCTTCTCCTCTTAAGTTGATATTCCCTTCTACTTTTTCCTATATTGTCTTTTCATATTCATCTACTTTAAGGTGGTTTCAATGCTGAATTCCAACTCCCAAGTCCAAGTTTGTACATGAACCTTGACTATCTGTTGATAGTTAAAGAGATCAAGATAATTCAAACCATGCTAAAAGGTCATTGTAAGTCACTCCTATTTTTAAAATTTCACACAAAGGGTTAGAACTGAGTTACCCAAGTTACGTGAATTTTTTAACCTCAAGGTTAAAACGGAAAATGTACCTTCTTTTTCCAAGGGATAAAGATAAATATGAAAAGTGAGAATATCCTGTAGAAAGTGGGATGATACTAAATGTATGAACTGAACAGAAAACTGTAGCTAAGATGCTATTAAACAGAAAAATGTACTAGATGCTATTAAACAGAAAAATGTACTAGAAAAATGTAGTGAAAAGCAAATTAACTAAAAGATAAGGGAAAAAAGTTTAATGTAATATCAATCCCAAGTAGATTATGTGAAATAAATGAATTTAACTGTTATGTGAAATAAATGAATTTAGGAACTGATGATAGAGTTAAATAATAAGGGGAAAACTGACATTAAAATATGTGAATACAAGTAATACTTTAGAAATAAATGTACTTAAAGGAAATACAGTGAGAAAAACAAGAATAAAACCAGCATCACTGCAGAGAAGGAACTCTGGCCCAGGAGGAGCTCTGTGCATTTGCCAAACCAGCCTGGAATCCCTCTCCTGGAGTTCTGGGTTAGCTGGTCTGGACAGCCTGTTCAGCCAATCACAAGGGGACCTAATGTGGAGAGGTGTAAGAGAAGCCAACAATGCTTTAGAAAAATCAGAGCTTAAAAACTGCAGAAAGAGAAGATAATGTCTTGTCAAAGATTTGGGGGAAATGACCTCCATTCTAGTTTTCCCACCATGGCTGCATCTTTGTGAACATGATAATATCAGAAAGGCAAAAATGTTCATTTTATGTTTGTTGAATTATATTGTTCTCTCCATTCTTTTTTTTTTTTTTTTTTTTTTTTTTTTGTAGTGATGGGATCTTGCTGTGTTTCTCAGGCTGTTGTTGAACTCCTGGCCTCAAGCAGTCCACCTGTCTCGGCCTCCCAAAGTGCTGAGATGACAGACGTGAACCACCACGCCCAGCCCCATCTCTGTACTAGTCAGTGGTCATATAAAAATAGTAGTCTTGGGCCGGGCGCAGTGGCTCAAGCCTGTCATCCCAGCACTTTGGGAGGCCGAGGCGGGTGGATCACGAGGTCAAGAGATCGAGACCATCCTGGTCAACATGGTGAAACCCCGTCTCTACTAAAAATACAGAAAAAAAAAAATTAGCTGGGCATGGTGGCACGTGCCTGTAATCCCAGCTACTCAGAAGACTGTAAACAGTCAAGTTCAGGAGAATTGCCTGAACCCAGGAGGCAGAGGTTGCGGTGAGCCAAGATCGCGCCATTGCACTCCAGCCTGGGTAACAAGAGCGAAACTCCATCTCAAAAAAAAAAAAAAAAAAAAAAAAAATAGTAGTCTTGCTGCTCAAATATTAGGAGGATTCTCCAAACATCAAGGATCAGTTCAATGTGTTTCAAGGTTTTCTATGTAGTCCTGACCACTATTTTGATTTCTGTAACTATACATCATTACATGAATATTAACTATCTATCTAAGAGAAGTGTTGAGCAATTGCTTATCTGTTGAATAAAATGCGTATTTGAAACCAATTGGTGTAAACTAGTAACCATGTTGTACTTTAGAAATTATATTTTTTCCTCCAAGTTATTTTTGGGGGTTCGATTTACTTGAACAATACCCCAATCCCTCCAGTCTTCCTGACTAGATGATCTGAGACAGATGATTGAAAGCACAGGTGTGGATGAGGCTCTCAGGTTAAGGGTGAACTTTGCTGCAATTGGTAGGATCTGTTCTCATTTGAAGGAACACAAGCCAAACATAATTGTTTTGATTCACTGGTCTCTGGCTAGATTTCTTGCATAAAAATAATAACAGAAGGCAATTAAACACATGAACAGACTGAGTAAAACTGTAGTGCATTCACCCTAAAAGACAGCACACCTAAAATGCCATTCTCATGATTGTGAGATTTCATCACTTGTTCAAAAGGTCTTGCAGATGTGTGTCTCTCAGAGAAGATGGTTTAATTTCATAAACAGACTGAAATCATACATGTATACATAAATTCAACACATTCATGACATTGAAGCACAATTTTCACATATTTTCGATTTCCAGACAACATGTAAAGAAATTAAGAGGTAATAACAGTAAAAGGGTAATATGTATTCTACATTTGGCAACATGATTTTTTTTTAACTAGAATTTATTCTTTTTTTAACTAGATTTTTTTTCCTTTGGTATTATTCTTGGTTGTTGGGCACTGAGTAAACTCCACAGAGATTTTTCTGTTTTTAATTATTACATAAATAATTCGCCTGGCTTTAAAGCCAGGAAAATAAGGGTTATAATCAGAGTAATATGATCCTCTAGATTTTAACAGCAAAGTACTTGAACTGTGGTTTGTTGTATAAAGTTAAGAAGCTCAAGATCTTCAAGGATCAGAGACAGACCAAGTCTGAGTATGGTTGGACAATTGAACACAGGCAGATAAAACTGTTTTCCAAATGTATCTATCCGTCCTACCTCTGTGTACCTCTGCCTTGTTAGTTCCAGGTATATTCATTTCTTTTTTCTTTCTTTCTCTCTCTCTCTCTCTTTTTTTTTTTTTTTTTTTTTTTTTGATATGGAGTCTCACTTGTCACACAGGTTGGGAGGAATTGTCTGGGGGGCATTGGGACAATCTTGGCTCACTGCAGCCTCCGCCTCCCAAGTTCAAGATACTCTCGCCTCAGCCTCCTAAGTAG
Source organism: Saimiri boliviensis (assembly GCF_048565385.1). NCBI lineage: Eukaryota > Metazoa > Chordata > Mammalia > Primates > Cebidae > Saimiri > Saimiri boliviensis. Next base: position 123,848,157 of record NC_133451.1, on the reverse strand, counting down.
CTGGGATTATAGGTGCGCACCACCACGCCCAGTTAATTTTTGTGTTTTTAGTAGAGATGAAGCCTCACCATATTGGTCAGACTCCAACTCCTTGGCTTAAGCGATCCACTGGCCTCTGCCTCCCAAAGTGCTGGGATGATAAGTGTGACCCACCGCGCCGGGCCATGCATGTTCATTTTTAGATCCACCTAGATTTTCTTTAAAGTTACTTCTCTTTTTATTTTTTTGAGACGGAGTTTTGCTCTTGTTACCCAGGCTGGAGTGCAATGGCGCGATCTCAGCTCACCGCAACCTCCGCCTCCTGGGTTCAGGCAATTCTCCTGCCTCAGCCTCCTGAGTAGCTGGGATTACAGGCACGCGCCACCATGCCCAGCTAATTTTTTGTATTTTTAGTAGAGACGGGGTTTCACCATGTTGACCAGGATGGTCTCGATCTCTCGACTTCGTGATCCACCCGCCTCGGCCTCCCAAAGTGCTGGGATTACAGGCGTGAGCCACCGCGCCCGGCTAAACTTACTTCTCTTAAAGTGTAAGCTTGGTGACTATTTTTCTTTTCCTTTTTTGGGGGGTGTGGGGGTGGGGAGTCGAGCTGTTTATGTCAGGGAGAGGGCGGGGGAGGGGGTTCCGTCCTTCGCGGCAGCGGCCAGGACGCGGCTCGGCTCCTCCCGCCTGCTGGCGGCGCGGACGTGTGTCCCCGCCCTCCGTCCTGGGAGACCTTCGGTAACTCCACGGCGCGCCGCTCGCGCTGGGCAGAGCCGCACACCTCCCAGATCGTGTCCCGCACGACCTTGGTGTGTTTGGACCGACGCCGGCGGCGGCGGCTGTGCCTGGGCTTGCTCAAGTTGTTCGTCAGCCTGTGGCCCTCGCTGGGGCCCGCGGCCACAGGACAGCGAAGAGCCATGGCTGCCGCTCTCCACTGGCGGCCGCGGCGGAAGGCCTGGTACCGCGCGGAACTCGGGGCTATCTCTATTTTTCCTTTTTGATTTTCCTGTGTGTCTCTAAAATGGAACTAAAGGCAAATGGAATGAAAGGAACATATTTTCCATCTTCCGACTCTTATAATGAGGATTGGCAAATAACTATGTGGTGCACATTTCAATTTAAAATGTTGTAAACAGTCAAGTTTATTATTTTAGTTTTTGATACAAACTAAAATACACTTACATTTGCCTGCTACTGGGCTTCTTTATATAAAACTGTTTATTGCTATATATTGTCAACACATCAGTAAAGATCTTAAAACATATATTTTACTTGGATCATTTGCAGAGTAACCATGTGCTTCAATAGGACTATCAAGATTGAAATAAAATTGGCCTCAAAAAAGGAGACTGTAATCTATACGTTTATATCTCTCTTTCCACATATTTTCTATTTCCAGACACCATCTAAAGAAATTAAGAGGTAATGACAGTAAAAGGGTAATAATGTATTCTACATTTGGCAATGTGATTTTCTTCCTTTTAAAATAGAGTTTGAAAGAGTGTATTGTTTTATAAAGCAACTAAGATCACCTGGAATTTGAAGAGCTGCTATGAATACATTATCTAGAAATAATTCATTTGCCAAGTTGATGTGATTTCTCTTTTTCTCCTGAGCTGGTTTCATCTCCATTCTTGACTTTCCCTTTTTTGGTAACAGTAGATCTTCTTCTTTGGGTACTAAAACACTCATTTTGTTATTTTGAACTATCAGAGACTTGGCTTATAGGCATAATAATTCAAAAATTTTAATTAAAATTTTTTCCATGGGGTAATGGGGAACATTGCCCAAATATGTGATAAAGACAAAAATCTTTCCTTTTCTCTTTTTTGAGACAGGGTCTCACACTGTTGCCCAGGCTGTAATGCAGTTGTGCAAGGGTCTCACCCTGCAGCTTAGCGGGGAGTGCAGTGGTGTGATATGGCTCACTGCAGCCTTGATCTCCTGGGCTCCAGTGATTCTTCGACCTCATCAGACCTCTGAGTAGCTGGGACTACAGGTGAGCACTACTGTATACAGCTAAATTTTTTATTTTTATTTTTTGTAGACAGTTTTCACCATGTTGTCCAGAATAGTCTCAAACCTGGACTCAGGTGATCTGCCTGCCTTGGCCTCCCAAAGTGCTGGGATTATAGGCATGAACCACCATGCTGGGCTGGGACAGAAATATTTTTAAAGGGTAAATCATGTTTTTTTGTTTGTTTTTAATTTTGTAAATACTTGACATTTCTAATTCCTGGATTCTAAGCAAGTAAAAGTATATTGAAAGACTGGGCTCAGGGCCGGGCGCAGTGGCTCATGCCTGTAATCCCAGCACTTTGGGAGGCCAAGGCGGGTGGATCACGAGGTCGAGAGATCGAGACCATCCTGGTCAACATGGTGAAACCCCGTCTCTACTAAAAAATACAAAAAGTTAGCTGGGCATGGTGGCGCATGCCTGTAATCCCAGCTACTCAGGAGGCTGAGGCAGGAGAATTGCCTGAACCCAGGAGGCGGAGGTTGCAGTGAGCCGAGGTCACCCCATTGCACTCCAGCCTGGGTAACAAGAGTGAAACTCCGTCTCAAAAAAAAAAAAAAAAAAAAAAAAAAGACTGGGCTCAATGGCTCTTGCCTGTAACCCCAGCACTTTAGGAGGCTGAGATAGAGGTATTACTTGAGGCCAGGAGTTCGAGATTAGCCTGACCAACATAGTGAAACCCCATTTCTACTAAAAATACAAACATTAGCTGGATTGGTGGTGTGTGCCAGTAATCCCAGTGACTCAGGAGGCTGAGGCAAAAGAATCGCTTGAACTCAGGAGGTGGAGGTTGCAGTGAGCAGAGATCGAGCCACTGCACTCCAGCCTGGGGCAACAAAGTGGGTGAGACTCTGTCTTAAGAAAAAAAAAAGTATATTGAGAATGCTTAAATTTAAGCATTTCTAGTTAGTGACAATTAACATATTTATAGTAATCATCACTCCATTTACAAAGATCTAAGTTTTACCAACCATTTGCTTTACCTTGCAAACCCATCCGTCTCAGTCAGCATCCAAGGCAGACTCCGAACCAAAAGAAAAGCTAATTTGACCATCCTAAGATTCTTAAAAAGTAGTAGATTCTATATTTCTACAATATGTAACTATGTTTTGTTGTTGTTGTTTTGAGACAGAGTCTTGCTCTGAGGTGCAGGCTTGAATACAGTGGCGCCACCTTAGCTCACTGCAACCCCACCTCCCAGGTTCAAACAATTCTTCTGCCTCAGTCTCCCAAGCAGCTAGGATTACAGGCACGTGCCACCATGCTCGGCTAATTTTTTAATAGAGACAGGGTTTCACCATGTTGACCAGGCTGGTCTCAAACTCCTCACCTCAAGGGATTCGCCCACCTTGGCCTCCCAAAGTGCTGATGTCACAAGGGTGAGCTGCCTCGCCCAGCCTATCGGTTTTCCTAATGCCCTTTTGTCCGCTAAATCCACATCTCTTTTACTGCAACACTTTTAGAGCTGTTTGTTAGAGGTGTTTATAGCTTCTCTGGGGACTTAAAATGAGATTAACTACCCCTGATTTCTTTTAATATCATTACTTCCTTCTGTTACTTCCCAAGATTACAACAAATGTCACCTTTCATATTTACTAAACATTTATGATATGCCAAAAATTACCCCCCCCCAAAAAAAAACCAAAATTTCTTCTCTTGAAGTATTAGGCTGGTGCACAAGTAATTGTGTTTTTTGCCATTAAAAGTATTTGTGCACCAACCTAATAGTAACTTAAAGTATTACCTTACTTTGATCTTATTGTGAGTATCTGGGAGGTGTTTTTCTCTATCACATGTACACATATATATATGTATTAGCAGTAACTACAGGAGTTGCAATCCACCAGAGAATGGGGAATTTTATTCATATATTAGACAAGCTGATTGCGACAGGAAGGGTAAACAAAGGCTGTTCCTCCCAGTGTTTGCAGAGTGACTTGAAACTGGTCAGACACTGGCAAAAATGGAAAAAGCACGTGTGGTAGAACAATGGAATAAGGAGGAAAACGACAAACAACTGATGTCCAAGAGTGAGAAAGAAAAAAGTGAAATAACAATAATACTTTATTTAAGTAATATATATATATATTAGCTAAATGTGGTGGCACGTGTCTGCAATCCCAGCTACTCAGAAGGTTAAGGCAAAGGGGATCTCTTGAGTTACGCTTGCACCACTGCACTTTAGCCTGGGTGACAGAGCAAGACTCTGTCTCTTAATTTTTTAAAAAAAAAAAAAAGAAGAAGAAAGAAAAACAAAAGAAAAGAAAAACAAAAGAAAAAAGCAGCTCTTCATAGCTGGAAGCTGAGCTGGTACTAGCAACTTGGCTTTAGGGCTGAGGCACTTGCAGCTAAGCTATGGCTGGATTCCTCCTGTTGAACATAAACAATCTCTTAGAGCACTTAGGTGAGATCACTCTGTGTCCATGATGAAGTGAAACAAAAAGAAGACCACTTTGTAACTGTTTGAGTGCAGTGAAGAAAACCAAGGCCACTGTAAAACCATAAAAATGATCAAATGCCCAGTCACCCAGTGGAGTAACTGCCAGTTTTCTACCAATTGAATTTAGTCCTTTTTAATTTCTCCTACCTTCTAGATAAAAATTATTATGATATCCAATAAGGGAATTGTTCCTTTTTTCTGACAGCACCCAATTCGTAGCTAATGCCTACTTTCTTGAACCCTTCCCCATAATACCTAACAAGCTGAATTCCTTGAGAAAGTTTCTTCTAACTCTGAATGCAATGCCGCCAAAGTTCCCCCATGGTGTGTGGTCTCTCTGGTTGCAATGAGCCAAGCCAGTGAACTCACATTGGTTTGACAGTAGGTATGTTACCAGTGGTCTTTGGTTGCAGCACATCAATGAGAGGCAGGCTCAGATTTCTATATATTTCTGTATATGTCAGAATTTCTATGTATTGTCTTTTCTGAATGCATCAGAATCACCGGAACCTGCATTTAGAAATGATTTCTGGGGTCAACCTTAGGACCTGCATTTGAACAAGGTCTCCTGGTAATTCTTATGTGCATGAATGCATGTGAACAACTGCTTGATGTATTTTCCAAGCAGGCTGAAGAAGTGTACATCCAAGCAAAGCCAGAATGATACTATGCCCGTTACCCAAATGTGTACCCATCTTATTGGGGAATCACTTCCAGACCTCGCCAAACCTAAAAATACAATTTGGTAAATACAGTCAATTCTCCTCATTATGCAGATTCTATATTTGTGAATTCCCCTACTTGGTAAATTTACTTGTAATCCCTCTAAATCAACACTCACGGTACTTTCACAGTCATTTGCTGACATATGCAGAGCATGGAAAAATTTGTCGCCTAACACACGCATATCCAACTGAGGTCAAACAAGGTGACTCTGCCTCATTTCAGAGCTCATGCTGAGGGCCAGAGGAGGAGGCAGTGCAGGGTAATGTGAAAGCTGCAGCTGTGGGCCAATTGGAACCGGTTAGAAATCCAACTGTCATTCACCTGTTAGCTTATTTATGAAGCTGCTTCAGGCAAGTCACTTAACACTTTCGAACTACATTTATTCTCAATCGCTCTCTTTTCTCCCATCCTCCACCCCATGATTTTCTCTTACTTTGTTAAAATATACATAACATACAATTTACTATTGTAACTATCTGTAGGTGCACAGTTCAGTGGCATAAATACATTCGCAAAATTCTGTGACTATGACCACTCTCCAAGCAGAAGCTCTGTATCATTAAATAATAACTCCCCATCCCCTCCTCCCTGTAGCCCCTGGTAAACTCTAGTCTACTTTCTGTGAATTTACCTAGTCTAGAAAACTTATACAAATGAAGTTAGAAAATATTTGTCTATTGTCTGGCTTATTTCGCTGAGCACAATGTTTCAAGTTTCATCTATGTTGTAGCAAGTATCAGAATTTTATTCCTTTTTACAGATGAATAAGATTCCACTGTATGTATTACCACATTTTCTGGACCCATGCATCTGTTGATGAACATCTGAATTGTTTCCACCTATTGTGAATAGCACTGACATGAGTATTGGTTCTCTGACACGTTCTCTGAATTCCCTTGTTTCAATTTTTCAATTCTTTTGGGTATATATGTAGGAGTGAAATTGCTGGGTCATATGGTAATTTTGTGTTTTAAGTTTTCTGAGGAGCTGCATAACTTTTTTCCATAGCAGCCACATCATTAAAGCATTTCCACCAGAAATGCACGTGTTCCAATTTCTCCACGTACTTGCAAACACTTGCTATTTTCCATTTAAAAAATAATAACTATCCTATTGTTTGCAAAGTGGTTGTTTTCTCCTTTGTAAAATAAAGAAAATAGATTCTATCAGAATGCCTTGCTTTCAGGTTTTAAGATTATACATGATGTGAGATACACATACACACACATTGGAGGGCCAATCCCTAGAAGCAATGGCTTAGTCTATATTTATTAGGAGCAATGGCTCAATATTTGCTAATTCAATGTTCAGTAACTACTTTATAGAACATAACTGCTATGAATAATGAAAATCAACTCTAAAATAAATGAAGATGCGTAAGAAGCTATGCAAGACAGAACGTGCCATTTGATGAACTCAGAGTTAAGTGAGATTTCTCCTCTTTGAGGGATTTTTGCTATCTGAGCAACAGTCTCCTATTAAGTAAAATGCGAATATTTACACCAACATATGTTAATAATGTAGCACAAGGTCTGGAGTGTAGTACACAGTGGAAATATGAGTTCTTATTAACACCCCAAGAATAGATCCACAGATACAGGCCCAATTACTAATGCTTTTCAGAGTGAATAAGCAAAATGAATTGGAAAAAAATGTTAAACTGCCTTTTAAATTATTTACATACTAACGAGTACAAACTTGTACAAAATATAAAATAGCAAATATCCAGGCTGTTACCACCCAAGATGGTTTTATTTGTTATCAGAAGAAAACAAACAAAAAAAGGTTTTTGTTTGTTTGTTTTGTTTTTTTGTTTTTGTTTTTGTTTTTGTTTTTGGGACAGGGTCTCACTCAGTCGCCCAGACTGGAGTGCAGTTTAGTGATCTTGGCTCACCGCAACCTCTGCCTCCTGGGCTTAAGTGATTCTTCCACCTCAGCCTCTTGAGTAGCTGGGACTACAGTCATGTGTCACCTACCTGGCTAAATTTTTTTTAGTTTTAGTAGATATGGGGTTTCAGCATGTTCCCCAGCCTGGTCTAGAACTCCTGGACTCAAGAGATCCACCCACCTTAACCTTCCAAAGTGCTGGAACTAGAGATGTGAGATACCGTGCCTGGCCTAGAATCTTTTTTTTTTTTTTTTTTTTTTGAGACGGAGTTTCGCTCTTGTTACCCGGGCTGGAGTGCAATGGCACGATCTCGGCTCACCGCAACCTCTGCCTCCTGGGTTCAGGCAATTCTCCTACCTCAGCCTCCTGAGTAGCTGGGATTACAGGCACGCGCCACCATGCCCAGCTAATTTTTTGTATTTTTAGTTGGGATGGGGTTTCACCATTTTGACCAGGATGGTCTCAATTTCTTTACCTCATGATCCACCTGCCTCGGCCTCCCAAAGTGCTGGGATTACAGGCTTGAGCCACTGTGCCCGGCCTAGAATTTTTAAAGAAATGAAACGTTATAGGTAATATTGAAATGCTCCTGTCTTCCTCTCTCTAGTCCTATTTATTTCCCTCTTTTTCCAGATATAACTGCTATAATGATTATGGTGTGTTTCCAGTTAATTACTATGTATTTGTAATGCACATACAGAATGATAACATGATCATTAAGGACACTGGCCCTGAAGCAAAGATATGAGTCTTTGCTCTACCACTTTACAGCTGTGTTAGCTTGGGAAAGTTCTTGAACCTCTTTGTGTCCGTTTTTGTATCTATAAATGGAGATGCATTAGATTGAGTTTTCCAAAAAGTATATTCTAAGATGACATTAGACACCCAGAGGATTTCTTGGGGGAACACTTGTGAGAGAAAAAGAGGATGAAATTTATTGTCTATTGCTGCATAACAAATTACCCCCTGGAAGTTAGTGGCTTAATGCAATATACATTTATTATCTCAGAGGTTTTATATGCCAGGAAACTGGGAGTGACCTAGCTGAATGCCTCTGCTTCAAGGTCCCTCAGAAGGCTGCGATCAAGATGTCACCAGAAGTCTTGTCTCTTCTGAAGCCTGGAGTGTGGAGGAGCTACCTCTCATTTCCCTTACATGGCTGTTGTGTGGATTCAGGACTTCATGGGCTATTGGACGGACAGCCTTAGTTCCTACTAGCTATTGTACAAAGTCCTTCCTCATTTTATTTTGCCACATGGGCCTCTTCAAAGAGCTGCTTGTAGCATTGCTGCTTTTCCTTGTGATTTTTTAATTCTTTTGACACAGAGTCTCTCTGTGTTGCCCAGGCTGGAGTGCAGTGTGTGTAATTTGTTATGCAGAAACAGACAATAAAGTTCACCTTCTTTTTCTCTCACAAGTGTTCCCCCAATAAATCGTTTGGGTGTCTAATGTCATCTTAGAATATCAGCTTACTGCAACTTTTGCCTCCTGTGTTCAAGCAATTCTCCTGTTTCAGCCTTCTAGGTAACTGGGATTACAGGTGTGCACCTGGATAATTTTTGTGTTTTTAGTGGAGACAGGGTTTCACCCTTTTGGCCAGGCTAGTCTTGAACTCCTGACCTCAACGGATCCACCTGCCTCTGCTTCCCAAAGTGCTGGGATTACAGGCATGAGCCACTGTGCCCAGCCCAACTTACCTCACAGTTAAGGAGAAAGCTAAGCGCTAGAGTGTGTTGAAGATAAAAACCACAGTGTTTTTGAAACTGACTCTCAGAAGTGGCATTCCACCTCTTTACTGCATTCTATTTATTAGAAGTAAGTCTCCAGCTAACACTCACTGGGAGGGTTACACAAGGATATGGTTACCAGGAGGTAGAGATTGTCTGCCGCAGAGCTAGTACATTCATGTTTACATGTGGGGGACTTTGGAAGACCTGGCAGCCAGTGACATATGTCTGATCCCTGTGAAGGGAAGAGGAAAGGAAGAAGAGTTTAATTGCACAGATTCAGATGCAGCGTAGTTTTAATAATATTTTAGCTAGGCTGATAGACCAAAGTCACCCATCAGAGGAGTATCCATATAACCAGAAGAGTCTTGCCTTTAGAGCCCTGCAATACTCAGTCATTGGTCAAAAGCAGCATGTGGAAAATATGGTCTTAGAGTGAAAGAAGTGATGGAGTCAGCGTACAGTAGCTGGGTGATCAGTTGATTACATGCCCAGCAGCAGATCTGAGTGGCACATCTTCATGGCTGCAAGAGGTAATAAAAGTATTATCTCCTTCAGAGGGCCAGGGAATTAAACAAGTAGGCTATTTGAAGGGCACATAGAATAGTGAGGTCACATAGAATATGAGCCCCATATACACTCTAGTTATTTATTACTACCTCAAAAATATAATGTTGCTTTTTTTAAGCATATCACTGTATATATGCTAAATACAAAAATATAGTATTACATTTTTAGCATATCACTGTATATAATGTCCTGCAGCTTGCTTTTATAATTCAGCATTATACTTTTGAGGCCTCAGATTGTTTGTTACATATTATTCTTTTGCAAATATTTTCTCCCAGTCTATCAGTTGTCTTCTCATCCTCTTGACATTGTCTTTTGCAGATCAGAAGTTTTTCACTTTACCAGTATGATCCTAGAGACAAAGCACAATCAAAGCAATGGCTACCAAAAGGGAGAAGTGGGCCCGTCAAAGCAGTAGTGGGTGGGTCAAGAGTGAAAGTCATGGCAACAGTTTATTTTTTTTAGTTGTTCAAGGCATTTTGCTTGTTGACATTCTGGAGGGCCAAAGAACTATAACATCTGCTTGTTATGAGGGGGTTTTGAGAAAGTTAGTCAAAGCTTTAGTGTAAAAATACCTGGGAAAGCTTTCTTTTGTTTTTTTTTTGTTTGTTTGTTTTTTGGAGACAGTTTTGCTCTGTCTCCTAGGCTGGAATGTAACCTCCACTTCCTGGATTCAAGCGATTTTCCTGCCTCAGCCTCCCAAGTTACTGGGATTATACGTACATGCCACCACGCCTGGCTACTTTTTGTATTTTTAGTAGAGATAGGGTTTCACCATATTGACCAGGCTGGTCTCGAACTCCTGACCTTGTGATTCACCCCCTCGGCCTCCCAAAGTGCTGGCATTACAGGCATAAGCCGCCATGCCTGGCCTTGGTAAAGCTTTCTAAATGTGTTTAAGGTATGTATGAGTTCATGTGTCTTGGGTACATATGCATTTTATTTACATGGTGTTATGTGTGAGTTGTCTCATTTTGTTTCTTGCTCTTTTCAGTCAGTACATATTATTGGGATAATCCATATTGTTATGCATTTATCTGGCTTTTTACCTCTAATTGTGATACTTCGAGTTAGGCATCTACTTTAGTTTGCTAATCTGGTTCTCCAGTGATGGATATCCGGATGACTTCTAACCACCTCCATCATCATCAGTACTGTAATGAATGGAGTGATACATGCCCTGTCATGGACCTGTGTGAGGATGTCTTTGGTATAAACACCCAAGAGAAGGGGGGAAATGGGGGAGGAATGGGGGGGGGTGGGGAGTTGGGGAGAGATAGCATGGGGAGAAATGCCAGATATAGGTGAAGGGGAGGAAGGCAGCAAATCACACTGCCATGTGTGTACCTATGCAACAATCTTGCATGTTCTTCACGTGTACCCCAAAACCTAAAATGCAATTTAAAAAAAAACACCCAAGAGGGAGACCACCAGGCCATATATTATACTTGTGGTTAATTTGAGCATTTCCATACTCCTCTTCAGAATGTACATGAACCTACCTCTCATACACAGTGCATAGTCCTACCATCTCTTCAAAATATTATCCAGCTTTCTCATTTTGCCAGTCTAATAGCTGCAAAGTGATATGTCATAGTTGTTTTAGTTTATTTTTCTTTAGTTTTCAATGAATTTAAATGGCTTGTATATGTTTGTTAACCTCCTGGGATTTCCCTGTTGTAAATTCCTTGTTCGTATTCTTTGCCCGTTTCTCTACTAGGATTAATTATTTCTCCTGTTCATTTGCAGGATTTCCTTGAAGATTCTAGATTAATTATTCTAGGTTACACCCTTGTTGAATTCGGCATTGCAGTTATCTTCTCCCAGTCTGCTATGTGTCTGTTAATGCTGCCCATTGTATTCTTTTTTAAGTAAAAATCTTTTAGTTTTTGTAATCAAATTTATCAATATTTTGCCTTATAAATCTTGCTTTTAAAATTTGATTTTTTCCCCCATTTTGAGGTTACAAGGATAGGTTTTTCTTCTACTAACTTTATAGTTTTCACCTTTTCCATTTAGGTTGTTAGTCCATCTGGAGTCCATATTTGTATACAATGCTAGGCATCCAGTTTTATATTTCTCCATTTAGCAAAGCACTTTTCCAACAATCTTTAGAAATAGTCTCTCTCTTTTGATTTTTTTAAAACCCCTAGAGATTTCTAGCATATTTTGCTGTCTGGTGGGCAAAATGCTCCTTTTTATTCTGCTTTACAAAAATTAGGACAAATTTTAAAAAGCAGATTACTGGAAAAATTGCAAAAAAAAATTAAAACAGTATATATTTTTAAATTTTAATTTAATTTTATTATGATTATTTTTTGAGATGGAGTCTCACTGTGTCACCCAGGCTGAATTGCAGTGGCTTGATCTCGGCTTGCTGCATCCTCCACCTCCCAGGTTCAAGAGATTCTCCTGCCTCAGCCTCCTGAGTAACTGGGACTATAGGCATGTGCCACCATACCCAGCTAATTTTTGTATTTTTAGTAGAGATGGGGTTTCACTATGTTGGCCAGGCTGGATTCGAACTCCTCCTAACCTCAAGTGATCTGCTCTCTTCAGGCTCCCAAAGTGCTGGAATTACAGGCATGAGCCGCTACACCTAGCCTAAAGCAGTATATTTTGAAATGTAAGATACACATACATAAAACAAAAATATAGTTTCACAAATTAAGGAAAACAACTGTGTAACCAAACTAGGTCAAAATAAATTATCACTAGTTCTCCAGTATTATTGCCAAATATAAACTTCTCCCTCCCTTCAAAGAGCCATTCATATGGTTTGAATAGTGATACTTTCTTTGCTTTCCTTTGCAGTTTTACTATCCATATATCAATTCCTAAATAATAGAAGTGCTATTTTTTTTTTTTTTTGCGGTCTCTATTATTTTATTAAATACAAAGCTGCATCAAGTTCCTAGAAGAGTAAAAGAAAATAAACACATCACATCACTGCCTGCTTTGGCAATTACCTTTATGGTCTTGGGAGCCCAGGCACCAATAGTTATTTCCAGCACAAACCAAAGCACACTCACCACATGCATAAACTCAAACGATACGTCTTCCCTAATTGCTCTGGGAACTCTTGCTGCTTGAAGAATGCATGAATTTCTAGATTATTCACCAGAAAGACAGAAGTTCATCCCCCAGATGGAAATTTCAGATTTTTCTTCTGGTTTGGTTGTTTCTCCATTTTTGTAGAGGTGGGGGGCACCTGCGGTCAGGCTGGTCTCGAACTCCTGACCTCAAGTGATCCCCGTCTCAGCCTCCCAAAGCCCTGGGATTACAGGCGTGAGTAGCCTCACCCAGCTCCCAGATTTTTCTACTTTACACTAAACAGCCAAACGAAGAACTGGAAACCTGTGGATGGTGTTCTTACGCCTCTTTCTGTGTGACAGTTTAACAGTCTATAAGACGAAGTCACACGAAGGCACACATGGGCACACCCATCCCTGCCTCAACGAATCCCTTCCGATCCTTCCCATAGTCTGTCTTTCTTCATCCTTCTATCCTCACCTATCTCTTTTTCTTGGTAACTTTCTCTTCACAAATCATGATATAGAGGACTTTTTCATTTTCCACAGGCCCTGAATTTACTTTTGTCATCTCTTTTTGTTTAAAGAGAGAGAGAGGGAGAGAGAGAGAAAAAAACTCCCCGCTTGTCCTGCTCCATCTCCCAGATCAGCTCAGATCTCCCAGGAACTCTTCAGGAAGGAGCTCAGCCTACATTTAGAGCTTAAAAGGAGCTAATAACCACTATGAAAATGGCACAGGAAGTCCTCACTGCCTCACAGCGCCCTTCCTTCCACGGTACTGTGTGGCCAAGAAGTACACTTCCGATGATTCTTTCCTGCTGGCTTCTGGTTTGATGATCCTTACGCTCTGGAATTCCTCTGTCAGTCTCCTCTGTAACTGACGGCTTTGACTTCCAGCCCATGTTTTACAAAGGAAGGTTCCCCCAGGGTGGAGGATGTCTGGGGTCATGCCCAGGAGGGACAGGCACAGGCTGATGAGCCTGTCGTGATCGAGGTCCCGGACCCCTGTGGCATTGGGCGCCATGTCGCTCAGAATCACATCTGCTCTCCCGCCAGGAAGCAGCTCTAGGATTCTCCGTGAGGTTCTTGGGTCAGTCACATCAGCAGGACACAGAAAAGTTGCTCCTTCCAGGGGGAATATGTGAAGAAGATCCACCCCAAGCACGAAGCCAACAGGAGAGCTGAGATCCCGCCATGGCTGGCCCTCGCGCCTGCAGCAAGCCGCCGGAAAATCTAGAAGTGCTATTTTTAACACTACCAAAATTGAATTATACAAATGTAGTCGATATTATATTTTTTAAGTGATCCATTTTGTTTTGGTTGCTTTAATTGTTTATTTTCATTGCAGTATGGTAGTCCATTGTTCCTTGGACCTTTATGCTTTCATGTAAATGGTAGCATAAATTTATTAAATTTCTCAAAAAAATCCAGCCATAATTTTAACTGCAGTTGTCCTAAATATATAGATTTATTTAGGGAAAATATCTACGTATCTATAAATATATTGTCCCAGCCAACTATGTAGAATTTATCTTCATTTACTCCATCACCTTCTATGTTTATAATTAGAGCCTAAAAGTGTTCTCTATAGAAGTCTTGTTGTCTTCGTTAAATTAATTCCTAGATACCTTATAGATGTGCTGTAGTTGTGAATGGTATCTTAATTTTTCTAATATTTGTAATCGTTTTTTGATGTGGATAAATAATTTTGATTTAAAAAAATATCATGTATGCAGTAACCATACTGAATCTATTTTGTTAGTTCTAATAATTTATCTATTGATTTTGTTATTTTTTGCAAGTATTTGTATTACCTAAAAGAATGACAGTTTTGTCTCATTTTATTTCTTTTTGTTTCCATTTGCTTTATCCAGGGTTTCTAGGACTGTTAAACAGCTAAAGGGCAACAACAAGTGTAGGCATGCTTTTCTTTCTTTTTTTTTGGGGGGGGGGATGGAGTCTTGCTTTGTCACCCAGGCTGGAGTGCAGTGACATGATCTTGGCTCACTGCAACCTCCTTCTCCCGGGTTCAGATTATTCTCTGCTTCAGCCTCCTGAATAGCTGGGATTACAGGTACCTGCCACCATGCTTGGCTAATTTTTGTATTTTTAGTAGAGATGGGGTTTCACCATCTTGGGCAGGCTGGTCTTGAACTACTGACCTCTTGATCCACCCACTTCAGCCTCTCAAAGTACTGGGATTACAGGCATGAACCACCTCTTTTCTTTCTTTTTTTGTTTTTTTAAGCTACGGGGTCTCACTGTGTTGCCCAGGCTGCTGTATTAGAGTGCAGTGGCACAATCACGGCTCACTGCAGCAGCTTCAACCTCCCAGGCTCAGCTATTAGACAGCTAATATTTTAGTTAGGTTTATAAGTAAAATAGGCCTATACTTTTTACATCCTTGAATCTTCCTTATCTCATTTTGAAATTAAGAACTAATTTAGCCTCACAAAATCAGCCATTCATCTTTCTCTCTTTGTGCCGGCCAATTGCCTGTTTGCTTTCGGCTCCATTTCTGTCCTTCCGTGTGCTCTGCCAGTATCTGGTTCATAGTAGAGAATTCATAAATATTTATTATGGGCCGGATGCAGTGGCACACACCTGTAATCCCAGCACTTTGGGAGGCTGAGGCGGGAGGATCACCTGAGGTCAGGAGTTTGAGACCAGCCTGGCCAACATGGCAAAACCCCATCTCTACTAAAAATACAAAAATTAGCCGGGAATGATGGCACACCTGTAATCTCACCTACTCGGGAGGCTGAGGCAGGACAATTGCTTGAACTTGGGAGGTGGAGGTTGCAGTGAGCTGAGATCATGCCATTGCACTCCAGTCAGGGCAACAAGAGGGAAACTGTGTATCAAAAAATATATATGTGTTATATGGAATGGGAATGCCTCAAATCAAAAGCGGGTCAAGCTCGAGTTGTTTGGAAAGTTGGCTGGCGTTTCACTGACATCACTCTTCTTGTCCTTGTTGCCTATTCATCTATCATCTGTCATCTTGCCTCCAGAGCACCAGCAAGAAAGGAAACTCATAGTTTCTGTGTATTGCCTTTTGGTTTTCTTGACTGTATCTTTTACACATCAGTAGTTTTTAATTATGATGAACCCCAATTAATCAATTTGTTTCTGTTTTGGTTTGTACCTTCCATGTGCTCTAAGAAATCTTTGTCTAACCCAAGATCACAAATATTTTTTTCTATGTTTTCTTCCAGAAGTTTTAGCTTTTACATTAATTCGAGTTAAAATTTTTTAATTTTAGTGTGTATGGGTTTTTTCATATAGAGATTCAATTATTCCAATGCTGTTTGTTAAAAAGGCCATGCTTCCTCAACTAAATGGCCTTGACATTTTTGTTGATAATCAATTGACCATATACATTTGGATGTATTTCTTTAGTTTTTATTCTGTTTTATTCCTCTGTATCTGTATGTCTCTCCCCATTTCAATATCATGCTCTCTTAATTACTGTAATATTATAGTAAGTCTTAAAAGCAGGTAGGGTAAACCCTTTCCCATTCTCCTTTAAGCCTAGGCTTTTATCAGTAAAAGTTGATTATTAGGTAATTTGGGAAATAAGCACCCTTCTCTCTATATAAGCCTCAAAACATCTCTGTTCCTTTTCCTATCACTGAGCTTCACTGAGTTCAACGAGGTTAGAAACAGATGAGGGGAGGGATGGTGACATTCCCATCCCTGTTAGTTGGCAGACCCAACTCGAAGCACAACCCCAATCTACCCAGCCAGTACCCTCCATGTGTCCACGTGATCTATTTCTGACTAATAACACATGATATTTCAGCTGTCACATCTGTCACACAAATACTTCCCTTATAAGAAAATCTTGGCAAGGAAGGGAGAATAGGTCAGTACAAATTCATCCCTACTATAGGACAGAATATTAAAATTTATATCTATTAATAGTAAATAGTGACATTTTCATCCTTGAGGACATATTTTATAACATTTCCCCTCACTGTGATTCTTATAAGAAATGCTACTAAAATGCTACATAAAAATGTGATTGATTACCAGGAATTCTATGGTAATGAATGATAGAGTTCAAGGGTATTGTACAAGGGTATGTCTAGCCCTACATAAGTATCATTTTACTACTACTACCAGTAATGACCTGAAAGTAGCAGTAATATAGTTCTGTACTGTTTATAAAAAAACAAAAATTCTTCATGTGGTGATAGTTTCAGAAAGCAGACCTGTAAGGCAGATACTGAACTATCACAACTGTTAGATCATAAAAACTCTTAAAATGATATTTCAAAAATTAAATCTAAGTTTCTCAAAGACATACGGCTGCATCACAGTGATTGCAGGTGAGGGCAAACACAGAGGTAGAATTTTTCCTGTGTGAGAATTAAAATCAGTGCTACTGCGCCCTACAGTCTTATAATTTCCAAATTAGTCAGTGTTCATTAACACACCCTACCAAATTGGGAATTCAGGATTAAACACAGACTTGATTATGTTTTTCTAAAAGATCCCCAGACCAGACTCTGATTGCCTGAAGCAACATGATCTTCTAGACAACAGCAACAAAAAGGTAACTTGGGTTTTCATTGGTGACTTGTGTGAGTTGGTGTGCTTTTTAAGGATTGCAGTGACGAATGAGTGTCTCGGGATGGTTTTGGAGTCTGACAACAGGAACTACAACCTTCTCAGAAAGGGCATGAAGCCTAGACAGCACTTTTATGGATGAGAACACCTTTCCCTGACAAACAGGTCACTGTTCTCCTACACGCCTTCCTTTGCCTTTTGCACATCCTTGCTACCTGTCCACCTCCCAACCCATGCCAGCAGTTTGGTCATTACCTTTGCAATCGGAAAGACACAGAGAGCCCATTGGACTTGTGCAAATGTATTTTAAATTTACATCTTCCAAAATGTAAAGCCCTTTGTTAGGAAAATTTTACAGATCAGAAATATTATTAGTATATCATTCTCTGGTGCTAATCCATGGTTTTTGGCTGGAAACTCCCATGCATTTCTCAGTTTGTATAATACAGAGGTTTAGAGTGTACTTTGCTCCTTTTGAAGCAAACTTCTGTTTTTAACAAGGAATTTCAAAATTCTTAGGCTAGCCTTTGGAAAGAGGGAGGAAAAGGAGTAACTACTTCCCATCTGTGATGGTTAATTTTGGATGTCAACTTAACAAGAATATGGGATACTCAGCTGGTAAAGCATTATTCATTCTCAATGCTTCAGTAGGCACTGAGCTTGTTTTTCCTCTGCTGAGAGGCAAACCCAAGTAGGTTTGCTTTTGATTAGAATGATAAGGCTACTCCAGGGGTGACTGTGAGGGTGTTTTCAGAATAGACTGGCATGTGAGTCAGTGGACTGAATAAGAGAAGATCCACCCTCAATGTGACCAGGCAGCATCCAATCAGCTGGGGATCCAGATGAACAAAAAGGTGGAGGAATGGGCTGGATGTGGTGAGAGGCTGAGGCGGGAGGATTATTTGAGCCAAGGAGTTGGAGGCTACCCTGGGCAACACAGTAAGACGCCAGTCTCTTTCTAAAAGAAGGGTTGGGGAAGAAAGGACCAATGCTTGCTCCCTCTCTTCCAGAGTTGGGATGCCCTTCTTCTCCTGTCTTCAGATGTTAAAATTTGAAGTTCTCTGGGACTCAAACTAACAGCCTCTCAGTCCTTCAGTCTCACACTGAGAGTTACATCACCTCTCTTGGTCCTAAGGCCCACCAGCTTACACTGAGCCATGATACCAGTTTCTCTGGTTTCCCAACTTGCAGACAGCCTGTTGTGAGACTTCTCAGCCTCCATAATCAAGCGAGCCAATTCCCTAATAACTCCCTTCTCATATACCTCTCTGTATGTGTCTGCTATCAGTTCTGTCTCTCCACAGAATCCTGACTAAAACCCCATCTGCAACTCCTTTCCCCTCATATAATTTTTTAAATAAGAGTTTTATTGAGATATAATTTACATATAATGAAATTTAGTCTTTTAAAGTGGGTGATTCAGTGATATTTAGTATATTTAGAGCTGTGTAACCATCACCACTATCTAATTTGAGAACATTTTTATCAACCTAAAAAGAAACCTTGTACCCATCTGCAGTCATTCCCTGTTTCCCACTCCCCTCAGTCCCTGGCAACGACTAGTCTGCTTTTTGACTATGAATTTGCCTGTTCTGGATGTTTTATATAAATGGAAGTTGTAGGCTTTTGTGACTGGCTTCTTTCATTAACGTATGTTTTCAAGATTTTTATCTGTGTTGTAGCATGTGTCAGTACTTCATTCCTGTTTATTGCTGAATAATATTCCATTGTCCGGATATAACACATTTTGTTTATGTAGTCATGAACTGATATACTTTAGATTGTTACCAATTTTTGGCTATTATGAATAATGCTATGAACATTTGTAAACATTTTTTACATGAACACGTTTTCGATTCTCTTGGTTATTCACCCATGACTTCAAAATTTTATTGGAATTAAACTGTTGTTTAAACAAAGTCAGATAGACTGTTTCACTCTCTAAGGGTGAATTCACATGTGATTTTTTCCATTTTACAGCACATAAAATATTTTAAGTTAATTGACTACTAACTTACTCTTAGAAGTTGGACCAAAAAATGGTGGACTGAAGAATTAAATGTTATAATACACTGTTTATAATGGAATTATGAATATAAAAATAATCTTGAATATCTTGAACAGAAGCCAGAAACACATTAAAAGACTGATATTCCATGGCCAAGTAGAATTTATTCCAGAAATGGAAATATGGCTTATAGCTTTAAAAAACTATGAATATAATTCACCATGTTAATAACTCACAAAAGAGAAACCATATGATCATCTTGATAGATGCCAAAAATGCATTTAATAAAATTTTGCATTCATTTTTAAAATTCATACTCATTGGTTATACCAAACATTCATTTTCTTTCTTTTTCCTTTTTTTTTTTTTTTTTTTTTTGAGATGGAGTTTCACTGTTGTTACCTAGGTTGGAGTGTAATGACTTGATTTTGGCTCACTGCTGTAATGACTTGATTTTGGCTCACTGCAACCTCACCTCCAGATTCAAACGCTTTTTCTGCCTCAGCTGGGATTGCAGGCATCTGCCACCATGCCCAGCTAATTATGCATTTTTAGTAGAGATGGAGTTTCACCATCTTGGTCAGGCTGGTCTCGAACTCCTGACCTCAGGTGGTCCACCCACCTCAGCCTCCCAAAGTGCTGGGATTGCAGGCATGAGCCACCAAGACCGGCCACTTTGGTGGTTTTTAAAAACTCATTAATGTCAGGAATAAAACAGAGGTGTCGCTAATATATTAAGTGAAGGAATCAACTAAGAGCTGGAGGTCACAAAGATTATTTTTTCAGGTGATTTTTGAACAATATATACAAAATTAATAGTCTGATTATACATAATAAAATTACCTAATTAGAAAACATATTGTAAGAAAACACACTAATTTATAATAGTGACTAAAATGTAACTTACATTAGAAAACCTTGACAAGAAGTGTTATGTAAAGAAAATGATCAGGGCTGGGCCTGGCGGCTCACTCCTGCAACCCCAGCACTTTGCGAGGCCAAGGCAGGTGGATCACTTGAGGTTAGGAGTCCAAGACCAGCCTGGCCAACATGATGAAACCTTGTCTCCACTGAAAATACAAAAATCAGTTGGGTGTGATGGCACATGCCTGTAGTTCCAACTACTCAAGAGGCTGAGACACAAGAATCTCTTGAACCCAGGAGTCGGAGGTTCCAGTGAGCCAAGATTGTGCTGTTGCAGTCCAGCCTGGGTGACAGAGATTCCATCTCAAAAAAAAAAAAAGAAAAGAAAAGAAAAGAAAATGATCAAATTCTATCTGTCTGATTCCAATACAATTCTGTCTGATTCCAAGTACAATTAATCACCATTGTGGATATATTTATACATATTCATTTATGTGGTAAAGGTAACATTTCAAAAAAAGTGGTAAAAATATTGATTATTCCATAAGTGTTTTGGACAACAGGTCAGTTATCTGGAAAAGATAAAAAAGTTGAAGATTTCAACTCCTGAGTAGACTTGTGGTTATCAGGGGCTGGCGGTGGGGTAGAGTGGGGAGTTCTTGGTCCAGGGATACAAAATTTCAGTTAGACTGGAGAAATAAATTCAAGCTATCTATTGTGCAACATGTAACTACAGCTACTAACAATGTATTTTATACTTGAAAATTGCTAAGAAAATAGATTTTAAGTGTTCTCACCACTTAATAATGATAAGTATGTGAGGTAATGCAAATTAGCTAGATTTAGCCATTTCACAAAGTATACATATTTCACAACATCAGGTTGTACACCATATATATATATATATATATATATATATATATATATATATATGTTTAGTTGTCAATTACAAAAAAAAAAAAAAAAGATTTCAACTCCTTACACACAAATGTCTTCTAGATGAATCGTGGATGCAAGTGTGACTGATGAAATGTCAGAAGTGTTAGAAGAAAAATAATGGGATATTTTCCCTTTAAGGGATGGCAAGCCTTTTAAAACAGTATCACCAAAATTCAGGAACCAAAAAGAGTAAGATTGATAACTTTGACTTTTTAAACTTCTGTGTTGCAAACAATCAGACAAAAAACAAACTCACAACTCACACTGCAAAGAAGGAAGAGAGAAAGAGGACAAATTGAGAAATATTTTTGCAGCATGCTCTATAACAAAGGGCTAAAAATAAAAAATATACATCCTATATGGAAGAACAAACAAAAGAAAGCTGACAAAAGACTATGGACAGACAATTTATGGAAAGAAGATATCCAAATGATCAATACATATATTAGATGCTCTCATTTATTAGGAATCAAAGACCAGTCAAACAATATTAAAACCATCATTGAAATATTATTTTTTGTCCAATTGTTAAATATTTTGAAAGATAGTAACATTCAGAGCTGGAGATGGTCTCAGGAAATGAATACTTTCATATCCTATTGGTGTAAATGTAGATTGGCATATTACTTCTAGAGGACAGTTTGGCAATATGCATAAAAATAACCCAAACCGCCACATACAGGAGTTAATCCAAAAGGAATAACTGAATACATGAGAACAGCTGGAACCATAAGGATACTCATTGTGGCTTTGTTCATAATAGCAGAAATTCCAAATGAGCCCAGATAATTAAGTAAATTATGGTACACACATTCAGTAGAATATGCTGCAGCCTATAAAAGAGAAAAGTAGCTCTGTGCTGATACATATGGAAAGATGTCTGGAACAAATGATGGACTGAAAAGAAGCATGTTTCAGAACAGCATGTGCAGTATGATTTCATTTATGTAAAATTATGTTTGTCTATAAATGTGCGTATTTGCATAGAGAAATGTTTAGAGGATATTCACCACACTGATACCAAGCTTTCTCTATGGTGACAAATTTTAGGTACACGTTTACATTCCTTTTTGTACTTTTCTGTTATGTGAGATTTTGTTTACATTGATCATGCATTTTATTTAAAAAACAATAAGTTGGTTTTAATATATGTGGCTCCTACATGTGGCTCCTTTCAACATGGCAGTGCATGTGTTAGCAGTCTGGCACAGACATGAGAGCGATGACCATGTCAACAGTATTTCTCCCCGAAAAGCACACTTAGTCAGTCCTAAAGGAAAATGTAAAAAAAAACTCGGTGGCCAGAAGAAATACTGGAAGGTACCTAGTACACTGGAAAAAAAGGTCGTTCATATAGAGTCAGATAACTCCATTCCCCAGAATGTGGCCTCAAAGAGTTCAGGTAGCATTCATTTTTTATTGTTTGTTTATTTATTTATTTAGAATAGAGAGAGTATTTTGCCATGTTGGTCAGGATAGTCTTGAACATGGTGAAACCTCGTCTCTACTAAAAATACAAAAATTAGCCAGGTGTGGTGGTACACTCCAGTAATCTCAGCTGCTTGGGAGGCTGAGGCAGGAGAATCGCTTGAACCCAGGAGGCAGAGGTTGCAGTGAGCCGAGACCGCACCACTGCACCAGCCTGGGCAACAGACAAGCAATCCTTCTATCTCAAACTCCCAAAGTGATGAAATTACAGGCATGAGCCACTGTGCCTGGCTTCATGTATCGCTTTGAAACATTCTACCACCAAAATATCACATTTATATTCAAAAATGACATTCAGTGTTCAGAAACTTAAATTTTTTGAATTTGCAGACATTCTTGTGGTGAAATATTAAAAGGTAGCACATCACAAGACCAGAAAAGGCATTATTGTAAAGCATCATTGACTCCCATGAAAAAAAATAAATCTGCAGCCATAAGCCAAAAAATAGTATTATGGCAAAGCCAAGTACATTGCACATTATTGCCAGAAACATATTTCTGGCAAAGAAACAAGAATTGGTAATTGAACTAACAAATATATTTCGAGAGGTTATTTTATGTTCCAGAGAAAATTGAATACCTTTAGAAAAAGATTTCATCTCATTTTCCCTGACCTGAAGCATGTCCGAACACTAACATCTGCTCGGTAAGATTTCCATAATATTGAATGCAATAAATAAGTTCTTTATATTTCTTATACATTTTTACATATGCTTACTTAGGAGGGTTTTTTTTTTTTTTTTTTGGAAAATGATGCCAACCGACATCCTCTAAAGAAAATTTTATCTTAAGTAAGTTTCCTTGAAACCATATAGAGTCAACAAAATTTTTTATTCTACTAAAACATGATTGAGAACTTTTAGACCCTGCCATCTTGAATTATATTTCTACCTGCAGCACTGTTAGCTTGGACAAATTTCTTTATTTCTAGATTCCGTCAGCCAAATTAAAAACATTTTTAAAAAGGGAGGAGGAGAGTGAATTTTTGTACTTCACAGGGAGTAGTAGGGTTATAATGAGATAATATTGATAATTTATTTTGATCAAAAAGAAAAAATACTATGAAGAAACTTATTGCATATTGATAACTAAAAGGAAAAATATAGTTCCCAATGGAAAACATGCATAAACTTAATTATTTTCAGTGTTTCATGTTCATAGATGAATCCTAGCTCAGTGCCTTGCCAAGGAAGATTGAAAAAAAAATTCAATTTTAGAAAGCTCAAAGTTCCCAAAGTCAGAGAAACTCACACAAAATCAAGCTTACTCCACTGTTCCAATTTGTTCAGCTTTATCCATCAGTCCATCACTAGCTTCTGGATTTTATTTTTTATCCAGTACTGTGCATAGGCCAATTTAGTATGAAAGTTACAATGCAGAACCACATATTTTAGAAAAGAGATTGAAAACAGAAAACTTGTTTAAAGTAGCCAAACAGCTCTCTACATTTTCTTTGTCATGGATGGAAGCACAAGGATTATCATGGGTTGCTAGTTTTTATTAGAATCTAAAGTCATTATTGTAAAGTTCTAATATTAACTTAGAACTTAAACGTTTTCCCCAGGGACCAGCTACATCCCTATTTTTAGCCCAAACTTTTGGTTTAATGCAATTTAGAATACCTATAACAATAACTTCTCTTTAGGACTTCCTTCTCAATTTTGACAGTTCCCTAGTCAAGCTCCAAAGGATGGTACAGTTGGTCTGGTGATTCTCAAAGAGGGCCCTGTTAGAAACTGGAGAGTCAAACCCCTCCATTCAGGATGGATGAGAGGAAAATAATTCAATATTATATTTGTATGTTTTTGGAGGAAACACTTTGATTTTTGTAATAAAACTATAGAAAGTAAAACTTTGAGGAAAAACTATGTATATATGTTGAAAATGATTAAGAAGCACTAGCAAATACTCATAATTACTGTAAAGGAAGGAGAATGAAAAAGAACTGGTCATTTAGCTGGAAGCTTAAGAAAATTTTTGGCCGGACATGGTGGCTCACGCCTATAATCCCAGCACTTTGTGAGGCCAAGGCAAGTGGATCACCTGAAGGCAGGAATTCAAGACCAGCCTGACCAACATGGCCAAACCCCCTCTCTACTAAAAACACAAAAATTAGCCAGGTGTGTTAGTGCATGCCTGTAATCTCAGCTACTTAGGAGGCTGTGGCAGGACAATCACGTGAACCCAGGAGGAAGAGGTTGCAGTGAGCCAAGACTGCACCACTGTACTCCAGCCTGGGTGACAGAGTGAGACTCTGCCTAAAAAGAAAAAAGAAAATTTTCTTGGTAAAAGAGGTGACAGAGGAACGAGTAGGATCATGCAGTACCCAGAGTGTTCCGTTCCAGTTTCCTCCTCCATTCCATACTTGTCTAGTTCATGAGCAAGCTGTGAATTTGGATGGCTTAATCTGTGACTTAATTAGCTTGATTAAAAGGCGAGTTAAGTTGAAATATTTGGCAATGAATTTCAGAACTGAAACAGATAAACAACACCCTTGCCAAGAGGCAATTTCAAAAGTTCATGGGTTTTGTTGATTGGGGCTAGAGGTGATTGAGAAAGTAAAGAGAGGGAGATTTGTTAATAAGGAGGGTGTAGGGGTGGGGAGCACTTAGTGACGAACAGAAAATTAAGAAAAAAATGTACTTGATTTTAAGTTTAAAAAGTACCACAGAATCACAAATAATAAATCATCGTAAAGTTAGATCTATGGTAATAAGCAGAAAATGCTGTTCACTATAATGCACAGGGATTTAACATTTTAAGATAACAAGTCCATTGCTGCCAGAAACTGGAATTACAAAATAATAATCAAAAGCATATATAATTTGGAAGCAAATAACATGGCAAACATGAACGTTTTCACATTTATACCCATCTGCTTCATAATAACTATGCTGAACTATTAGATAAGAAATACATTCTCGAGAGAACAAATAGGGACATTCCACCTGTATTCCATGGAGGAAGACTTATTTCAAGATTCAAGCAGGGCCACTTGTGGAAGGATACTGCTCCTGTCTTTTCTGGTTTTTCATGACCTTTCTCTTCAGGCAACGTGTTGCATTGGGTCCCATAATACGCAACTAGGTTTGTCTGGGCTGACTTATCTGGGTTAAAATATTTGATATAGTTCTCCATTTGCTATCCTTCCCAAAATGCTTTGTTAAAAGTTATCAATAGGTAGGTAAAATAGCTTAACACAGTGAAAACTCTAATTCAGAATAATTATCTGAAAGGCTCAAGTGAATTAAAGTCTGATTTACAAAGTTCTTTTTGATATCTACGAGTTTGTATTTTTAAGTTATCTTGGAATATGAGCTGATTCTTAGAAATTTCCAAGGGGAATTCCTTTTGGACCTATTCTAACAAACAGGTAAAATTCATTTTTAATTAGTTCATCATTCCACATGCAAATAAATGCTGCCATGGAATTTCAAGAGTCCCTGAAAGGACTTCCTAAGGAAAGTTAATAGTTCTCTCATGATTTTTTTTCTCATTTATTATTTATTTAGTAAACACTTTCTTTGAAAAAAGTACAAAGATAGTGATCCTACCCATGCTAGAATTATCTCAGCTTGTTAAATACTGTTTATTTAATGAGATTTTACTGAAATCTTCATCATTAGTTTTAACACACAAGAATGGTAATTGTATCATGTGTATAAACCTTGTGGAAAACATTCCAGATGTCAATTCCTTATGGTTTGATTTTAGCTATTTAAAGGACATTTATTTTAACATTAAACAGAATTCTGGAAAATTCTGTGGATTTTGTGTTGATTTGTCTAATGTATATTTATCTGTATCTTTTTCCTCATAAGCAACATCTTGGGAGATGGTATAGATAAAGGTAAGGATCCAAATTATCAGTTGAAAGTGACAGTGCAAACCAACCACAGAATACTAAGGTTGGAGGATGAAGCAGGCCACCCAGCAAAGTCCAGGCTGGGTCAGTGTACTTCTTTGTTTTCATGCTGCTGATAAAGACATACCCAAGGTTGACAATTTACAAAAGAAAGATGTTTAATGGACTTACAGTTCCATGTAGCTGGGGAGGCCTCACAATCATGACAGAAGGTGAAAGGCATGTCTCACATGATGGCAGACAAGAGAAGAGAGCTTGTGCAGGGAAACTCCCCTTTTTACAACCATCGTATCTTGTGAGATGTATTTACTATCATGAGAATAGCATGGGAAAGACCTGTCCCCATGACTCAATTACCTCCCACTGGGTCCCTCCCACAAGATGTGGGGATTCAAGATGAGATTTGGGTGGGAACACAGCGAAACCATATCATTCCACCTGTGGCCCCTCCCAAATCTCATGTCTTCACATTTCAAAACCAATCATGCCTTCCCAATAATCCCCGATGTCATAACTCATTGCATCATTAACTCCAAAGTCCACAGTCTGAAGTCTCATCTGAGACAAGGCAAGTCCTTTCCACCTATGAGCCTGTAAAATCAGAAGCAAGTTAGTTACTTCCTAGATACAGTGGGAGTGCAGGCATTGGGTAAATACAGCCATTCCAAATGGGAGAAATTGGCCAAAACAAAGAGGTTACAGGCCCCAACGCAAGTCCAAAATACAGTGGGGAAGTCCAATCTTAAAGCTCCAAAATGATTTCCTTTGACTCTATGTCTCATATCCAGGTCAAGCTGATGTAAGAGGTGGGCTCCCATGGCCTTGGGCAGCTCTGCCCCTATGGATTTGCAGGGTATATCCCCCCTCTGGCTGCTTTCACAGGCTGTCATTGAGTGTCTGAAGCTTTTCCAGGTGCGTGGTGCAAGCTGTCAGTGGATCTACCAATCTGAGATCTGGAGGATGGTGGCCTTCATCTCACAGCTCCGCTAGGCAGTGCCCCACTAGAGAATCTGTGTTGGGGATCCAACCTCACATTTTTTCTTCTGCAATGCCCTAGCAGAGGTTCTCCATGAGAGCCCTGTCCCTGCATCAAACTTCTGCCTGGGTATCCTGGAGTTTCCACACAACCTCTGAAATCTAGGTGGAGGTTCCCAAACCTCAATTCTTGACTGCTGTGCACTGACAGGCTCAACACCACATGGAAGCTGCCAAGCCTTGACGCTTGCACCCTCTGTAGCCATAGCCTGAGCTCTATATTGGCCCCTTTCCCCATGGCTGGAGTGGCTGGGATGCAGGGCACCAAGTCCCTACCCGCACACAGCACAGGGACCCTGAGCCTGGCCCACGCGACCACTTTTTCCTCCTAAACCTCCAGACCTGTGATGGGAGGTGAGACCTCTGAGATGCCCTAGAGACATTTACCCCATTGTCTTAGTGATTAACATTTGGCTCATTACTTATGTAAATTTCTGCAGCTAGCTTGAATTTCTCCTCAGAAAATGGGTTTTTCTTTTCTATCTCATTGTCAGACTGCACATTTTCTGAACTTTTATGCTGTGCTTCCCTTATAAAACTGAATGCCTTTAACAGCACCCAAGTCACCTCTTGAATGCTTTGTTGCTTATAAATTTCTTCTACCAGACACTCTAAATAATCTCTCTTGAGTTTAAAGTTCCACAAAAATCTGGGACAGGGGGAAAATGCCACCACTATCTTTGCTAAAACATAACAAGAGTCACCTTTGCTCCAGTTCCCAACGACTTCCTCATTGCCATCTGAGACCTCCTAAGCCTGAACCTTATTGTTCACATTACTATCAGCATTTTTGTCAAAGCCATTCCACAAGTCTCTAGAGGTTCCAAACTTCCCCACATTTTTCTGTCTTTTTCTAAGCCCTCCAAATTGTTCTGACCTCTGCCTGTTATCCAGTTCCAAAGTTGCTTCCACGTTTTCAAGTATCTTTTCAGTAATACATCACTCTTCTGGTACCAATTTAATGTATTAGTTCATTTTCACACTGCCGATAAAGATGTACCAGAGACTGGGCAATTTACAAAAGAAATATGTTTAATGGACTTACAGTTCCACCTGGCTGAGGAGTTCTCATAATCATGGCAGAAGGTGAAAGACACATCTAGCATCGTGGCAAATGAGAGAAAAGATCTCCTGCAGGAACTTCTCTTTTTACAACTATCGGATCTTGTGAGATTTTTTTTTTTTTTTTTTTTGAGACGGAGTTTCACTCTTGTTACCCAGGCTGGAGTGCAATGGCGTGATCTCGGCTCACCGCAACCTCCGCCTCTTGGGTTCAGGCAATTCTCCTGCCTCAGCCTCCTGAGTAGCTGGGATTACAGGCACGCGCCACCATGCCCAGCTAACTTTTTGTATTTTTTAGTAGAGACGGGGTTTCACCATGTTGACCAGGATGGTCTCGATCTCTCGACCTCGTGATCCACCCGCCTCGGCCTCCCAAAGTGCTGGGATTACAGGCTTGAGCCACCGCGCCCGGTGGATCTTGTGAGATTTATTCACTATCATGAGAACAGCATGGGAAAGACCTGCTTCTATGATTCAATTACCTCCCAGTAGGTCCCTCTCACAACACGTGGACTTCAGAATAAGATTTGGGTAGGGACACAGCCAAACCATAATAGTAGGATACCCTAGAAACCTATGAGTGTGAGAAGTAATGTCAAAGCCACTATACCAAAGTTGGGGGGTTTAAATGCAGCATAATTATGGCAATGGCTGACAAAGATATAATTAGTGACTGTTTCATTATTAACTTAAAGAAGATAAATGGGAAGAAATTAAGACAAAAAGAAGTGTTATAAAGACAAGATAGGTGGAAAAGGTCTTGGTCAAGATCCAGGCAAATGTCAGCCAAAGTTAAATTGAAGTCTGTATTGCATGCCAGAACAGCGATGAGTTCAACTGAAGTCTATATTGCATGCTAGAACAGAAATGAGTTCCCTTGAAGTTTATATTGTATGCTAGAACAGAGATGAATTCATTGGAAGACTGTATTGCATGCTAGAACAGAGGTAAGTTCAATTGAATTCCGTATTGCATACTAGAACAGAGATGAGTTGTAGGGGCGGAGGAACTTCCAGATCCTCAAATTTTCATTTACAAAGGAAAACTGAATCTCAGGGAGATGGAGTTACAGGCTCACCCCATGGCAGAAGTATGTCATTATTTTTCTTTTTCTGTCATCTCTATAATGGAAATCCTACCCATCTTTCAAAGATCAATTCAAAAGCCACCTCCTCATTACCCACTTGCCTGTTTTTCCTAACTAAAAATGACCTCTTTCACCTCTGAATATCTGCAAATGTTAGTAGTGTCTATATAACACTTTCTACTTATATTTTGGTCATTTGTATGTAATATCTTAACTCTTGTAGTCTTCAGACTGTATGTACCATGTATGTGACAACCATAAACTTTTGTTGATATGAATAAATGAATGGACAAGGGACAGTAGCTCACTTCTGTAATCACATCACTTTGGGAGGCCAAGGCAGGAGGCTCTTTTGAGCCCAGGAGTTTGAGTCTAGCCTGGGCAACATAGTGAGATCTTGTCTCTACAAATAATAAAAAATTAGCCAGGTGTGGTGGCATGTGCCTGGAGCCCTAGCTACTCAGGAGACTGAGGCAGGAGGATCGCTTGAGTCCAGGAGACAGAGGCTGCAGTGAGCTATGATGGCACCACTGCATTGCAGCCTGGGTGACAGAGTGACTCATTGTCTCAAAAATAAATAAATAAATTTAAAGATCATTTAATGGACAGATTTTCTAACCCTGTCTGAATTTAAAAGCAAAACCGTTTTATCTTGTTTTTCTTGGCTTACTATCCTGTTCCTGTTGCAGGATGCTTGAACTCAAAGAGAGAGGTTCACTGATGAGTATGCAGGCAGGGAGGACCTTCAACATAGCATGCCCTCTTGCTGGAGAGAAAAGAACAGGGAGAAAAAAATAAAATGTACCGTGTCCTCAACATTTTTTCTCTTTTTCAGTAAACGACCTTCATGAATTCTACTTGTTTTATTTCTCCCTATTCCTATGAAACCAGGAGGTAAGTTTTTTAGGGTTTCTCCTCAGAGCATTCTATTACCTCCATGCTATGATTCCAATAGATAAATAAATTCTAGGCACCTTTGGTAGACCAAAGGCTAGATGATGTCAGCTTCTCTCTGCTTTCTACTTTGAGTGACAGTCAGGTAGCAACAAATGCAACCCAAACATGGCTAGTGTGGTGTGGGGGTCACAGAACCAAACAAATTAGTCAGATATATGGCAGCTTACTGATCATTTCAAAGTAAGAAAGGATGGATTTAAAACTTTTTCTGTTATTATGGTGATGGTAAAAGAGAAGTCATTATGAAACTACATTAAAAGCAAAAAGATGGTTTATACCTAAAGGAGGAATTAACAGCTCGGAAATAGAGATGTTTTTTCCCTTGTCAGTGAGCTCTTGTGAATTTAGAAACCCCAAGGAATGAGTCACTGAAAATGTCCCAATAGATAACATATTGTTAATCTTTTTCTTCTCCTAGAAAATTCGATGTGAGACTAAAAATCTAAAATAAAGTCCACTGCCTATCAAGTATCTGAAGAAACTAATGGTAGAACAGTGATGAGATCAAAACAAAATAAAACAATCAGCTGATCCTGGAAAGCAAAGCAGATGGTCAAATTCTTAAGTACTTAAGGGCAGAGCTGTGTTTTATTTTATCTGTGAATTCCCTTAAGCACTCAGCAGCACAGAGTAGGTGCTTGGTCCATGTTTGCTGCATTGAAAGTGTTGAGCCATGCTTGGTATAGCAAAGGCAACCATGTCCCTATGTTAGTTATCTCTCATATCAAGCATTTCTGAGTCTCTGCAAATCTTTTCTGCTCTTTGTACTTCACAAATTGGTGACAGAAAAGCAGATGCCCTTAGTCTTTTGTACTATCTGTTCTAAGCCTGGGTTTCACAGTTACTTCTTTCCTTTTTTGTGTGTGTGCTAGTGAAAAAGTGATGACTTTTCTGGTAAATGATGTATGTCTCCACTGCCTCTAAAGATGCTACATCAAAAGACTTCCAGGACCCCAATTTTTCATGCCTAGCAACTATTATTTATTGGAATTGGGTCTCAGAGTTTAATAATTTCATTCCCAAATCTCTGGAGTACAGAGAGCTAGGCTGGGAGGGGAGGTCCACGTTGACTGAAATATCTGTCCCTCTTCTTCCCACTTATAGACTTGTTTTACATTAATGAACCAGACAGCTCTGTCTAAAGAGCCTATTGCTTTAAAAAAAAATTAAGTTTCTTGATCTCAAAAGCATGTACTTTATTGTTAAAAAGTGATTGCAGACAACTGTATGGAGTAAAAAGGGCGAGTGTTCCAATCCTTTGCCATCCTATCATTGAACCCTTTCACTAGAGGTCACCGATGATAACATCATGACCTTCAGAGATTCAGACAGATTACATCACTGCCAATGTTTGAAAAAAAATCTTAGATTCAAAATAATTCTGTCTGCGTGCCTTCCAATAGTTCACTTTACAGTTTTGATGAGACACTGGTCAGGTACTATAAAGGATATGAAGTTATTACTCCTAGTACATCCTGTGTGTGGTACAGACTGTCAAACGTACACCTTATATTATTCTTCATACATCCTGGATTCCTGGGGAGAGGGTGTATGATGTGGGCGTGTTTCGTGTGCTTGATATCTATAAATATACTCAGAGGCTGCTCAAAGCTGCTCACTGTTATTTCAGCACATTCACTATTCCCGGTTTTTACATACACCCGCACCCTCACAAAAAAGGAGTAAAACTGAATTTATTTCTGCTATCATGACCATAATTCCAGATAAATTGCTACAAAACTAGTCATCATTTTCTATGTGTACCTCACCCCAAAGAGGCAAAATTAACTTCTAGTTTTTCAGCAGCAATGTGTAGAACATTCTGTTTCTACTTATTTTCTTGACCTCCTTCAGGGATGACTTCTGAGATACTGACTTCTATTTATGCCACTACCTGCCTTCTGCAGTTTGACTCAGAGATCACCTTCTTTTAGCTGGTGACTCTGACTCCATTTTTCCACTGAAGCTTTTCCCTTTTCTTTCTCCAGGAATCCCAACCCACAAGTCTTCCACCCACTGCTGCCTGTACCTTCCCCTTGCAGTCTGCACTTATCTGGATGATGGGACCTTGACAGTGTTCGTGGCCCATCATGATCTGCCCCTATTCACCCAGCTGCTCTCACCTCCCACAGCTTTCTCATATGTAACATAGTAGTTAGGAGTGTAGATTCAGGAGCCAACATCTGGGTTCAAATCTTGGCTTTGTTACTTGTGAGTTATGAGTTACTTAACACTGTATGAACTTCATTTCCTCATCTGGAAAATGGGGATCTTTGTTCAGTTACCACATCACAGGGTTTTTATAAAGACAGTGAGTGGACTGTTGCAATAAAATGGCAACCCCAATGAATCATGCCCCCCTGAAACTATGCTCTGTGAAATCCTCTTTGACATTGATTTTGTTTTGGCCATGTAGCCTGCTTTGGCACAAGCAATTTGATATGTGCTTGCAAGTTGAGTTTTGTACTCATTGGCTTGCTGTGTTTTGGAACTCTACCACCACCTGAAAAAGCTTAGGGTAGCTTGCTGGATTCTGAGAGATGCTTGTCTCAACTGACTCCATTCCCCAAAGTCAACTGAGACATGTGAGGGGTGCATCTGGGACTAGCCAGGCCCAGCTAACTTGCCAAGTGATTGCAAATACACGAGTAATTCCAGCTATTATGGAGCAAAAAGATGGACTTTGCTGGCCCAAATTGCCAACTCACAGAACCTTGAGCTAATAAATGGTGGAGTCATTAAGTTTTGGAATGACTTGTTAACTGATAGAAAGACAAGTGAGTTTTTACTTGGCATAGGCAAAGTATTTAGAAAAGTGTCTGGCACATGGTATGTCAGTAGTTGTTTATCATTTATCACTAGCTTGAGTCATAGGGGTCATCCTGGCAACTCTGGAACAGGCTGAGCCTTCTTGCACTTCCATGCCTTTGCATATGATTAGTTTTAAAAATGTGTTCACTGACTGCCTACCTCCTACTTGTCCCTCAAGAAGGGAGGATATTTAAAATATTTAACAATTAGCATGGCATGGATACCATTAAGCAGAATCCGGTGTGTACCACCTGAATGTCAAGTCTGCCTTCCAGACTCAGATGAAGCATCACCATCATCTGTCACCTGGGTTATTATAATACCTCATCAGATTTCTCTGCTTCTCTTTCTTACATCTCTCCATCCTCACCCCATAGTTTGCTCTAAACACAGTTGTCCTTTTTCAAAGGAAACGATCCTTTAAAAACATAAGTCAGATCATATCACTACACAGAGAATCAAAGCTGCAGGGGTTCTTCGGTTCTCTCAGAGCAAAGTCTAAGGTCCATGCAGTGGTTCACAAGTCCTGCAAGGTCTGAGTCATCTACCTCTGTCCCTTACCTCTCTGATTTTCTTTACTTCTTTCACTCTGCTCCAGCCACACTGGCCTTCTTGTTCTTTCTCAAAAATCCTACCTTAGAGATTTTGTTCTAGCTGTTATTTCTGCTTGAAATGCTCATCCTAAAAGAGCAGACTTGCCTAACTACTTCACCTTTTCCAAGTCTTTGCTCAAATACTTCTCAATGAAACCTAAATCGACTATTAGTCTGCAACCTGCTCCCTAACGTTACCCTACACTCTCACTCCTCCTTTTACTCTATCACCTTCTGTATTAGTTAGGGACCCCCCAGAGAAGCAGAACCAGAAGGAGATATATCTATATATATCTATATAGATATAGATATATAGGTATATATATATAGATATATATATGAATATATATACACAGAAGGATGTGTGTGTGTGTGTGTGTGTGTGTGTACATATAGCCTTGCAAGGAACTGGCTTATGCGACTATGGGGGCTGGCTAGGCAAACCAAGATCTGCAGGGCAGGCTGTCAGAGAAAACAAACTGAACTCCCAAGCACAAGCGAAAGCTGCAGTCCATTGGCAGAATTATCTCTTTCTTTCTTTCTTTCTTTCTTTCTTTTTTTTTAAGGGAAACCACAGTTCTACTTGTAAGTTCTTTCACCTGACTGGATCAGGCCTATCTGGATTATCTAGGATAATAGTCATAGCAACACCTACATTGGTGTTTCAGTAAATAACTAAGGGCTATAGCTTGGCCAATTGGCACATAAAATTGGCCACCACATCTTCTAATATACTACATAATTTTCTAATTTCTTATATCTATCTTCTGTCTCCTTCACTAAAATATAAGTTCCATGAGTACTGGGGATGTTTTTGTTTGCGGGTACATTTCACAGTAAATATTCAATAGATGTTTGTTGAATTAAATAGAAACATTACATCCCCAGGAAGTCTTTTCTGACTACCCGCTGTCCCCAAAATAGACACCTGCCTACCCTAAGTTAGGCCACTCTTCTTTCTATCTCCTAGTTAGCTAAATCCATCCATTTTGATTAGACTAATCTAACCTCATTTCAAGAGATTAAATCAAACACCAGAAATAACCAAGCATCTTATGGTTTTATTTATTTAACTTACTTATCTCTTTGCTCCCATTAGCCTCCTATTTTGCCTCTATTCCTTTAGATTTCTTCTACTTCTTTCTTCTATTCTACTTCGAATCATTGGGGAAAATAAAAAGGAGGCGTATTATAATGAAATTTATAAAAAGAAGCTTTACACTAAAGGCAGTGTTGAGTTGTTTGATATCTCCACCTGCAGAAACAGTCTTTCAATTTAACAGCATGCCTCTATTTATTTTACCAGCATTTATTAAGCACCAAATATGTCAGACATTGTATAAAGTACTGAGACCCCAGAAAAGAAAATCATAGTCACTGCCTTCAACTTCTGTATAATCTTTAATGATCACTATCATATATTACCCATTATACAATTATTAATCTTATCAATTATTATTCATTAAATAAGCCTTTATTAATTATTAGTTCATTATTAGTATACGCAATGTTTGATACTTAAATTGGCTGTTGACATTGAAAAATTAGGCTGGGTGGGGTGGTTCATTCCTGTAATCCCAGCACTTTGGGAGGCCGAGGCTGGTGGATCACCTAAGGTCAGGAGTTCAAGACCAGCTGGTTTCACATGGTGAAACCCCATCTCTACTAAAAATACAAAAATTAGCTGAGTGTGGTGGTGGATGCCTGTAATCCCAGCTACTTGGGAGGTTGAGGCAGGAGAATTGCTTGAACACAGGAGGCAGAGGTTGCAGTGAGCTATTGCACTCTAGCCTGGGTGACAAGAGGCTAAAAAAAAAATTAAAATATTAGAATATTTTAGATAAAAATAAGAATTTCTAGCTTATCTTAAAATATGAAAAGATGTAGCAAAATGGCCTGCATTTTTACATAGCATAAGCAGCTCAGATTTGAGGCATGAGGTCTCCATTTCTAATTCACCATATTCACTACTACTATGTATTGCTTCTCAACATTAAGGTCAGATATCGGTTGATATTTATACCTGGCCTGGTTAGTTATTTAATTAACCACCTGGCCTCCTGCATGCATTTGGTTTGTGGATCCCTGGTCTAGTGTGCTGTATTTGATAATAACTGAACACTTTTTAACTCTGTAAAATAATTCTGCTTCTATGATATAATTTGATGTTTACAATAAATCTAAGATAAATCTAAACCACTCCAATTTTGCATTACCTTCTGTAAAAAAAGTGGCTCCAATTTTTACACAAGGTAATGCAAAATTAGAGTGGTTAATTTCCTGATTCGGAGTGTAGTGGTGGTTCTAGAATTTACATGTCCTCATTAGCTACCTTAAGTCTAAAGAGTATTGCAGAGGGATCTCATCCCCCTCCTCACTTTCCTCACTACAAGATTTTAGACTGAAATATGTCCAAGATTGGAAGGAGCAAAAAAAAAAAAAAAAAAAAAACACACACATAGTTAAACATAGTTAAATTTGGATTTTTTTTTTTTTTTTTTTTTTTTTTTTTTTTTTTTTGAGACAGAGTCTCAGTCTGTCTCACAGGCTGGAGTGCAATGGCACCATCTCTGCTCACTGCAACCTCCGCCTCCCAGGTTCCAGCGATTCTCCCGTGTTCCAGCAGTTCTCCCGCCTCAGCCTCCTGAGTAGCAGGGACTACAAATGCCTGCCACCACACCTGGCTAATAGTTTGTATTTTTAGTAGAGATGGGGTTTCACCATGTTAGCCAGGATAGTCTCGATCTCCTGACCTTATTATCTGCCCGCCTCAGCCTCCCAAAGTGCTGGGATTACAGGTGTGAGCCACCGCTTCAGGCTAAATTTGGAATTTTAACTACTACTTAAGACTGAGTTGTGGCTTTTTAGGACTAAGTGGCTGAAGGACATTTCATTATCTGAGAGTCATGGGCCGGTTGAATATTTCTTTTTAGGATAGAAAAAGATCACACCAATGAATACATGTGTAAAGGGACAATGGAAGCAAAAATTGAATTTTTCTATGCAATCAAAATGTGTCATATTTATTCAGCTTACCAATGACAAACAAGGTGAACACATACCACACACACAGACACTTTTTTTTCTTTTACATACATAGGCTCATACTATATACAGTATTTTTGTTGTTGTTGTTGTTCTTAAGACAGGGTCTCACTCTGCCATCAGGGCTGGCGTGCAGTGACATGATTACGGCTCATTGCAGCCTCGATCTCCCTGGGCTTAGGTGATCTTCGTAAGTCAGCCTCCTGAGTAGCTGGGACTACAGGGTGCATGGTACCACACCTGGCTAATATTTGTACTTTTTATAGAGACAAGGTTTCATCAAGTTGCCCAGGCTGGTAGTATTTTCTAACTTACTTTTTCCTTTCAACAATATGTCATCTTTTTATGACATTAAGTATTCTTATACTGTATCAATTTTGGTGGTCCCATAGTAGTTTACTATATGGTGGTTTTTTTATCCAGTAACCTGTGGGTCAATTTGGGTTTACAATGTATTATTATATCAATAAGTTGCACTAAATATTCTTGTAGCTGACTCATGTACATCTATGAATATTTTTTATTCTTCTTCTTCTTTTTCTTTGAGATAGAGTCTCACTCTGTTACCCAGGCTAGCATGCAGTGGGGCCATCTCAGCTCACTGCCACCTCCAACTCCCAGTTTAAAGCAATACTATTGCCTCTGCCTCCCAAAGAGCTGGGATCACAGGCATGTGCCACCATGCCTGGCTGATTTTTGTATTTTTTTTTTTTTTTTTTTTTTTTTTTTTGAGACAGAGTTTCGCTCGTTACCCAGGCTGGAGTGCAATGGCGCGATCTCGGCTCACCACAACCTCTGCCTCCTGGGTTCAGGCAATTCTCCTGCCTCAGCCTCCCGAGTAGCTGGGATTACAGGCATGCGCCACCATGCCCAGCTAATTTTTGTATTGTTAGTAGAGACGGGGTTTCACCATGTTGACTAGGATGGTCTCGATCTCTTGACCTCGTGATCCACCCGCCTCAGCCTCCCAAAGTGCTGGGATTACAGGCTTGAGCCACCGCGCCCGGCCTGATTTTTGTATTTTTAATAGAGACAGAGTTTTACCATGTTGGCCAGCTGGTCTTGAACTCCTGGCCTCAAGTGATCTGCCTGCCTTGGCCTCCCAAAGTGCTGGGATTATAGGTCTGAGCCACCATGTCTGGCCATATGATTATTTCTTTAGGATAAATTCCTAGAAGTGGAATTGCTGTGTCACAGGATACATCTATTTTTAAAATTTCGATGTACATGCAATGACTCCTTAATCAATGCCCTTCCTTCCTAAATCTCCTAGCTCCTAACCAGGTCTGACTACTTCAGTCAGATAAATCTCACTAAAATCATACTTGAATATTGTACTCCCTTGTTAAAAAGCCTCAGTGGTTTCTAGCTTATTAGATAAATTTAAGAGCTATGAGGAGGCCCTGGGAAGATATCTTGTCTTAACCCCTTCAATCTCACTTATTGCTCTTCAATTCCAGTTAGGGCTCACCTATAATTTCTGCCAGGTCCAATATTTCTGTTTTGTTTTTCTTCCCTACATGAGGAAGTTGCTCCCTTTTCTTCTCTGCTAATCTAAATCCTATATATTCCCTGAAGTCCAGATCAAAATATGCCTCTTCCAGAAAGTGTTTCTGGAATAATCCCACCCCCAAATTATCTTTGTACCCATAAATCATATTCCTCTGTAATTTTAGTATGTATATACTAAAATGTCTTCGGGGTGGGCAAGCTGTTTCTGGGCAGGTTATATTTTGAATCTGCCTCCACAGCAAACACACTGCTAAGTTCTGAATCTTGAAAAGTATTGTAAAATTGTACAATGAGGGCTGGGTACCGTGCCTCATGCCTGTAATCCCAGCACTTTGGGAGGCCAACGCAGGTGATTTACGAGGTCAGGAGTTAGAGATCAGCCTGGCCAACAGTGGTGAAGCTCTGTCTCTACTAAAAATACAAAAAAATTAGCAAGGCATGGTGGCGGGTGCTCATAATCCCAGCTGCTCTGGAGGCTGAGACAGGGGAATTGCTTGAACCCAGAGGCAGAGGTTGCAGTGAGCCAGGATTACGCCACTGCACTTCAGCCTGGATGACAGTGTGAGTCTCTGTCTCAAAAAAAAAAAATGTACAATGAGTTACTGAAGAAAGTTTTTGAATATTCTCTGAATGCCTTTAAAATTGGTTATATGCCAGTTTGAAATTAGGTAAATAGACTAAATGAGTTTTTAAAGAGTCTTCAGCCATATTTTTCTGAGTATAAATAATTTTCAGCTGGCCCCATGGAAGATACCTTCACTTACCAGCCAGGCACGTTGGCTCACACCTATAATCCCAGAACTTTTGGGAGGCTGAGGCGGGCAGATCACCTGAGGGCAGAAGTTTAAGACCAGCCTGATCCAACATGATGAAACCTCATTTCTATAAAAAATTCAAAAATTAGCCAGGTGTGGTGGCAGGCACCTGTAATCTCAGCTACTCGGGAGACTGAGGCAGGATAATTGCTTGAATTTGGGAGTTGGAGGTTGCAGTGAGCTGAGATTGCACAACTGCACTTCAGCCTGGGTGACACAGCAAGACTCCATCTAAAAAAAAAAAAAGAAACATACCTCCACTTACAAAAATTATTTGGTATAAATCTCTCAAAGATGATTTAATCACCACAATTACCAAAGCAGTTGTTGGTTGTCACATGATGGATGTTGAAAACCACGTGAGGTTCCATTGTATAAAGATATTTCTATTCGTAGCTTATGATATAAAACTGAACCAATGAATTTTAAAATTATCCTAGATACTGAACATTAAGACAAATTGATTCATTTAAAATACATAAATTACTTTAATTTCACCCACCCCAAAGTACGGCACTTCACTGTTCCAAAAATACTACACATTCAAATAAACTGTAATTATGAACACATATAGCTTCCCACAGTTAGAACTTTAAAAATGAATTGTGCCAAATAAAATGCATGTTGTTGCAATATTTAAATGTGCTTTAAAGTAAATCATTATTATAAGTAGGTATGTAATTACTATGGCTTTAGGAAGGTTTAACTGGGAACTAAAACACAAAAGAATAAAATTTCTGGAGCATTTGACCAAAATACAATGAACAGATACCCACCATAACTCAGCTCTCTAATCCCTCATTCCAGGTCTTCCTAGACAAGTTAACTGGAATGAAAAATGATAGAAAGAAGAAGTAAAAATTGTAACAAAGGATAAGAAAAAATAGAAACAGAGAATCTAGAAATATTAAGAACTTCAGGCAATGTAAAATCCATTTTTTTTTTTAAAAAAACTAATCTTTACTAAAGGAATAGTGGCTTTGAATCTTTCTTCCTAAGGATTAGATAAAAAATAAGATTTCCAAAAGAGCAAGTGTGTTTTGGTTAGAATGGAGGAGGAAGTTGTGGCACTAAGATGCAATGCAGTACCCACCTGACACTGTACTATTTAACCTAATGCATTAGTCAACCTTCTAATGTTCACATTTTTTTGTAAAATTTGTATCCTTTTAACTCCTGGATGTACTGGCAACTGGCAGCTGAGCTCTTCCTGCCTGGGTCTCCCACAGCTACAGCAAATTGGCAGTAAGTCTTCCTTAGCAGCTGCTAATGAGCTGAAGGTACCTACAGCATGATTCCACTTATGTGAAACAAATACACACCCACCTATTTCTATGTGTACCGCATATGTATATGACTACATAGAAAAATGTTTGAAAAGATACACTTAAAACTGTTAACATGTGCTACTTCTGTTGAGGAGATTAAGGGAAATATCAATGAGAACTTTCATTTTATGGTTTGAATTTTTACTATAAGAATGTAATCATTTTCTTCCCAGTGGGGGAAAAAAAAAGAATGTAATCGTGTATTATTTGCTTTAAAATATTTTAAAAATTAGCAATCAAGAAAGCAGCACTGGGATACTAGCCAATGTGCAGAGCAATGTGAAGAACAATATAGTTGACCACAGGCCGGGCGCGGTGGCTCAAACCTGTAATCCCAGCACTTTGGGAGGCCGAGGTGGGTGGATCACAAGGTCGAGAGATCGAGACCAACCTGGTCAACATGGTGAAACCCCGTCACCATTTTTGTAAAAATACAAAAAATTAGCTGGGCATGGTGGTGCGTGCCTATAATCCCAGCTACTCAGGAGGCTGAGGCAGGAGAATTGCCTGAACCCAGGAGGCGGAGGTTGCGGTGAGCCGAGATCGTGCCATTGCACTCCAGCCTGGGTAACAAGAGCAAAACTCCGTCTCAAAAAAAAAAAAAATATATATAGTTGACCACAGAAAGCTGCATTACCAGTTTCTTCAGGGGCCAATAACTTTATGAGAGTGAGTCTATCTTTGTACCAGGCACCCTTGATCTGGTTAAGCTACAACTTCCTGCTGGACATTTTACCGGGATATCTTGAGGTTACTGCAAACTCTGTAGGCCTAAAACCACACACATCATCATCTAACCCATGTGACTTTCTTATTTCTACCAGCTTTATCATATTTTTCAGGCTACTTAGTCTTCTTTGCCCCCCACCATATCAAATTAGTCACTGAGTCATGCTTATTCCACCATTGCCAATTGGCTTCTTTTCATTTATGCTAAAGTACACTGCTTCATGCTTTTATCATACCAGGGATAAACTTTTTTTTTTTTCTTTTGAGATGAAGTCTCATTCTGTTGCCAAGGCTGGAGTGCAGTGGCACCATATCTGCTCACTGCAACCTCTGCTTCCCAGGCTCAAGTGATTCTTATATTTCAGCCTCCTGAGTAGCTGGGATTACAGGCGTGTGCTACCACACTAGGCAAATTTTTCTATGTTTTCGTAGAGACAGGGTTTTACCATGTTGGCCAGGCTGGTCTTGAAATCTTGGCCTCAAGCGATCCGCCCACCTCAGCCTCCCAAATTGCTGAGGTTATAGGCCTGAGCCACTGTACACGGCCCACAGATAAACTCTTGTAATAGTTTGCCAACTAATTTTCCTGTTTCCAGTCTCTCCCAGCTGTCATCAATTTTGTAAAGCAATGCCAGATTAAAAATCTTATAAGTAGAATTTCTTTATTCTACAACCTGGACACACATGCATTCCTCCAATAATTGTCTGCTTACTCCACATAAAGCTTGAAAGGATTTATGCAGTCTGATCTTAACATTAACAGCTTAGCTTTATTTCTTAATATTCCATTCTTGGGGTTATTTGCCTGAAATCCTCCTTTACTATCCGCTGAACATATTCTCTTTTCCCACTATGTACTTTTCTCCTTCTCAAGTGCTCAAGTCAGAGTTTATCTTACTTGTGAAGACTCTGTTGTCTAGTATTTTTTGTTTAATTCATTTTATTTCATTAAAAAATTTTTTTTAGATGTAGTCTCACTCTGTCACCAGGCTGGAGTGCAGTGGCATCATCTTGGCTCACTATAACCTCTATCTCCTGGGTTCAAGCTATTCTCCTGCCTCAGCCTCCCAAGGAGCTGGGATTACAGGTGTCCAACATTATGCCTGGCTATATTTTTAATAGATACGGAGTTTCACCATGTTGGCCAGGCTGGTCTTGAACTCCTGACTTCAGGTGATTCATCTGCCTCAGCCTCCCAAAGTGCTGGAATTACAGGGGTGAGCCACTGCACCTGGCCTAGTTTATTTAGTCTGTCACCAGGCTAGAGTGCAGTGGCACAATCATAGCTCACTACAGTCTTGAACTCCTGGGTTCAAGCAGTTCTCCCACTTCAGCCTCACAAAGTGCTGGGATGATTAATTTTATTTAAAATTTGGATTTATTTTTATGACTGAAGTTGATTACAAGGATCTTACGGGGAGAATCCTTGTCCTAAGTTTCATATTATTCCTAACTACTGCCCCAGACTGACTCACCTATAATACTGTAATCAACAAAGAGGGTATTCAATAAATTTGTGGGCTGATTGACTGACTGAAATCAGATAAACTTTCTCTGTGTCTTCTTTATTTCTGGGGACCATTGTTTATATGCTTCCAAAAGTAAAAAAGAATAAATTTGATAGACTGATGTAGCATTTATCTGATGTAGCATTTAAAATACACATTGCCTGAATTTTGAGTTGGAATATGTGTTCCTGGAGGTAAACATTTTAGTTGGTGCCAGTTCATTCATTCAACAGTATTTGTTGAATACGTGCCAGGTGTTTTGCTAGGCCCTGGAGATACAGCAGCTCATGCCTCCATAGAGCTTACGTTCCAAAGGAGAGAACAGACAATACATGAAATAAATAAGTAAAACCCGGAGTTGTTCAAATTGTGATAAGTGCTCGGGGAAGAAACAAATCAGAAAAGAAGTTTAGGGAGTGGGGGAGTGCTAGTTGCAATTTAAAATAGGGTGGTCGGTATTTTCTGTATGTGACATAGAAAAAAAGTTGATATGTATATCTAAATATAACACCATCAAGATTGGCTTGAATCAGTTTGCCTCAGAAAATATGACTTGGAATATTTTTCTCATGATTTAATTTTAGTTGGCTTTTAACAAAGACTTCAAAATGGCAGCTCAAGTTCATTTTTAGTTCAATGAAGAATAGTTCTCATACATATGCAGCCTGGATTTAATTCTATTTCTTGGGTTGGATTATTACCAAGATCTTAACAAGGAAAATGAAGAAATATGGATGCCTCAGGAATTGACTAACCACTTATATCCTGCATTAAACATGCTTCTCTGCATCCAGAAGCTGACTAGTACCAGATTAAGAACTAGAAAGGATTTCTTGGCAAAGGACCCTTTCTTACAAAAATAATTCCAAGACTTGGGCTGAGCTCAAATTTTATGATTTATGTGGAAATTCAAGACTTATCTTTTTATATTACCATGTGAATAATTTGAACAAATAACACAAACTCTCTGAGGTATGGTCTCAAAAGGTCTAGAGTTTAAGAAGAATGTTTTTTTTTTTTATCTCCTATCCTCTGCATTGTCCCTTATCAAAGTAAAGCATTCATTTCACAGTATTATCCAGTAATACCTCTATTAATGAAAGACACATTTAAACATCACAACTTGTAAATAATATTGTGGTTAAAATAATATAGATGACATTGAAACGCATTCTAGGATGGAGAATAGGAGGAGGGTATAAAGATATTATTTAGCTCAAATAATACAAGTATGGGGTTACCCCATGTCTAAAAGCCATTTGTTTTAAAATGTAGTTCACTAATCATTCCACTGGCTGATGTCTAATCATTTCTAGGTTTTGATTAGGGATGAAGAGAGGACACTGGAGATCTGTAGGTGATGTGAAAGGTGAGAGAAGTATTGATGCTGACATAAAAAAAGAGAACAAAATGGGAAAAATGAGAACGCCAAAATAAACTTATTTCACAGTTTTGTTTAGGGTCTGTGCTA
Source organism: Saimiri boliviensis (assembly GCF_048565385.1). NCBI lineage: Eukaryota > Metazoa > Chordata > Mammalia > Primates > Cebidae > Saimiri > Saimiri boliviensis. The sequence goes on along the minus strand of NC_133451.1, from coordinate 123,804,083 downwards.
TTAACAGTCAGCTGTAATGGACAGGCAGAAGCTGTAGGGAGAAGTTTTTGTTTATGTGCCGATGCATAATTTGAGATAGAATGACAACAAGCTAATAATGCTTTGCATAATTTATCAAGAAGTTTTACATGCTTTTTCTTCCCCCCAGCATTGCTGACTGTGTAGAAAGATGTTCAGTCCTAGATAATTCTATAATGAGGTATTACATCACCAGACTACATAAATAGATACCATAAAGCTATATACAAGTAAAAATAGATTAAGTAAATTTCCTTTTCTTAAAAAAGCACAGAGAAACTGCTTACCTGATATACATTAGTGTGAAATCTATTTTTGGATACTTCCTGTACCAGTTCCAACAGATTTTCAATTAAACTTTGCAGCAAACAGTTTGCATTCATTTGTCCAGGAAGCTCAGATAGGATAATGGGGAAGTGTGCTGTGTTGGAAGTAAAGTTGGTATATTAAAGACTACAAAAACAGGGAGGCAAGCATTTGAAGAGTAAATTGGATTCATGGAAACAAAGGACTCCATCAATTATAGATTTTCTATTGATCTGGAGCCCAAGACTCCTATCACCCCATTTGACACCACAAAGCTTGTAATAAATATCTTAATGTATTGACAAATCCACTTGCTAAACAGCAAAGTATCACAAGAACATTTTGAAATGCTTCACATTATGCATAAGTTTCTTCTAAATCAAAATATTAAAAGCAAAACCCCTAATTTAAAATTAGTAAAGCAACTTAAACTAAGTCTTTAGGATAGAAAATGAGACTTTTTAGAAGGCCTTTATCTTCTTTAGTACCTAATTTTGAATGAGTGAATCTTTTCATACTTGCCATCTTTGCACTGGAAGGAATTACAAATATAGCATCTAACAGTTTTATATTCTTCAGTGAAGTTAAGTCTTTTCTTTACAGGAGCAATTCTCAGCTCCCAGATTCTTGCCATGAGAGGTGTTTGTGCCTGCCATGTCATGTCATTAGTTCTATTGCAACATCTGATTTCAGCTCAATCTAAGAGATTTTTGCCACCAGGTACTGTCACAGACTTGTTCATCTGCATGGTTCCATTTTCTTTACAAGTGATACATTTCTATTACATTAGCTTTAGATTAGGATTACTAATATGGTTAAGGAATTGTTCTATCTCAACGGTATAGCAGACAGATGGACTTTAGTAAGATCTCATCCCTCTGCCGAGGGTGTAAAGGGCTCAGCTAAAGAATGATGAAAAGGTGGGGGAGGTAATAACCTAAGCAAGGGGAGGTCAACACCATTGCATGTTCAGTCAGTCCTTACGTCAAGGGAAATGAAAAAGAAGAGTTTGGTGGCCTTGGATAGCTGCTCCTAATCCTTAGTGTCCTTTCCTTGAGAAGATAGTGAAACTGAGAGTCAAAGGAAGAAGTATTAAAAAGTTTCTTCCCCACTGTAGCGTTAGATTTGGGCTCAGCCTGTCAAGCATTTTTGTTTACTTTCTCTTGGGAGTGGAGAGACAAGGTTAAAGGTGGAGGCTATAACTGGCTGAGGTTACTTGGCCACATAAAGATGAAAATGGAAACGTTGGCCTTATAAATTGCTGCTGATCTTAGGCAGGTCTGCTTAGAAAGCCAAGAGTTCTGTCACTGGCTTTTCAGAAAACAACGAAGACTCAATGTGGATTAATATTTTCAAATTGCTTCAAGATCTTTAGTGGAGATAATGGATTAAATCTTAGCCTGATCTAGATTTCAGGGTCTGGGTTCTGCTCTTTCTCTTCTCTGCAGGGAATGGGGTCTGGAGCACAGATATGGATTAAGATTGTGGACTGTCTTCACATCTACTTGACGTGACCACACTGGGAGACTAGAGCTTGTGATGTGACATTTAACTCCAAGGAAGGCTGAATTGTATGTGGGTAATGTACTTTCTCAGTCTGCTTGTGAAGCCTACAAATGGGGGTGGTTGTGAAAAAAGAAAGGTTTGGGTTGACATTTAGCATGCTAGATGAGTCGGACCCCTTAAGCAGAGAGTTATGATAGACAAAACCAACCCAGAGGAGGATGTGAGAGGGGCTATGGTTTGAAGATATGTGCCAAGTTGTCAGATGAACACATCTTAATTTTTTAGTATTCATTTGTATACATATTTTGGGTGGGAAGATACAAAAGCAATAGAAAAGTCCACCTCCAATCCCCCCACCCCCTGCCTCAAAAGAGTTCCTGAAATGGCTGATGAGTCAGCCCTACTCACGGAGCTTGCATGCAGAAGGAAGCCAGGTCAAAGGTTTGGTAAAACCTAAGTTAGTATCTCCACTCTAGGACTTAACCCAGTTCCTTGCTGAGTCAGGTATGACTGATGGCCACAGAAATTTGCAGAAATAATAACAGCAACTAACATTTATTAAGTGCTTCCATTATACATTTATGTGCTATATACTTTATGTAAATTATTTCATTTAATTCTTAAAACAGCGTTGTAAAGTAGAAAGTTTTATTACGGCTCTGAACAGAACCATCATACAGAGAAGTTAGCTCATGCGAAAGCATACTAAGGTTTTTAAATTTTTTTTCTGGAACATTTCACTAGGCTACCAAGACACTTTACATAGATTTCTTTCTATTTTCCTGGCTGTTCCTTATCATCTCCCTTGCTGGGTCCTCCTCCTCTTCTTTTTTAATGTTGGAGTGCCCCAGGACTTACTTCTTGTTCCACTTCTTTTCTGTAGCTACATAATCTAGTTGATTTCAATACCATCTGTATGCTAACAACTTCCAAATTTATATCTACCCCAGATACATATATCTAATTGTCTACACCTATCTTCACATGAATGTTTAATAGACATCTCAAACTTACCTTATCTAAATCAGAGTTTACAAATACAATCTTCGTCCCGCACCCCCTTATTTGTTTCTTCTCTATCTCCTGAATCCCTGTAAAGGGCAACTCCATTCTCCCCAGAACTCTGAACAAAACCCTTAGGACCATCTTTCTTTTATACCCTAATCGATCAGCTGTTCCTGTGTTCTTTATCTTCTAAACAGATTCAGAACCTGACCATGTCTCTCAATCATTCAGACTCTAATCCAGGCCATCCTTACTTTTCATCCCAGCTAAGCTAATCTTGCTTGGTCTCTTGCCTCCCTCCTCATGTTGCCCATACAGCAGTCACCTTAAAAAAAAAAAAAAAAAAAAAAAAAAACAAAACTTTGTATTATGAACTTTTATTTATTTTCAGATGGAGTCTTGTTCTGTCGCCCAGGCTGCAGTGCAGTGGTGTGATTTCAGCTCATTGCAACCTCCACCTCCTGGGTTCAAGCGAGTCTCCTGCCTCAGCCTCCTGAGTAGCTGGGATTACAGGCGCCCACCACCATGCAGGACTAAATTTTGTATTTTTAGTAGAGACAGGATTTCGCCATGTTGGCCAGGCTGGTCTTGAACTCCTGACCCCAAGTGATCTGCCCGCGTCTGCCTTCCAAAAAGTGCTGGGATTACAGGCGAGAGCCACCGCGCCCAGCCTATTATGAACTTTTAAAACATATACATAAACACACATAAATAATGATCACCCCCCCCACCAAGAATTAACATTTTACAAATCTTCATCTATTCATTTCTTTTCACTTCTGCTTTTTCTGGGATATTTTCAAACAAATCCCAGAAAAGTCATCCTTTTAGTGATCAGATCAAGCTACTTACCACTTTCTAATTGCTTCTCATTTATTTAAAGCCAAGTCCTTTATCATGGCCTACAAGGCCTGGGTGATCTGTGATTATTCCCCGCCACACCCATTCCTGCCGCTGTCTTCCTGACTTCACTCTGTTTCATTAGAGGGTCTCCCACCCTCGCGGCCCCAGCCAGCATCACCTGGAGAGCTTGTTAAAGCACAGGCTGCCGGGACCCACCCCCAGTTTCTGGTTCAGTAGGTCTAAAGTGGAACTGGAGAGTTCATAGCTCTAACAAGTTCGCAGGTGCTACTGCTTCCAGCGGGCATATTTGGAGAACCACCAGCTGCATTGTTCTCCCTCCCGTTCCTCAACAAGGCAGGCAGGATCTTGCTTAGCAGTCTCCACGCTGCTCTTTCCTCCGCCCTGGGCATTTATTTGCATTACTCAAAGCCCACGTTATTCCATCTCTGTTTAACTCACACCTTTTGAGAGGCCTTCACTGACCACTCCTTCTAAAATCTCTTCCCCTCTCCTCATTCTCATGTTCCTTGCTGGCAAGCATCGCTTGTTTCTGCCACCCCGTCTAGATGGACAGCTCCACAAACAGTCTTGGTTTTGCTGTCGCATCCCCGGCACTAAAACCTTGCCTAGCAGGTGCTCACTTCACTTGTCCAAGGAATGGATAGCATACTGGAGGGAGACCCAGCTTCTTGCTTGGGACACTGGACAGGCAAATCATTTCTTCTCGCCTCAGTTCCACCATCTGTAAGGGAACTGGTTGGTGATGCCTACCCTTCCCATCTCCCTGGGTATAGGCGCAAATGAAAAGAATAACGTGTACAGACGCCCGCGAAGCAGAGCAGTAAGTGGATACCGAGCGTTATTACGCCGTGCGTTCGGCCGCCCTTTCTCTGCACCGAGAACCCCCTCGGCTCCCATTTTCCAGCGCCCCCGTCCCGGTGATCCACAGACCCGCTGTGGGCGGCCGCCGCCCGCGTCCCGGCCTGCGGGCCCGCGTCTGGGCACGCCCGCCCCGCTCCCGGCTGGCGCCCGCCCGCCTACAGAAACGGCAGCGGCGGCAGCGGCGGCGGCGGCGGCAGCAGCAGGAGGAAGAGGAGGCGCCGAGGGAGGGGTCTTCGGCCGCCGCGGGAGGCCGCATAGCCGTCCCGTCACGGCGTCAGCGCCGGCCGGGGCCGAACCCGGAAGTGGCCGAGCCCGCGCGCCCGCCCGTCCCGCCGCCGCCGCAGCCGCCGCCGCCGCCCCGCACTCGGGCGAGCGCGGGAGCAGCGCAGTAGACGGAGCGCGCCCGGCCGAGCGGGCCATGGCCGCGGGGGCCGCCGCCGCAGGTGGTGGCGCGCGCTGAGGCGAGCGCGGCGCCCCCTCCGGGGCGGGCGGATGGAACGCGGCTTGGCGGGCGGGCAGTGCCGGCGTCCGCGGCTGGAATGGTGCTGGCGGCGGCGGTCGGTGCCTGCGTTCTGAAGCCCGAGAGGAGCCACAATGGAGACGCCGCCGCTGCCTCCCGCGTGAGTGAGCTGGCGGGCGGGCGGGCTGTGCCGCTGCGGATAAGCGCGCCGCTGCGGCGCGTGTCGCCGGCCGCGGGCGCAGCTTGGGGTACGGCCGCCCCGAGCCGCCGGGGCCGGCGGGAGGTGGGAGATGCGGGGCGTGACGAGGCGCGGTGCCCGCAGTCCAAAGCGGACGCGCACGGAAACTCAGCTTCGCCAGGCGGTGACTTAAAACGCTGCTCAGGATTTCTAGGGAAGGGTCTTCCCCATGCCAGGCGGATAGAAGATTCGGGGTGGGGCTGTGCATGGGGGGCCCTGCCGGTCCTGTGTGTACCTCCCTGAAATGCATGGGCAGCCGGTGCCCAGCTTGCCCACCCCTTTCTAGGGGATCAAGCTAGGATGCACGGAGTCCGTTGAAGAAAGGAAACTGGAAAGTACCAGTCGCCTGCTGTCTAAATGAATTGATCTTAGGTTGCTTGATTCCCCGAATTTCTAACAAAATTAATATCTGAGGAGCTTTTACATCACTCTAAAATGAGCGGCGGCCGTTCAGGGCATGTGACCTCTTTTACCTGGCACGCAGAACGTTTTATCCAGAAATCAGAGCATCTTCTGTTTCCTTAGTACCTCGGGCAAATTAGTAGCGTATCGACCTGCCAGGCACAGGTGTCTTTTTTCTTTGGTACTCTGGTACATTCAAGATGACTGGCAACAGAATTATTTTCTAGAAATAATAGCTGAAACATGTAGAAGACGTTATTGCATTATTCAGAACAAGGTTTTGTTGTGTTTTTTTTTTTTTAATTTTAGTTTTAAAAACATCTTGGTAAAAGTGGACTGTAAATACCCAGGAGTTTTGAAAATTTCAATTTTGGTTCCCTCTTCTCTTAGGAAGGAATAAGAGTCCTTTGAATCTGACTTTTTAATCCGGAGACAAACCTAATCCTGAAGAACGGTGTACCTTTTCATGAGAGCTTATTCATGGAGGCTTGTCGTTCTCCGGTTAGATTTGGCAAGCTTCAACTCCATGGCAATTGTACCACACCAGCCTCTTGTGGTTATTTGGCAGAATTCCAGCCAAAATAAGAATATTTGGCTTGGGTTGAATAATTTTTTGATGTTCAGCCCTTTTGGGAGAGCTAATGGGATTCTGGAACGACAATTTCTAAAGGTGTGTTTCAGAATGTTTAGCTTGAGTGAACAGGTCCTGGAAATGTAGGGGTAGATGATAAGACTCGTGGATTGGCCCTCTTGGGCTGACGGAAGCAAGGGCTTAGCCACCTCTCGATAGCTGTGACTTTGAGGGCTCTGAGATTTAGTCATGTTCTTCAGCAGGCTGGAAGAAGGCACTTGAACCCCTAGGAAATATGATGGTGAATGGTTAACATCAGTAGAATGAACACATGGGGGTCTGCCCAGGCTCAGAAGCACTTGAGGCAGGATATGCTAGCTGTATTTAGACGACACATGGTATGTAATATGTAACATGTAGGCATGTTATCTGTAATAAACCTGCCTTCTATATATTAGTTCTTGCAGTTCCTTTTGACTTTTGGAACAGAGAGAACTGAAGGAAAGAACAAGGGAATCTTCGAATGCAGATGAAAAGAAGGATGTGGAAAAAGCAGGCAGGCTCTGGTGGAAAGGGATAGAGACGCAGACTATTTAAATTGAAATAATAAGAAATGAAATTGTTGTATGCATGCAAACACAAACTGACTCTAGGGTAGATCAGCTAATCGTAATTTTGAAGACCAGCACCATTTTTTTGGTATTGAGATTCCATCAATAGTGCTGGAACGATGAGAGGCTGAGATAATAATGGAAAACTTGGAATGCCAGCATGGATGGAAGAATTGTTAAAACTCCTTTTAATCATGGGTGGCTAAAGTTGGTGAGACTTTTCTATTGGTTCTATTTAATTATGAATACAAATGGGTTTTTATTTTCATTTGGTTCTATCCAGGATTAACCCTAATTCTAAAACTCATTATTTGCCTTTTTGTGGATCAGAATTCGATTTTTTCCTTGCCACCCCTTGGCCTGTTTGCCTCTACTCCTGTTAACACCCCTCCACTATGGATCACGTGTGCTAGATTTGAGACATACAGGCAGTGTCTTTAGGAAGGAACTTTACTGGGCCTCACTGCCAGAGCTGGCCTAGGACAGAGGCCAGTGGAAACTATTAGGAAGACTCAGCTTTTCATAAAGTTAGATTTTTAGCCTAAGCTTTAAGGCAAAGAAAGATGTTTGACCTGGACTTAAAGTACCTTAGATGGTGTGGTTGGAAGCAGGGCCCCAGATTATCTTTGGGTTAAGTGTCTGTTTATTAATTCATTCAATCTGCAGATATTTGAATGCCTGTCTCTGCCTGGCACTGTGCGTGGTGCTTTTGCTTATGCTTCTCTTTTAACGTCAAGATTTGCATTGCTCTCAGATCCCACCTCGTACTCCATTGGCCTGTTGGCACATTGTCTTGGAGGGCTATCAGGCAACTGTACCCACCTTCCTGTTTCCTTCAGGATGGACTCCTTGGAATTAGCTTTTGATCTCTTGTGCTTTTTCTGTTCCTTGCCTTTGACTTCTCATCTTTTTAAATTCTCATATAATTAAAAAGTGTCATTGGATTATGTATTTCTGCTTATTGTTTTTTGCAACCTTGAGTCTGTGGCATTTAGATTCTGTTGCATTTTGGGGTTTGGGTGATACTGAGACTGTGTTACATTTGCTTCTGCTCAAACCTTAAAGATGTGTACTGAAAAATTAGACGTAGATTAGTAAAGGAATTTCAGGTAGTAAATTGACAGATGCATTTTAGATGTAGATTAGTAAAGGAATTTCAGATGGTAAACTGAGATGTGCAAAAGGAAATGTAAATTGACCAGCCTGACCTCAGGAATGTATTTGACAGTCTGGCTTTTATAGTTATTTGTGTAAAGATTTTCACAGTAAGTTGAAGGAAGACTGTAAGGTATAGGCCTGAATGCATCCCTTCGATCTTCTCTTACTGATCAGTTTTCTTAGCACTTGTTTTCTTTACTGGCTCCATTTTCACAAGTTGGCTTACTCTCTATAAGCCTTGATTTTTTTTTAACAAAACGAAGCAAACATCCCTCGGATATAACCATACCCTTTTTTCAATTGATGATTCCACATCACTAGAGATTTGTCATCAGAGGTGTTCATGCATAGGCAGACAAACAACTTGTTGACTGTGTTCTAAGGCATTTAGGCAGCAGAAGATTGGTTGGATTAGAACAGAGGTTCTCACATTTTTGAATTTCACTGACCTGTAAAATTAAAAAAAAAAAAAAAATGTCTAGCAGAGAATTGCTGAGTTTTTTGTTTTGCCAAGTAAAATAGTTATCTATGAAACAACAATGATCAACTATCACCATCTTTTTATGACAGAAAAAAACATTTTAACATCCTTCTTCAAATATAAGGATGTAATCTGACTAAATTTTTTAAATTAAAAGAATTTAGCTTTATGAAAACTTATTACATTGTCCTCATTTTGTCATAGAGCAGTAAAAAGTTCAGTGAAGCCTGACATTTGCAGTCCACTGAACCAGATGATCTTTAATGTTCTTTCTAAGATTCAATTGCTATGAATTTGGAACCTTGCTACGGGTTACCCCAGTATTCATTTGTTTGTCTGTTATAGGGCATTGGTGTGTATTCTTATTTTTGTTTAATTAAATGTACATTGGGCATCTCTCATATCACAGGAGAATCTCCCCAGTGATAAAGATGTTTAAAATATTTAGGAGAATAATGGCATACAAACAAATTAATGGTGAAGAAGACGTGGATCAATGTGTGTTGAAGGAGGTGTTGCATATAGGGACAACTTTGAAGTGCATTTGGGAACTTGAGAAGTGAATTCTGGAAATGGGTAGCATTTATGTAGTAGTTTAAAAAATTTCTGATACTGGGAAATCACTCTACCTACTCCCTGCAAAATGCCCCAAATCTTTTGTTTCTGATGCACATGGTAGGCATTCAATAAATATTAAGTAAATGTGCTTTTCGGAAGATGACTGTAAATTTACTCATCTATGGCTGTTATGGATTTACACTAGGAGTACTTATGAAAACCATTGAACTTCTTTCTTAAGATCAGGCAGGTTTTTTCAAGATGATCCAGAGAAGGAAATACATTTTCAATTGCATTTCTGTAGTGCTCTACCAAATCCAAATGCATTTACTGTTTATAATGAGGCAGTTTGAGATTTTAATTTATATTTATTGAGTGCCTATTATGGCCAGATTTTGGGTATTTTTCAGAAAACAAAGTTCCTTTTCCTATGATTAAAAGTAATAGCAAGTGAATATGTAATATTGTTAGTAGTAAGTACAATAAATAAAAATGAAGCAGGATAAAAGGGTAGAGAATAATAAGAATAATAGTTCAACTAGGATCAGTGTGTCTTTGACGAGGTGATATTTTAGCACAATCCAGAGGGGGAATGGCGTTCCTGGTGGAGAGAATAGCAAGCGGAAAGGCATTCTTGAATTCTCCTGATGAGATAATTGCTGCAGTGAGTGGGTCAGTATAGTTTTTGTGTGTTATGCACTGTACTTTCTTACATTTCAGATATTGGCATTTGCTAAAATATTTCTTTAATCAGTTCCATTCCCTGATTTTACCTTGAAAAACAATCCCTGCATTTTATGACAGCACTTTTTCTTGTTTTCCTTCTCTGGTTTTTAGGTTGCTAAATGTTATTTGCATACTTTATAACTTTATTTCAATCTTGTCAACAATATTATATTGATAGGTGTCTTATTTGTCATCTGAAGAAGTAGAGTTTAAGTTACTTTCTCAAGCTCATCAAGTATTAGAAAAACTGGGATTCTAATCTCACTGTTGAATCACTTTTTTCTGTCTTGCATGGCTTCTCTTCTGTCACTGTTTGTGGGCAGTATTTCCTCACAGAAGTAGGCCTCGGCCAGTTCTTTTCAATCAGCTGTTAATCTCTAAGTTATAGCTCCATTTATATCTTAAGTCTGGGCTTTAGGTCTGTACTTTGGTGTGGAATTTTGAACTTCTCACGTCTCTACTCTTAGCTCATACCTCTAAACTCAACATATCCAAAACAGATGTTTGTTCACAAACTGACTTCTTTTTATAACATTTCCACTTATTCAGTGGGATAACCATTCTTCTGGTCCCTGATAACCAAAACATTGGAATAGTCTTTGATTTCTCTCTCTTTCTTCATCTCCCATATCTTATCAGTCCCTAGGAACTGTAGTCCTGGTTTCAAGTGTCTATTCTGGCTGCTACTTTTTTGATGAATAGATTTCATTACTTGACACCTGAATTTTTTCACTGGTCTCATGTTGAGCTCTGTGTATTCTCTCCTCACTCTTCAGTCCACATACTGTTTTAAGTCTCCAACATCTTAGTCTTGTGAAGTGACTTATCAAAACCAGAGACTCAGGCAGGCACAGCCTTCCGTCATGTCCAAGATCATCATGTGCTTTTAAATTCCGCCGTGTCCACAAGCCAGGATTCTCCAGCCTTTTCCTATGCTTCTCTCCTTCTCTCCCCAGTTGCAACCTGAGTTCCTCCAAGGTCCCATTGGAGCTTCGTCTCCTTCACAGTCTTTCCTCTTTACTCCAACTCACTCCAGCTCATCGTTACATTCCTATAGTGTTGGTCACAGCACCTGTGTACTGACTTGTCCCATTCCTTGGTGGTTTCCCATGTATCTTCCCATTTAGATGGTAACTGGAGGAAGATCTCAGTTCAGCCTTTCTAATGTTTCTCACCCTTCTTAGTACAAAGGCATGCAGTGGGCATCTAGGGAGCACTTAAAACAAATACTTAATTTATTAACTTTGGCCATTTTGAGTATTGCTATTATTTGAATTGAATGTTGCAATTAAAAATGAAGGACCATAAGAGCCACAAAAATATATTTGCATATTCAGTTTAGCACCTAAACTCAACAATTTTCTTCTAAACTTTGTTTATATTCATATGGTGCCTAGTCCCTATAAAGCTCCCTAAGATAAGTAGGAAAGATATTATTATTTTTGACTTTCATATTACATTTCACATCAGACATATTTGTGAAATAAATTTTATGAGTAGTCTGAAGCCCAGAGAGGCTAATGACTAATCCAAGGTTGCTTGTTTAGTACTTGGCATAGACAGAACTACAATTTAGGGCTTCCTTCTGATGCTGGTCCTCACCTAGTACCTCTTCATTCAAGTGCTAGAAAATATAGCCCAGTCAACTGAATTGCCGAGTCATATTGCCTCCCCCTTACCAATCAAGTGATGGCAATACTAGGAAGAGGGGCAAAAGAAACGGCAGAAATATAAGTGATAAAAGAAATGGAAATGTTTGAAATGTATTATCAACCTCCTTTTCCCTATTTTAGCACCTCACAAATATCCCACTCTGACAATGCTTTGTTAGTTGTTTACAAAGTATTCCTTAGGAGATTGATCTTGCATAAGACATGCTTTTGCCCTGGTCCCTTAGAGACAAAAAGTGCCTGATTGTGTTCTGTTTGTCATGTAGGTGGGAGGGAAAGAGGGAGAGAAAGCTGAGTTGAACTAAAGCAGAGCTTTTTACAGCTCTATTGTTCTACTATCAGAGAGCAATTATACTCCAACTTCCATCAACCTCTCCACCTCAGACATCCCAACCTCCTCCTCCTGCCAGTGCTTCCCCACACGCTTAACATAAAGCCGCACGACCGAGTTCTGCAGGGAGAAAAAGGGTGCTATTGAATATTTCCCTCTGCCCTTCAGTGAGTTCAGGGCACTGGTTTTTAACTGCTAATATATTTTAGTAAAGTTTGGCAATTCACACTTTTCTAGATGTTTCCTTTTCAGCTCTAGAAAATTGGAAAAATAATTTTTAACAATACATATATATTTAAAGTATTCAGTGGCATTATTATGATACTGTCTGAAAGGTATTCTGTGACTTGATGCAGGATCGGAAGTTTTTTTTTCTTGGATAAATAAGTAATAAAAAAGAAAAAAATAGAAGTTTTTATCTCACAAGATGCTTCATATTCAGTTCTAAGGGTCTACATACTGAAGACCTAATCCAAGTTCTTACCTGTCAATAGGGCAGATGTTAACATTTTTAAGAAGCTGTATTTATTTGGTAATATGAGCATATATTTGTAGATTAGTTAATCTACTGGTTCTATACCTAATAAAACTTTAAATTCCAGACACTTGAAAATTTGCAGTGTGTCTCTTTGCCTTAGCTAATTGCAAAAATTGAAATTACAACCCTCCCATAGACCCAAATGTGTTTCCAGTTGAGAATGTCTTCTACCTTCACAGCCTCCAAGTAATATAGTGGTTATTTGTTTGAAGGATGTGAGAGTATTTTGTTGAGAAACTATAGAATGATGTAACAAATTTTAGTTAAAATATTAGTTATGGTTGACTCTCTACTTCTGATATCCTGGATTTGTCTATGAGGGCAATGCTAATAAGATGCCTGCTTCTGAATGCAAATGTAGCTGGGAAGACAGAAGAGAAATAGAAGAAATAATATAAATTAATGGAGAAACCTCAAAACAGTACAGCATGGATGTTGACTTTGAAAACAACAGCTGCTGATGCGAACTTGGCAGACATTTGTGAGTAATAGTGGGTGACTCATTGCAAGCAGAGGAGTCTTGTACCTTTTGAGGTGAACAGGGAGAGGGGAGAACAGTGATGGTGGCCACCCAAGGGCCAAGTATTTATGTCCTAAATGTGAAAATGTCTTTGGTCCCCTGTTAAACTTTGCAGCTGCATCATTCACGTGAATTGTTGCATTTTTTTTTCTACCAGAAAACTCTAAAAATAAAAACAATTCATACTTTCTAAAGCATTTGTTTTTAATCTGCGGTGATTCTGGGGTGGGAGATAAGTTGGTGGTGGGGCATATTATATGACTTGTGTTATTATTATTATTATTATTATTATTTTGAGACGGAGTTTCTCTCGTTACCCAGGCTGGAGTGCAATGGCGCAATCTCGGCTCACCGCAACCTCCGCCTCCTGGGTTCAGGCAATTCTCCTGCCTCAGCCTCCTGAGTAGCTGGGATTATAGGCACGTGCTACCATGCCCAGCTAATTTTTTGTATTTTTAGTAGAGACGGGGTTTCACCATGTTGACCAGGATGGTCTCGATTTCTTTTTTCTTTCTTTCTTTTTTTTTTTACGGAGTTTCGCTCTTGTTACCCAGGCTGAAGTGCAATGGCGCGATCTCGGCTCACCGCAACCTCCGCCTCCTGGGTTCAGGCAATTCTCCTGCCTCAGCCTCCTGAGTAGCTGGGATTATAGGCACGTGCCACCATGCCCAGCTAATTTTTTGTATTTTAAGTAGAGACGGGGTTTCACCACGTTGACCAGGATGGTCTCGATCTCTCAACCTCGTGATCCACCCGCTTCGGCCTCCCAAAGTGCTGGGATTATAGGCTTGAGCCACCGCGCCCGGCTTGGTCTTGATTTCTTGACCTTGTGATCCACCCGCCTCGGCCTCCCGAAGTGCTGGGATTACAGGCGTGAGCCACTGCACCCGGCCTATTATTATTATTTTTAAAAATCATGCATTACTGCCTTTACCCTTTTCTTTTTTACCCCTGGAGATGCCATCATATACATATACCTAATTTTAAAAAGGGCTTGTCTGACTCTTCATATGAGAAGGGGTGATTATTTGTGGCTTGCAAAAACTGCTTGGGTGATTCTGATCTTTCTCTTTCACTCTACTGAAAACCATTATTCCAAAGCCAATAATAAATATCTAATGAAATTATACCTCATTTCTGTGGTGTTCTCAGAATTGTTACAGTAGGCTTAAACCTTTACCTGGCTTGGAAATCTTGACTATTTGAGGGAGATGCCGTGTTAGAGTCTTTATTTTCTTCCTTTCTGGGAATTCAGCTGTCATCACTAGTGTATTCTTAGGCAGAGTTAGAAAGTCACCTCATCTGAGAAGCCAACCTTTTCCAAAGCTGGGAATTTGCAGAAGTTAGTCACCGAAGGAAGGCTTTAGGATATCTATCACAAAACATAGCAGTACACTGGGATTCAAACCCTGTGAAACCAACTATTTTTAGAGTATGTGTTGATAACAATAGGCTATTGGATAATTGCAAGACTACTTGAGGACTGTAACAGTTGAGGAAAGACTTAAAGGTGAAAGGAACTTGAAAAAAATACCTTCTTCACATATTTTAAAGAAGACAGTTTTCAGAATTAGAAGCTTTTTCTGGAAAAGGCTGCACTTTGCTTCAGAAGGGAAGCAGGGCAAAGGTATAATTCTGGATTTAATGTGGCATGACCTAAAGGGCAAAACCTTTACCTCTCACTTAACCTCTCACTTAACTGGTTGTTCCTAGTACATTTCCCTCATCTATAATTTTGGACATTATGCATCGTTTTCTTTTCTGCTTCTGAATAAGAAGCCATCTAACACAAAGCCACATAGGGGGAGTGGAAAATTATGGAAAGGGCATTAGTTTTGAAAATAGACGTGTGCAGAAGGGGTGATGTATTTGTAAGAGGCTCTCAGTATAGAGAACACTTAAGAAAATTCAGTATTTTTTCTTATTCCTTTAAGCCTTTGAATAAAGTCTTCTTTGTAGAGTTTCTGTAGTACATCAAAAAAGCAGGAGCTGAAAATAGGTTTAAGAGAGCACCAATATGGGCATTGATTGTTGTATGGCAGCCATCTTAAAGTGACTTCTCCAATGCAGGGATTTTAAATTCCTAAGTTCTTAAGCAAATACAAACACTCCTGATTCTTAAACAATGACATTCTTTCTGGGGCAGAGTTCCTTTTGCTTCTACTTCAGCGTTGAAAAATTCTTTTATGATAGTTTTGCTGATCCTCAGCATACCATTATTCCTTTGTGTCACCTTCTAAATTATTAAACTGGAAGCAGATATAGAATAAGTGTTACCTTGCTATAGTATATGGACATTCAGTGTCACATGGTCAGGAAGTTTGCATGGGTTGCATATATCTATGCAGTTTCCCCTTTCTCTGGTTTCCTACTGTTTCCTTTGTTAAGTAGAATGACAGTATCTGTCTTAAATTATAAAGTGTTTCCTCAGTCCTCTCCCTCTAGATGTGAAGGTTCTTCCTTCTTTTTGGCTTCTAGGCTTACCAATGCTTTTCCTTTCTTCGACTAAGTGTAACTAATTCTTCACACATACACCTTCAAGAGGCCCTAGGGAGTGGAGCAGCACCTCCTTATTTTCCCACTCCAGCTGTGGGCTTTCCCTCTGGAGGCAGAGTCTTGTGCTCATTCATTTGTTAGGCCCCTTGAAAAGTCTCAAGTGGTGAGGAAGTAGAACTGATGTTCACTTGTAGTAGGCAATTCCTCAGAGAGTCAGGTGCTTCAACTAGTGCTGATTCTGGGGCTTAAGGTTTGGTTAATTTTAGAGGTTATCTTAATGTTGAGTACCTGTTTTGTGATATCATGTGCCATCCATGTAACCAGTGATTCCCACATTTCTGCTTCCAGCTAAACTTTTCTCTTCAACTCTAGACTCCTGTATTTATCTGATGATTTGATGCCTTCACTTGAGTGTTTGATATTTCAAAACTAGTATGTATAAGAACAGCTCTTGATCTTCCTATCCCAAACAGTCTCCACCTGAAGCCTTCCCCTGCTCAGTGAACAGAAACTCAGTCCTTCCTCTTGTTCAGGCCAAAAGACTTGGAGTCATTCTGACTTTCCTTGACATGTCATATGGTTGTGTCAACATATCTTGTTGACTGTGTCTTCAAAATGTCCAGAACCCAGCCAGTTTTCATCACCTCCACTGCTACCACTCTCCCTAAGCCACAGTCATCTCTTACTGAATTACTATAATATCCTTTTAAATAGCTGCCCCCTTTTAACTTTTGACCTGTGTAGACTGTTCTCAACCAGCAGCCAAAGTGGTCTTTGGAAAGCATATGTTGGATTGTGTCGCTCTTTTGCAGTGTCACCTCATTTCACTCAGAGTAAAAGGTCTTTGGGTATCCTAAAAGGCCCTACATGATCTGCATTCCCTTCCCCTGCTCAGCCCCAGCCTTTTGCTCAAGCTACATGGGTCACAGTTTCTGGAACATACCAGGCACATATTGGCCTTTGCTGTAGGTATTACTTCCAAATGGATGTTTCCACACCCTCTAGTCTTTTGTTCAAATCTCAGTTCACAACTAGGCCTTCCCTGAGCACCCTATTTACTGCAGATTGCACCCCTCCACCATCCCCACATTTCTCACTCTCTTACCTTGCCCTGCTTTTTCTATTTCCGTAACACCAGTTCCTAACATGCTGGTTGCTTCCCTGGCTTGTGTTGTTTTCCCCTTTCCCCCCTCCAGACTCCAAGCTCTGTGAGGAGAGGGATCTTTGTTTTACTCACTGATGTATTCCAGGTGCCATAAGAATAGTGCTTGGTACATGGTTGGCACGAAAAAAAAATTGCTGAATGAATTAATGAACGATAATGTTTAAAAATGAATCATCCTTTTAGAAATGGATCAGGAAAGGAAGAGAAGTGCGGCAATTAATGATGTTTGTTTGTTCTTTGATATATATACAAGTATGATATTTTTAGACTTCATTTTTCAAGACTGATTAAAAAATTGGTGCCCTGATTTTTTGTAATAGCTTCATTGAGGTATAATTTACATACCATAAATCTACCCATTATAATTGTGCAATCCAATGATTTTTATTAAATTTATAAAGTTTTATAACCATTACTTCAAAAATTTCTCCCGTTTCTATTAATTTGCAGTTAATTCTCTGCCCCACACCCCTCATGGGACCCTGATTTTTTTGGTTGATTTTTTGGTCCTAAGTCTTGAAAGAATAATTCGTGTATCAATGCTAGTATAGCCTTGTGTGCTTAAAAATGTAACTTTAAATATTCATTGTTCAGTGTAGGAAATGGTATTGAAACATTAGTGAAAAGAACAAGATGGAGAATCAGACGGGCCATACTCTTACCCAGCCCTACTATTTACCAAGTTACTCAGACTATTCTCTTTATCTGTTAAATGGAGATAATAATAGTAATTTGCTCAGAGAGTTGTTTTGAGGATTAACTAAATAATAAAAGTAAACTACTCAGCACAGTGGCTGCCATATGGTAAATACTCAATAACTTTTAACTAACATGACTAATCTCTTGTTAGTGTAGGTCCAAAATCTATAGGGTAAATATATCCTGGCAGGTGGAGAGCAAAATTTAAACCAGATTCTCAGTTTCTGAAGTTTGCGTAAAATATGATCCTGTTCTGTCTTGGTTTGTTAATAACGTGACTATAAAACGTTGTAAAAGCAAATTAATTTCCAATGGAGATGATTATTTCTCAACAGTTTTATTTGGAGATATCTGCTACGCCACTTTTGCTGAATATTCTGTGTTTATCCTTGACAGAACTTTGACACCAGGGAGGTAATTATGAACTTTTTAATCGAAACTGTAGCATCCCTCAGGAAGTGTTCTGCATTGTCTTAACCTTACATTGGGATATTCTGTACATAGGGGAAGGAGACATTCATTGTATCTCTTGTAGCTTGATAAGCTGAACTAAATGATCTTTAATAAGATCTTTTTCTGTTTTTGTTCTTTTATTTTATGTACAGATGCACAAAGCAGGGTCATCAGAAGCCTCTCGATTCAAAAGATGATAATACCGAAAAACACTGCCCAGTGACAGTGAATCCTTGGCATATGAAGAAAGCTTTTAAAGTCATGAACGAATTAAGAAGGTATAATTATACTAATGTACATGCAACCATTGGTTTCTTTATTTTTCAGTCATTTGTAGTGAATATATAATCCGCTTTCCATTGTTGCTTTGCCTGGTGTAGGGAACATTAAAAGCTTTTTCTGCAAGTTTTTTAAAGGAAGAGAGCAAATAGTTTATCAGAAGTGTGGATGGTGTGGGGCTCTTCTATCACTGTGGTAGCCACTTAGCCACATACAGCTAGTACAATGAGATAGTTTGGAGGTGAAAAATACACAGGGGATTTCTAAATGCAAATAAGAGAAATGTAAAATATTTTGTTAATATTTTTAAATATATTGATTCCATGTAGAAGTGATAATATACTACATATTTTGTATTAAGAATATAGTAGGCCAGGTGTGGTGGCTCATGCCTATAATCCCAGCACTTTAAGAGACTGAGGCAGGAGGATCACTTGAGCCAGGAGTTTGAGAGCAGCCTGGGCAACACAGCAAGATCCTGTCCCTATTTTCTTTTTTTAAAGTTAAAAAAAAGAGAACGTATTATTGAAATTAGTTTCTTTTGTTTCTTTTTACTTTTTTAATGTGATTACTACAAAATTGTGACTTACATTATATTTCTATTGGATAGTGCTGGTCTAGGGCTTCTAAGTTACCATTGCAAAGAATATGCAAAGAAACTTTTAGGCAGAGAAAAATGTAACCATTTTTTGGTGGGAATGGTTCTGGTTTTGGTGGGTAGTGACCTGCCTGTTGCTGAGGTAATCCTCAAGTGTACTAAGAATCACTGCAACTTTTAAGTAGTATTAAAAAGTTGATTGAAAAATGAGTAGCTTTTTCTTTTTAAATTAAAAGGCTAATGTATGTATTAATCGTCTTGGTTTTATTTTCTTAGCATTTTATTAAAGATCCGCTTTTTTCCACCATTCCCTTTGTGAAAGTACTCTACATGTATCTGTCTGAAATGCTGAAAGCCTGGCTAAGAAGGGATTAAACCTTCCCTTAATCTTTCTGTGCTTCCTAAACGCTCTCCCTTTTAGGCCCATCATCTGTTTGTTTCTTCTTTAATTAAATTAGTGATTCAATAAATATTTATCTGCTAGGTACTGTAGGTACAGTGGTGAGGAAGAACAAATATGGTTGCCACCTTCTTGGGCCTTATGACTGACTGCAGGATGCAGGCATTCATCAAAGAATCACAAAAATAATATATTCTAATGACAGTAAGTGCTGTAAAGGAGGGCTGCTCATGCCAGGAAGGTGGGTAACAGTGGTCAGGAAAGGCTTTCTTGAGAAGACAGGAATAATTATGTTGATATCTAGAAGGAAAAGAAGATGAGGGGATAAAATCAGGATCAGAGTGGGTAAAGAGAGAACAGTGTTCCAGGAATGGGGAAAGCTGTGTCACATCTTAGGGTAGGAAGGAGCTGGCCTCACTGGAGGAACTGACAGTGTTGCTGCAGTGCACATGGCTATGGAAGCGCTCAGGAGAGGCAGCTGAGTTGGTGGGAGGAGCCATTGGACTGAGGTCCAGAAGTTTTGGTCTTAATCAAAAGTGACCTTGAGAGGAAGCTATTGCAGAGTTTTAGGCAGGAATGTGACCTGATCAGATGTATATTTTGAACACATTGGCTACTGGGTGGAGAATGGATTGGAGAGAGAGAAGAGAAAGTTAAACCGAATATTGGATCATTTGATTTGCTTTCTAGTACCGCTTTGACAACATTTTCAAAATGTGGGTTTTCATTTATTCTTTGGGAGAATATATAGCTGGGATAATCCAGCAAGTCTGAGGGTGCTGTTTCAGGTTTTTAATCCTGTTTTGACAGTAGTTATTAGAATGTAAAATGCATTGGTTACTAAGTGGAACTGCAAGAAAAGTAAGAAAAATAGTCTGGTTATCTTAAGACTGAGATCTTTAATGGCTCTTTTTTCTCTTTGAGAAGTCTAAAAAGACTGACTTTTAATAGGACTGTTCAGATGTTCTTTTTCCCCACTCCTGTGGGTGGGGCAGGGGTAGCCTTGGCTTTCTGCTGGTGTTAATGTGAGTGGGTCTCTGTTGACCTGGGCATGACTCACTAAACTGCAGGGAAAGTAATGCTTAGGTGCTCCTTCCCTTGAGGTGAATGACCTGAGTTTTGGGACGGACTCTCTGGCCTTGGACCAATTGTTTTACTTCTTTGAGCCTTACTATAAAATGAGGAATGGACAGGATGGTGTCTAAGGTTCAGTGCTGCTCTGACGTTCTCTCAGCCTATGAGACTTTTTTTCTGCTTACCTGAAAGCCCTGTGGTATCCTTGCTTGGTCCCAGGATTATTTAGCTCCAGTATTCATTCAGCTGTTTGCCCCTTTTTGGATGTGAACTCTATTAACTGTGAAATAGTACCTTGTTCTTTGTGTGGCACTCTTTCAGCAGCTAGTATGTCACTGGGCTGGTAGTTGATGTTGATTTTCAGAACAAAGAATGACCTTCAAGTGGCCGGAGTGTTGGCTGCCGGGTGTTGGCTGCCAGGTCTATAACCTGTTTTTCTTTAAACCTGATTGTTTAAGGAAAGCGCCAACCAACAGTATTTTTAAAAGTGGACTGTCTTTGAGGTTCATCAGACCTTTTTAAAAATATCATTCTCTTCCACTGTTAAATCTTAGAGCCATTCTGGGTAATTCTTAAAAACAAAAATCTCTGAAGAGGCCTATTCCTTGTACAGCTGAAAATCATTATTTCCTGTCCTTGCGTCAACTTCCTGTTGCCCGAAAGGGTAGCTGAGAGTGGTTTCCTGACTTCTGGAAAGGGAGAACTTCCTTGTTCTCACCACTCTGCCCTTGGGCTCTAGCCTCAAAGTGTTAGAACAATGGCGGTGCACTGGAGAATGTTAATGCGAACCTTTGACTGATGGAAGCAAAATTTTAGGAGTAAAAGTCACTTTCAATTGTGGTTGATGTAAGATGTGGTTGTGGAAATGGGGGTAGGAAGACAGTTCTGTAAGATTTAAGTTACAGAATTAAAATTGTTTGATAGAAAAAATACATGACATTTTATTGTTTTTTTAAACTAATTGTTTTTAGATAGGAGGCCCAGAGATTTAGCTTTATATCCCAGTCAGGTAAAAGCTTGAATATCTTAAAATTATCTGGTTTAAAAACCCTGCAGTCACATGTAAACAATGTATTCAACAAGTGTTTGTGAGCACCTAATCATCTAATATGCCTGAAAGGCTATGTGGGAGAAAAAGCAGTATCAGACTTGGCCCATGCCCTTTGAATGTCTAGAATGACATACAGAGAAGAGGATGAGGCAGTGAAAAAGTGTGCAAATTGTGAGTGCCCAAAAAGATTCTCACGGGAAAATTGACACAGCTCACAGAGGTGGGCTTCAGTTGGGCCCTGATGGAAGTGTAGCAGGATTCACTGAGGGGATGGAGTGGGAAGGTCTTTCCTGCGATAATTAATTGCACAAGCCATGGAGGGAATAAACATCATCTGTTGGATAAAGTGAATCAAGGGTTCATCCTGGGGAGTCTTTGCAGAAAAGGTTAGGAAGCAAGAGAAGGGCAGAATTGTGGCAGGCTTAACCAGTATGATGAATTTGGACTTAATCCTCTGGGCAGTGGGATTCAGAGAAGGCTTTTGAGAAACAGAGTATTATGCTAAGATTAATGATGTTGGAGTTGTAAAAAGATGGCTTTTAGGTCAGCAATGCATCACTGGTGGGAAATTCAGCTCTTAACTCTAAATTTCCTAAGCGTGGATGGGGGAAATTTTTCAAAACACCAACATTTTTGTAATCAACTCAATAGATCTTCACAGAGTGCTTATAATGTACAGGACATCATATTAGGTCTATGGAGAGGACAGAGAAGCAGACTGTACCCCAGATAAGTTTTTTCTTTTTTCTTTTTTTTGAGACAGTCTCACTCTACCACCCAGGCTGGAATGCAGTGGTACATTATCAGCTCACTGCAGTCTCCAACTCCTGGGTTCAAGTGATTTTTCTGCCTCAACCTCCCAAGTAGCTGGGATTACAGGTGAGAGCCACCACACATAGCTAATTTTTTGTATTGTTAGTAGAGACAGGGTTTTGCCATGTGGGCCAGGCTGGCCCAGGTAAGTTTTATTGACAAAATTAGATTGCTAGCTTTTGGCAGTGACCAAAGAGCAACTGTCGAAAGGTAGCATTTTGTCTTTAAAATAAATTTAAAAAAAAAAGAAAAGAAAAACTACTGTTTCTTAGGATATAGGATAAGGCTGTACTTGAGCTTTAACAATTTCAATGAGTGTTAGTGGTAGGGGCACAACCTATTAGCTTTATTCACAAGAAACCTAAGTCTGATTCTTAATATTTAGGAGTTGACAGTGTTCAGTGAGGATGAATCATGTGAAGCAGTTCAAATGTTCACCTTTATATCCTGCATAATCCATAAATATTGAGTTGTTCATTCATAACAGCAGTTCTTAACATTCCACAAGCTATCCAAGCAAAATAACGTGACATGCCCTCTTGAAGGAGTGGTTATTGTGTTTTCCCTTCAGGATTTTAGACATCATGGACTTATATCACTAGTGGGATTAGATTATCTGTTGTGTGTCCATGAAAAATTTGATTAGTGGCTGTTGAATTATGTCTAAATTGTTACATGTGTCTGCAGGGTTTTAAAACCAGGTAATTTTAAGATAGTCAAGCGTTTACCAGGCTGTGGCTATTGTATGAATTCATACTTTGTTACTTAGATGGCAAGTGAATTAAACTGAACTTTTCTTCAGAGCTTGCTTTATGTATGTATGTATGTATGTATATATGTATGTATTTTTTTTTTTTTTTTTGAGACTGTCACTCTGTCACCCAGGGTGGAGTGCAGTGTCTTGATCTTGGCTCGCTGTAACCTCTGCCTCCCAGGTTCAAGCAGTTCTCATGCTTCAGCTTCCCAAGTAGCTGGGATTACAGGCACATGCCACCATGCCTGGCTTTTTTTTTGTTTGTTTTTTTTGTATTTTTAGTAGAGACGGGGTTTCACCATATTGGCCAAGCTGGTCTCGAACTCCTCACTTGGAGTGTGATCCACCTGTCTTGACCACTCAAAGAGCTGGGACTACAGGTGTGAGCCACTGTGCCCAGCCTCTTCATAGCTTTATAGAACCATTTTAAAAAAGGATTTTTAAGAAATTACATGGGGTGTGAATGTTTTTTATTGCTCCACTGTTTGTGTTTTCCTTAAAACATCATCAGGTTCTTTTGTTTTTGTGTTGCACTAAGTAGAATATAAGACTATCCTTGAAGGACACAGTAGTTGGAAAGAGTCCTCACATTCAAAGCAGACTTGCTTATTTAAGAAAGTTTAAGACATTTTGAAACCTACAGCTTCAATTTACCTGGTAATATTCTACAGTGCTTTTGAAGCATTCTTGATTGATTTCTTTTTAAGTGGTGTTTATTGAACATGGATAGAATCATTAAACATTGCACACAATGTGAAGAATGGATAGTAGTGAATGAATGTACTAAACCGATCTCCTTTTCTTCTTCCCTTTCTCTGTGGTGCCGAATATCCACCACATGTGAGATACTGTGCTGCTGCAGAGATACTTTCAGCATCACCTCTTAGTTTAAAAAAATCAGATTTTACACTTTGGCTATTTTCTTTTAGATTATTATAGTTAAGACTATCTACTCATGAATTATTTCACCAAGTTAAAAAAAAAACTTAATAAGGAAGTTTGTACATATTTTATATTTTCTTTTCTTTTTTTTGAGATGGAGTCTTGCTCTGTCACTCAGTCTGGAGTGCAGTGGCACGACCTCAGGTCGCCACAACCTCCACCTCCCAGGTTCAAGTGATTCTTCTGCCTCAGCCTCCTGAGTAGCTGGAATTACAGGCACCTGCCACTATGCCCAGCTAATTTTTTTTTTTTTTTTTTTTTTTTTTTTTGGTATTTTTAGTAGAGATAGGGTTTCACCATGTTGGCCAGGCTGATTTTGAACTCTTGACCTCAAGTGATCTGCCTGCCTTGGCCTCCCAAAGTGCTAGGATTACAGGCATGAGCCACTGTGCCCGGCCCATATTTTATATTTTCTACTAATGTGATCAAACTTTTCTCCCACATGTTCAGAAACTCACCTCTGCATACTGTTTTTCTTCTGAAATCCTTTTACTTTCTCATCTCTCTACTTTCTCCCCACTTTCCTTTCCCTGTCCCATATGTCTTCTTTCACCTTACTTCTAATTATTTTTATCTTTTCCTTCTCTCAAATGTGACCCACTCGCTGTTCTTGCAAGTCGTCAAGTGTGAAGGCTTCCCGTCACTGCCGATGTTCACTAACATGCTTTCCCCAGTGTCATTTGTGGCTTTGTTTTACTGTTTTTTACTCTTATTTTGCTGTCTTGATCCTATCTGAAAACAGATTTCTCTATTCTGGGACCCTTGACTAGTTTAAAGCGTTTCCTAAATCATTGACTAAAGTAGGTTTTTCTTTGATTTTTCCAAGCCGACTGTCAGCCTCTTCCTGCTTTGTGTTTGAACATCTCAGCAGGTGTAAATCTGTTGAGGGGTTGTGCTTCTTTTCAGGACTCTTAGAGTGGTGGTGCATCTTAAACTCACCGTCTAGATTTTCCCTGTGCTTAACTGCTGCAAAATTCAAAGAGGCTACCTACCACCATGGGTTTAAAAAGAAAAATAAGGAAGACAGCAGTGACCCTTGCTATGTGTTCTCTGTTGTTGCTTTTTTATTTTAAATAGAGGTGGGGTCTCACTGTGTTGTCCAGGCTGGTCTCAAACTCCTGGCCCCAGGCTCTCTGCCTGCCTTGGCCTCCCAGAGTGCTGGGATTACAGACATGAGCCACCACACCTGGCTGACCCTTCTTAGGAGTTCTGTTGCTCTTCGAGGTTAGTGACATTTTAGCCAATATGCCTTGTCTATTAAATAACATATGTCAATTAAATGTCAGTTATAGGAGGTTTGGTTAAATATGACTAGTTTAAATCTGTAGTCAGGAAGCCTTTCACCTAAAACAGCTTGCCTCCCTACCCCACCTCCCTAGGCACCGAGCAGTAACTCTTGGGGTGATACAGCCATGTCCTGAGCAGCAGTGCCACATCTGGCTCACCCTCTGCTTCCTGACCAGTTTTCATTTCCTTGGCTTCTGACCTCCTGTCTCCTTTCTTTTTATGTCTTGCTCTTACATCTTTGTTCCAGTGCCTGATGCTGGTCATCTGGTACTGACTTTGGACACATTCCTAGGCTCCGGATTACATTTGCCCTGGGGACTCAGGCTCACAACTCCTCTCACTAGCCCAGCTCCGCAGGTGTTATTCTAGTTCTGTGTCATGTGCCAGGAAGTAAGAAAGGTAGATAGATTCCAAGTGTCTCCTCACTGTCCCCACTTCCACTAGAAAGTAATTCTTGTTTCATATGACTACTAATTATTTTTGATATCTCAAAGCCTGATGGCGCGTTTTACTTTAAAAAAATTTTAAATTTCTATGAGTACATAGTATATATATATATATTTATAGGGTACCGGAGATATTTTGATACAGGCATACAATGTATAATAATCATGTTCGCGTAAATGGAGTATCCATCACCTCAAGCATTTATCCTTGGTGTTATTAACAATCCAGTTATACTCTTAGTTATTTTTAAATGTATCATTAAATTATTATTGACTACAGTCCCTGTTGTGAGGCACATTTTACTTTTAAGAAGATAGACACTGTGCATTTTAAAAGCAGTGACAGGTGTTTCTTAGTCTTGGGAATTCATTCATTTGATATCAGAAAACCCAAGGATGTCTTAGTATGTTCAGGAATGTTTCATGTTTTTTCAAAGCAGTTTTTTTTTGTCCTGAGAAGGACCAATTTTCGTGATATAATTTTTTTTAGGAGATGGAGTGCCTTTCTTTATTCTGTGCTATTTGAATTTTACATTAAGCCTATCTAACTCCTGTTTTTTTCCCTTTAGATTTGAGCTTAGAAGCCACTTCATTCTGAAGCCTTCCCATAAGGTTGGGCCTAGCCTTTCCTGTGCATTTCCAAATACCCTATACTTGCCCCATCTTAATAATTGTGGGATCATTTTATAATCACTTATTTCCTTGTCTGTCTCTCTTACATGACTGTAGACTTCATACTGTCATGGCTTTTATCTTGTTTATTGTGGTAAGCTCACGTAGTGCTTGATGAATGAATGAATACATGCAAAGTTTGCTAAATAACAACTTTGCGTATTCCATTATTTTGAAGACTTTCTTTTCCTACAGTTTTATCCCTCACTAGATTTGAAGTAATAGGAACATAAACTCAGAAATTCACCATGGAAGACTTTGCATATGGGCTGCTAAAACATGCTAAAACAAGTTTTTCTTATTTTTAGTGCCAGACTTTTCATTCATAGCTCTTTTCACTCAAAAGTCATTCAACTTCTTGTAATCATGCAAATTTGGAAAGAGGTAAGGGCCAGACTCAATGTACACATACTGATACACACTCATTGTATACTCAGTGACACAAACTAGTAGGAGTTGGTCGGATCTCTCATCTCTGAATGCTGCTTTAAAATAATGTTATTACTGAAGACAGATAAAAAATTGAATGCTAAAACTAGGCATGTCCTTAATTTGTAAAGTGGCTCTGAGACCTAACCCAGGATGTGGCTGCATAATATCTTAGCAGTGTTTTAACCTTATTAATTATCTAACATCAATTAATAAGCCAGTAAGGCCAAGTTAATTATGTAAGTGACAGTCAGCAGATATTATGTTAGAAGTTTAGATTACTGAATAATTGTAGTTGAAGCCGAATGTAATTAATTATGTGATTTTTAAGGTGTTCAAGTGTAATTCCACTTAGGTTCCATCTAAAGCGGCTAGGATGGATTACTGACAAAAGGAAAACAGGCATAAAGATGCACTTGACTCATGTTTGAGTTGTGTTTAAACCCCCAGATCACAAAAGAGACACCTGGATTGCTTCATTCTAGAGCAGGCGTCCCCAAACTTTTTACACAGGGGGCCAGTTCACTGTCCATCAGACCGTTGGAGGGCCGCCACATACTGTGCTCCTCTCACTGACCACCAATGAAAGAGGTGCCCCTTCCTGAAGTGCGGCAGGGGGCCGGATAAATGGCCTCAGGGGGCCGCATGCGGCCCACGGGCCATAGTTTAGGGACGCCTGTTCTAGAGAGACCATGCATGCTCTGCTGACCCTGCTCTGAGTTTCTTTGCTCACGTCTTTCTCTCTCGCCACTCTTCTTGGCCCACAGTTAGTTCCACATTCTGCTTTGCTGCTTCAGGTCTCCATGTAATAGTACATACTGTTATCTTTGGGATTCTTTTGCTCCTTCTCCATGCAATTAACTTTTACTTCTTTTTAGAACTCAGCTTAAGGTCAGTAGCTGCAGGAAGCCCTTTCTGACCCCCAGTCTGATTTGAATGTGCGCCCCCCCCCCCCACTTTCCATAACATCTTTATTATGGTGCTTTCCACTTATTACATAATTTTTCTGTTGCCAGTCTTTTTCTGCTGGTCTTCTTAAGGGCAGAGATGGTCTTGCAGTACTTTGTTGAATGAATGAACAAACTTAAAAAAATTCTGTAGATGTAGTGCTAAAATCCCACTAAAATTGGGCCTTTTTATTATCTATATATAGAACTTAAAATTATTTTTTAGTATACAGTATGTCAAAAAATAAATTGTTATTTATAATTTATTACTTCTCTTTCCTGTTTTATTCAAACTTTAACAGATCTTAAAATTGTATAGCTTTAGGTTTTGTGTAGTGGAGACTCTGGAGTCAGCCTGTGGATTTGAAACCTGGCAGTGCCATTAGTTGTAGAACTTTAAGCTTGGTTTCCCCAGCTATAAATTTGGGGATAAAAATCATACCTTATAACATTGTGGTGGGCACTAAATGAAATAATACATGCAGGCAAAACTCTTGCATACACTACTGACACCACTGACTTTTATCACCCTAGTTATGTGTGAACCTGTAGAATGCATAGAATCGCAGAATGGTTTTATATTCTCAGAGCAGATGGTAGACTTTGTCAGGGCTCCACAATGATCTGGAGGAACTATAAATTAGTGATACTGTGCTACCTTTTATGACTCCGATATGAGACCTGCCTTATGTCTCATACAGCATCATGTGCCATTAAACTGATAATGCACGAGCCATGCTATAATCTAAATGGCATAGCAAACTCATCGGTGATGAGGCCCTGGGATACAGTCATCACTGATGCTGGGGTACTCTTTTTTTTTTTTTCCTTCCATTTTTCCTAAACTGAAAGGAGAATAGTTACCAGTAGTCTCCAAAAAGTTTTGGCATGAACTTTATGGGAACAAGTTTGTAAGCAGTATGGACAGGTGGAAAATTTCATGGACTTGGTCAAGTTCATGGAAAATGTTGTTTGTAAGCTACTAGAAAATTAGGGAAGCAGGCAGGCCACCCTTGTAGGAAATAGAGCAGTGGAGGACGGTGCCAAGTGTGACCTGCATGCACCATGTACATAGACATAAATTCAGTGCT
Source organism: Saimiri boliviensis (assembly GCF_048565385.1). Taxonomy (NCBI): domain Eukaryota; kingdom Metazoa; phylum Chordata; class Mammalia; order Primates; family Cebidae; genus Saimiri; species Saimiri boliviensis. The sequence continues at coordinate 123,775,663 of NC_133451.1, read as the reverse complement.
TGGGTATGTGAGGTGTAGAAGGGACGTTTGCTTTCACCACACCCATTTCAGTCGTTCATGATATGACTACTAGCAAGGCAGGTTTTAGGCTTTGGAGCCTTCTTGCTTGTTGTGGAATAAGCATCAGCATCGTTTTCTGTTAAAAATATTCTGTGACATTCTTAATTACCTGGAGAGTATGATCTGACACCACGTATTGCATGTCAAAAATACATACCACATGTTTTTGGGTGAATTACAATGGGTGTTTTAAAATTAGAGATATAATTATGGTTGCTGAATAATAGTTTGTTTTGAGGTAACAAAATGCTTTTTTTTGAAACAGAGTCTCACTCTGTCACACAGGCTGGAGTGCAGTGGTGTGACGTTGGCTGACTGCATTCTCCGCCACCCAGGTTCAAGTGATTCTCCTGCCTCAGCCTCCCGAGTAGCTGGGATCGCAGGTGTGGGCTACCATGCTTGGCTAATGTTCGTATTTTTAATAGAGCCTAGCTTTTGCCATATTGGCCAGGCTGGTGTCGAACTTCTGGCTTCAGGTGATCCACCTACCTTGGCCTCACAGAGTGTTGGGATTACAAGCATGAGCGCTGCACCTGGCCAAAATGCTTTTTAACTTTAGATACGGTATTTTCTGGCCTTGAAGGATGAGATATTTTGCATTGGTAAATGTTATGATTAAGTTAAGCTTCAAATTCCCAAAGCCTTTTAAGCAGCAGGTATAATTGGGTATAATTTTACCATTGCTTGACAAACTAGGTCTTTTAAAATATTTTTATTTTTTTTTTGTTGGGGGCAGTATTTGACCCAGTTGAGTTTTCAGCTTGTGTTTTTTTCTTCATCTTCATGTCGGACTGCCACCTGCCGCTTCTGCTGCTACTTATTATTCAGACAACTTCTTTCGCAGTCCACTGATGTTTTGCTGCCAGTAATTGCCTTTAGGTTGAGAAATCAATAATCAAGTTTGGGAAGATTTTGTGTTAAACAAAGGCAAGATTCTGAATGAGGGAATGTTGGGCCTTTATCACAGCTATTTTCTATGTACTTCATGTTTAGGGATCATGTCCCAAAGGATGGCTATCTTTTAAGTTAGTCTCAACTTGATGAGAGTGAGTGTGCTTTACTGTAATATTTTTGCATAGGATGTTCAATACAGTCATCGTTAATATTATTTAAATTTTTTCTCTCTGCCTTTTACACAGTCAAAATTTGCTATGCGATGTCACAATTGTGGCAGAAGACATGGAAATCTCTGCTCATAGAGTGGTGCTGGCCGCCTGCAGTCCTTATTTTCATGCCATGTTTACAGGTATGAAATACTTTAGTTATAAGCATTTTAAAAAATGTATTCATATCTGAGCTTTTCTTACCATGTTTTCTTTTTTTATTAACATTATGAAATGAAGAATTATAATGGAAGAAAATGTTCTTACTTTGTTCCAAATTCCTCCTTGTCTTTGTTTTTCATTGTTGGGAATCAGTAAACCTATACATATGTATTCACAATTTTACGCTCAGCTTTCTCCCTGTAAGTTAAACTTATGTATATTAGTTCTTGCCGTTTATAATAGATTTTTGGCACTTTCTTAGTTTGACAAAAGAAAATTTTACATTTTAAAAAGTGACTTTTCCGTTTGTTTCATCTAATGTTACATTGAACAAAAAGATGTTTATTTAATATCCTTAGTTTGGAAATGTAAGACTATAGAGCGGTTTATTTACAAGGTTAGATTTTATTTTGGCAACTGTGAAAATGTATAGAATGATTTTAGTACTTCTGCAAAAGAAGTAATTTATGTCTGTCACACTTGAACCCCTTACCTTCATTCTTTTTAAAAATATACTGTACAAAGAAATGAAGTTTTTATGTGTTACATCAGTGAGCTTATAATCTTAGGATATTGGTATGCCAAATAAAAAATTCAAATAAAAATCTTGTTATACCAAAAAGCTCTTCTTACTTTAAAAACTCTTAAGTATTTCTGATGCTATCATTTTACTAGATACTTCAAGGAATGCAAAAACAATGTAAACATGCTTCCTTCCACAAAACCTTCCTGTATAACTGGGGAGATGGGTGTGCACCCTTGAATAGGTAACAGTGTATGGAAGATCTGAGTGTCCACAGCAGTGATGAGACGTTGAGGGCCATGATGGGTAGCACTGGGAGCACGGTCTCTGACATTTCCCCAGACCTGATGGATTAAGGGGTTTACACAGATGAAGGTGAGTGTAGAAGGTCAGATAGAGAAAATGGACTGAGTGAAAACTTTCTGTGTGTCTTGGGAGTAGGTGGGAGACCAGAGGCCTCTTCAGTTTACAGCCTTTTATGATCTTGCTGTTCCAGAACAGAGTCAAATCATCAGGAATAAAGAAGGATAGCAGGTGTTCTCTGAGCCAAGTTGAGGAGGTGGTTTTAGAGGGTTGCCTTTCAGTTGAGGTCGACCTGCAAAGTCAGTACCCATGAAGCGAATAGTCAGATTTTTATGTCTTCCAGTTCACTTTAGTCTCTTGATTTACATCTTATTTATTATTCCTGGAAACTTTTCTTTCTTTCTTTCTTTCTTTTTTTTTTCTTGAGATGGAGTCTCGATCTGTTGGCAGGCTGGAGTGCAGTGGTGTGTTCTCGGCTCACTGCAACCTCTGCCTCCTGAGTAGCTGGGAATACGGGCATGCCGCCACGCCCAGCTAATTTTTGTATTTTTAGTAGAGATGGGGTTTCACCATGTTGGCCAGGATGGTCTCAATCTCTTGGCCTTGTAATCTGCCCGCCTCGGCCTTCCAAAGTGCTGGGATTATAGGCGTGAGCCCCGGCGCCCAGCTCCTGGACGCTTTTCTAGAGAGAGAGTCTCTAAGCCTTGTAAGAGAAGGATTCGATCTGGAATGTGTTGGGCTTCTTTAGGATTTCTTTTGTAAAGTGCTGTTGCCGCCTTTGGTGGCCTTCCTTCAGGTGACACTGCTGTTGCTACTTACTTGTTGGAACTACTGGGTCTTTGGAAAACTTGATCAATCGGTGCTTCAGTTTCCCCATTTGGAAATGGAAGTCATAATATTACCCGCATCCTAGAGTTTTTGTAAAGATTGAATGAGATCATATGTGTGAATTTCTTAGTACTTGACACATGGAAAATGCTGTTAATGTTGGCAGTAATTAATATCGTCATCA